>NW_012103798.1:1455611-1519769 GCF_000951045.1 Mandrillus leucophaeus
AATTTTAGTAGAGATGGGGTTTTGCCAGGTTGGCCAGGCTGGTCTCAAACTCTGCTCACCTCAGGTGATCTGCCTGCCTCAGCCTCCCAAAGTGGCGGGATTACAGGCATAAGCCATCACGCCTGGCCACCCTATCTTTATAATAGCTATAGATACAGTATGTAGTGATCACGACCCTCATTCCTGATACTGGTAGTTTATGTCTTCTTCTTTATTTCCTGATCAGCCTGGATACAGGTTTATCAATTTTATTGATCTCCTCAAAGAACTATGGTTTATTTTTGAAGTCTATTGTTACTGTTACATTGAGTCCATTGTGCTAAAATGCTACTATGCCAGAGCAGTGTATGTATATAGAAAGCACTCTATCAGTATTCATTGAAGGAGCCAGTGAATGAAAAAAAAGGAACCACCGATTTCTCCATGTAAAGTCCTTTCTAGGACCGTCTTAGACAACAGCAATTAGTCTTTAGACATGAGACCAATCGGTTTTGAAATCAGCAATTTCCTTATCTCTTATTTATGTCTTTATTACTAGTAAGATAGAGCTCAGTAGAACCTTCAGAGGCCAAGTGAAATGAAAGGTTTGAGGAAGTGCCCCAAGAGAAGACTAAAAGGAGATGAAACTTGCTACGGGCAATGAGGGAGGGAGGGAACCTTGAGAAGAAAACAGATGGGGAGGCTGGAGACACAGTGGATCAGAGAAAGCATAATAAAACTATGGGATATTAAAGGTATATGAAAGAGTTTAATAACAAATGAAGGTCATACCCAAGAGTGATGACTACCTCAGTCATTACAGTAAAAATTTCAACTTAATAGCATTGGTGTTTCAAAAAGTTACGTGAGAAGTGCTCAGATATTAAAGGAGAAGGGGTACATAAATTGACTTAGGTAAATTGTTAAAAGTAGGATTTCCATTTATATTTAACACTGAAAAGAAATATACTGGGCCTATCTACTTCCTGACCGATGTTAAAGGGAAGATTTTCTTTTCTTTTTTTTTTTTTTTTTTTGAGACGGAGTCTCGCTCTGTCACCCAGGCTAGAGTCCAGTGGCCGGATCTCAGCTCACTGCAAGCTCCGCCTCCCGGGTTTATACCATTCTCCTGCCTCAGCCTCCTGAGTAGCTGGGACTACAGGCGCCCGCCACCTCGCCCGGCTAGTTTTTTGTATTTTTTAGTAGAGAGGGGGTTTCACCGTGTTAGCCAGGATGGTTTCCATCTCCTGACCTTGTGATTCGCCCGTCTCGGCCTCCCAAAGTGCTGGGATTACAGGCTTGAGCCACCGCGCCTGGCCAAAGGGAAGATTTTAAGATTTCTAGTGAAATGAAGGAAGTGCAAAAGGGCCATGATATACCTAGGTGGCGAAAAGTAGAAATCTCTCATTGTATTCACCAGGCTAAAAAATCACCAACTTGATTAAACTTGAGTTCTAGTCTCAGTACCAGCCAACCACAGTGGCCTTGGGTTTGCATGTCTCCTATGCTGTTTGTATTTTGGAAGGTTTTTTTCCTTTAATGTTCAAACTGCACACATTTAGAAGTATATACTTTTTTGCCCCCTATCTTCAGGTATTTCTTTGTAGAAGTACATACTTTTATTAATTTTCCTATATGTATTCACCTGTGAAACCACATGAATCACCCCCAAGGTTTCCTCAGGCCCCTTTGTAATCTTTCCCTTTCATTCCACCTCCTCCACATACCCCACTCCAAGTTTCCAGGGAACCACTGATTTATTTTTTTACTATACATTAGTTTGTATTTTCTATTTTTGTATACATGGAATCAGAGTGTATACTTTTTGTCTGACTTCTTTCACTCAACATAAGTATTTTGAGATTCATCTATTTTGTTGCTTATGTTATCAATTTGTTCCTTTTGTTGGTGAGCTGTATTCCATTGTATGTCTATGCAACAATTTACTTATCCATTCACTTGTTGATGGAAATTTGGGTTGTTTCAAATTTTTGCCATGATTTATAAAGCTGCTATATGTAGACATATGCTTTCATTTCTTGGGTAAGTACCCAGAAGTGGAATGACTGGGTCACATGTTTAACTTTTTAAGAAATTGTCAAAAATTTTCCAAAGCGTTAACTCTTCCCTGAATTGAATCAAAAGGAAAACAACACAACATTTTCCAAAGTAGTTGTACAATTTTGCATTCTCACCAGCAGGCTATGACAGTTCTAGTTCCTCCACATCATCCTCAACCCTTGGAATGGGCAAAGAGAACCTTTGGGATCTGGGATTCTTCTTATTAGAATTTATAAATACAGTCATTTATAACTTAACTATTTGTACATGGACAAATCACTTTACCGCTGTGTCAGTTTTTTCATGTAAAGTGAAAGGTTTAGATTCTAAAATTGTGTTTTTAATTATTGTTTTCATTTCAGTGACATTTAAGAAGTTTCAAATCTATTTTTGAGTGGATAATACCTTCTCTTTTGGTTCAAAACATAAAGGACACAAATGACTACAATGAAAATTCTCCCACCTCTGTTTCCCAGTTACAGTTTCCCCTTCCCAAAGGCAACCAGTGTTATCAGTTATCTTTCTACAGATACGGTATGCTTTCTCATTCTTTTTTCAGATACATGGCAATCTGTTTTATCAGTGTGCCACAATTTATTTAGGTATCCTGTAGAGATGCCATTTTGGTTAATTCTAATTTTTATGACAAACAGTCCTGCCACTAATAGCCTTGAACATATATTATTATACACATGGCTGAGAATACCTATAGGATAAATTCCTGGAGGTGGAATTACTGGATCAGATATATGTGCATTCTTAATCTCAGTAAATACTGCCAGAATATCCCCCACAAAGGTATTCTAAATTTATACTCCCATCAGTACTCAAAGTTTCAGAAAATACCATTAGAAGTTTGCATACTTTTTGACTTGGTAGTAATTCCACTCCTATGAATTTATTCTACAGAATGCTGAAGAATGGATGGTTCAAAGAAATACCTAAAAGTTGGTAACCTAGAATTGATTTTCCGGGAAATGCAAATCAAAACACAATATGATACCACCTCACTCCTGCAAGAATGGTCATAATCAAAAAATTAAAAAAATTAATAGATGTTGGCAAGGATGTGGTGAACAGGGAACACTTTTACACAGCTGATGGGAATGTAAACTAGTACAACCACCATGGAAAACAGTGTGGAGATTCCTTAAAAAACTAAAAGTTGAACTACCATTTGATCCAGTAATCCCAGTACTGGGTATCTACTCAGAGTAAAAGAAGTCATTATATGAAAGATACTTGCACACGCATGTTTATAGCAGCACAATGCACAATTGCAAAAAATATGGAACCAGCCCAAATATCTATCAGTCAACTAGTGGATAAAGAAACTGTAGTACATACATACTATGGAATACTACTCAGCCATAAAAATGAATGAAATAATGGCATTCGCAGCAACCTGGACGGAATTGGAGACCATTCTTTTTTTTTTTTTTTTCCTTTTTGGAGACACAGTCTTGCTCTACTGCCCACGTTTGAGTGTGGTGGTGTGATCTTGGCTCGGTGGAACCTCCGCCTTCCAGGTTCAAGTGATTCTCTCACCTGGGCCTCCCAGGTAGCTGGGATTATAGGTATGCATCGCCAAACCTGGCTAATTTTTATTTTAGTATAGACAGGGTTTCACCATGTTGGCCAGGCTGGTCTCGAACTCCTGACCTCAGGTGATCCACCTGCCTCGGCCTCCCAAAGTGCTGGGATTACAGGCGTACACCACTGCAGCAGTCCTGGAGACTTACTCTAAGTGAAGTAATTCAGGAATGGAAAACCAAACATTGTATGTTCTCACTCGTAAGTGGGAGCTAAGCTATGAGGATGCAAAGGCGTAAGAATGATACATTGGACTCTGGGGACTTGGGGGAAGGGGTGGGAGGGGGATGAAGGAAAAAAGACTATACAATGGGTACAGTGTACACTGCTCAGGTGATGAGTGCACCAGAATCTCAGAAATCACCACCAAAGAACTTATTCATGTAGCCAACCACCACCTGTTCCCCAAAAACTTGTTGGATAAAAACAAATCCGTGATGGGCTGCCCATGCACATTCATTCCTGGAAACCAAGAGAAAACCTGAGCAATTTGTTACCCTCCAACTGGGACCAAAAAAGTTCTTTAAGGATAATAAATGTATGTTTTGTGTTATAGCAGAAGGGCAACTAGTATAGGGTTTACAAATAAAATACAGGATACCCAGTTAAGTCTTGAGGTTTTTGTGTTTGTTTTTTGAGACGGAGTCTTGCTCTCTTGCCAGGCTGGGGTGCAGTGGCACGATCTCAGCTCACTGCAACCTCCTAGTTAAAGCGATTCTCCTGCCTCAGCCTCTCAAGTAGCTGGGATTATAGACACGTGCCACCATACCCAACTAATTTTTGTATTTTTAGTAAAGATGGAGTTTCACCATGTTGGCCAGGATGGTCTCAATCTCCTGACCTTGTGATCTGCCCACCTCGGCCTCCCAAAGTGCTGGGATTACTGGCGTGAGCTACTGTGCCCAGCCTTTTGTTTTTTGGAGATGGAGTCTTGCTCTATTGCCCAGGCTGGAATGCAGTGGCACTATCTTGGCTCACTGCAATCTCCGCATCCCAGGTTCACGTGATTCTCCTGCCTTAGCCTCTCAAGTAACTGGGAATACAGGCATGCATCACCACATTCCACTAATTTTTGTATTTTTTGTAGAGATGAGGTTTTGCCGTGTTGGCCAGGCTGGTCTTGAACTGCTAACCTTAGGTGATCCACCCACCTCAGCCTCCCAAAGTGTTGGGATTACAGGCATGAGCCACCATGCACAGCCTAAGTGTGTTTTAATAAATAACCATTTTTACATGGGACATCTTTATATGAGGAAAGTATCTGTTTTCTGAAATTCACATTTAACTGGGTATCCTGTATTTTTATTTGCTCACTCTGGCAACCCTAAAATGATGGGATTCTTGAATCAGATTGTCTTGCTTAATGTAATTTAGCCTCGAGAAGAAATCCAATTACTTGTACAGAGTAATCATTTATTGTATCTATGTGGAAGTTCCTTAAGCTTTTTACAAAAGAACTTTTCAACATGAATTCTGCATGACACAGATTACAAAATGAAGATAGCTTCATAATTATGTTAAGTACAAATACCAAAATTATAAGCACTGCCCTTGTTCTGTTTAAAGAGATACATAATGGAGCTATATGAATAAAAGAAGTTTTTTGTGCTTGTCAACATGGAAAACATTTGATTTTGTAATAAAATTTAAAGAACTAAAAAAATTTCTACTCTTAAGCATGTATTTGTTACAAATTCCTCATTAGGGCGAACTCCATTCTAAGAGTCAACCAACCTTCACTAATGATGGATGTCATCACTTATTGTACTCTTCCTTTAATGTGATAAAAATCTGTGTGTAACCACATGAAAGTAATGGGAAAAGGAAGAACAAGGAGAGAAGGAAGAAAAAGCTCATCAATTTAGGAATATTTTCAGATCAGACTGTTAAACAAATCTACTTTAACACTTTTGAAATGATTTTTTAAAATTACTTTGTGAAAAGAACATTGGCTGGCACAATGGCTCACGCCTATAATCCCAGCACTTTGGAAGGCCGAGGCAGGTGGACCGCTTGAGCCCAGGAATTCGAAGACTAGCCTGGGGAACATGGCGAAACCCCGTCTCTACTAAAAATATAAAAAAATTAACCAGGCAAAGTGGTGAACGCCTGTAGTTCCAGCTACTTGGGAGGCTGAGGTGGGAGAATCACCTGAGCCAGGGAAATAGAGGATGCAGTGAGCCATGATCACACCCCTTCACTCCAGGCTGGGTGACAGTAGTCAAACGTAAGACCCTGTCTCAAACAAAAAAATTACCCTAAACACCTCTTTTAAATGTCTGGCTTTAGGCAGGGCGTGGTGGCTCACACCTGTAATCCCAGCACTTTGGGTGGCCAAGGCGGGTGGATCATTTGAGGTCAAGAGTTTGAAACCAGCCTGGCCAACGTGGTGAAACCCTGTCTCTACTAAAAAACAAACAAACGTCTGGCTTTAAGAACTCAATCATCTAGTAGGGTAGAAACACACATGCACAAGTAAACATCAGGTAAATTGTCACATAAAATAACACAGACTGAAGAGGGCACTATTCTGGTGGTAGTGAGAAGTCAGCAAAAGCTTCATGGAAAAGTGGCTCTTGAGACAGCTCCGGACAAGTAGGGCTGAGAGTGGTAGGGAACTGCTCAAACCTTGACCACCTGTCCCTTTGCTCCTGTTCCCCTACCACTTTGAGTCCTACTTGACTGGGATCCTGCATCAGGTCTACTCTTGCCTTGGCTCATTACCTGGACCATTTCTACCAATCTCTCCTCCCCCATGTCCTTGGAACACTATACTCTCCATAGCTCTCCTTCTACTTCCCCAACCAATTCATAATCTTCACTGGAGTTCAGTTATACTGTTGCTTTCTCTGCAAAGCCTTCCCATACCACCCCTGCCTTCAAACTAGTAGGCTCTGTATCATTATCTCACGGCACACCATAACTTCATATGCTTATTATACCTGCACTTACAATTACATGAGTTTGGATAAGCAGAGACTGTAATAAAAAAAATGATAATTACATGAGTTAACTGTTTACATCTATCATATTATTATACCACGATTATACATTCCATGAAGAGAAGGACTTTATTCTGTCTTGTTCACCATTGTGGCTCCTGGGCCTTAAGCTTATGCCTGGCACATAGAAGATAATAAATCATCAATGAATGAATTCTGTTAATAGGTTTTATATATGGTTGAATATAGCTTTGAATGCTTTCACAATCTTGATAGCTATGTTAAATTACAGGGCTTAAGGCCGGGTGCGGTGGCTCACTTTGGGAGGCTGAGGCGGGCGGATCACGAGGTCAGGAGATTGAGAACATCCTGGCTAACACGGTGAAACCCCATCTCCACTAAAAATACAAAAAATTAGCCAGGCGTGGTGGTAGGTGCCTGTAGTCCCAGCTACTTGGGAGGCTGAGGCAGGAAAATGGCATGAACCCGGGAGACGGAGCTTGCAGTGAGTGGAGATCGCACCACTGCACTCCAGCCTGGGCAACAGAGCAAGACTCTGTCTCAAAAAAAAAAAAAAAAAAAAATTACAGGGCTTATAAGAAAAGAAAGGTATACAAGCAAATTAACTGGGCAATCCACATAGATTTTCATAACTTAAAGCAATTTCATAGAAGGCATAGTATGTAGTAGTCTTTCAATATGCTAAGTGCAACCATCTTTCTTACTGAAAGAGAAGAAAACTAGAAATTTAACACAAAATAACAAACAATAAAAGCACACAATGGCCAGCTGGGCACAATGACTCACGCCTGTAATTCTTGCACTTTGGGAGGCCGAGGCAGAAGGATCGCTTAAGCCCAGGAGTTCAACACCAGCCTGGGCAACATAGCAAGACCCTGTCTCTACAAAACATTTAAAAATTAGCCAGATGTCATGGTGCACGCCTGCAGTCCCAGCTACTCAGGAGGCTGAGGTGGGAGGATCGCTTCAGCCCAGGAGGTCAAGGCTGAAGTGAGCCGTGTTCACACCACTGCACTCCAACCTAGGTGACAGAGCAAGACCCTGTTTCAAAAATTGAAATAAATAAAAGCATGCAATGCAATATTAAAAAAGAAAGCTCCATCATCTTTTAAATAACAATTTTATAGATGGCAACTTCCATTATATTAGAGTGTCTTTATATTTTTACTTTTTTTTTTTTAGACAAAGTCTTGCTTTGTCATCAGGTTGGAGTGCAGTGGCACGATTTGGGCTCACTGCAACCTTCATCTCCCGGGTTCAAGTGATTCTTCTGCCTCAGCCTCCTGGGTAGCTGGGATTACAAGCGCACGCCACCACGCCCAGCTAATTTTTATATTTTTAGCAGAGTCGGGGTTTCACCATGTTGATCAGGATGGTCTCGATCTCTTGACCTTGTGATCCACCTGCCTCGGCCTCCCACGGTGCTGGGATTACAGGTGTGAGCCACCGCGCCTGGCCTATATTTTTACCTTTTTAGTCACATGTAAGAGGTATCTATTCAAAGTTTACCTAAACTCAAAATATGCTCAATATTTGAAATGTCATACTTAGTCAATATTCACTTAATTTCATAATCCTTTCCAGCTTCCAGATAAAAAGATTTTAACAGTGTGTATCTATTCAATGAATACACAGTTTTGTTCTCTGTAGCAACATCCCAATACTTCATGACCAAATTTGTATCAATTAGAAGATAACTTATTTATCTCACATTTATTGAATTGCTACAGAAGGAAATCATTAAAATATTTAATGTATAAATGTAAGGTTGCCTCCTAGGTCCAACTGGATTTAAATGACACTTTTTTTTTTCATTTTTATAATTAGTAGAAATATTTTATTGTAAAGGCTGAAGAATATACTAAAATGCTTGGTTTTGTGACATCTGATTTTCCAACTGTAAGTTATTAGCACTTAGGAAAAAAGCAATCACTTAAAATAAAACTAAAAGTATAAAGCCTATGTTTAAAACATGGCCTTTATTAATACTGCCCACTGAGCTCCATTTTTATTTTACATTGAAATACTTCTGCTTTGCAAAGAAAAGACAGAAAAGTGCATTTTACAAGAGTACTTTTTTTGTTTTTAATTCTCTGAGAAAATGGAATCTGAATCACAAGTTCACAATGTGGTAAAATGAAATTAAGAAACAATGATTTCAGTAATGCTATGCCATCACTAGTGTTTAGCTCTGACTTCTTCTTGTAAATCAGATCCTGATATACAGTCTAGAGCATCTAGGTTATTATTCTACAGCATATTAAACACAGAAAAGGAGGTTTTAAAAAAAAACCCCTTTCAATGTACAAACATGAATTTAAAAATTGCTTTTAAAAAATCACCTTTTTACATAATGTATATGCAAAACTGCTTTAAATACATGATTTTGGAAGAATTATTTACAAAATGTATCAGTCTGTGGAACAATTCACAGACAAAGCATACATAGTTGCTTTACTTAGTTGTTGCATCTCAACTTTGGGAGATATAAATTCATTCGGCAGTATAGCAAACATAAAAACTGTGACAAAGTATCTTAAGGGCAACCAAAAATTTGATCCTCAAAACAGTTTAAATACTAGGACTGCCAAAGTTTCTAAACAAGGACATACTTTAATGATCCAGATGCCCATTTATAGTTCTATACTGTTTGACGGACTGAGACAGACTCCCTTTAACACAGGCAAGGCTGCAGGATGCAACCTCCTGTAAAAAGGACAGCTGAGAGCTATTGTCATCCAAAGAGTGAATTAACCTAGAATTTTCTTTTTTTCAATTTTATTAATATTTTAAAAAATACATAAAAATACAACATCCAATGTCTGAATAAATATATTTAACAAGTTGCAAGATAATACCTTATTTTACACAAAATTTTCAGCTTTAGAAATCTTGTTAAATAACTTCATTGTTGTTATATATTTCATTTTTGTCTTTTTGTAACAAAATAAAAACTCTGAAATTACATAGAAAAAAGACAAAATATTTTTGTCAAGGGATAAGATAGTCCACTGAAAACTTATTCACAATTCCACTGTAAACATTAATAAACATTAAAATATTTGCATAATTGTGTGCTCAAAAATCCTATAAAAAGTGGAAGACTTATTACAACTGTAGTTTTCAGTCAACTACACTTCCTTTCACAATTTATTTTGTCCCATTTACACCTTTAATCCTGGGCACACTGCTGAACATATACTTTGGCAGTTCTAAATAGCAAGTGCTTCCACAAAAATAAAAAAAACAACAATAATGAAAAAAACACAACATAAACCCCCTACTCACCAAGTGTTCAAATACATCTTAGTGAAAGTGCAGCAGTAACTATTCAGCTGGGTAATATTTTGATGTTTATCATGTGCACTTGCTTGTCTATGATTTCTATAACACCTGAAAGCTTTATTATACAAATTCAAATTTGCTAAGTGCCCTTTGTTCTATATCACAACAAATGAAAAAAAAAGTAAAGAGGAAAAATTATGACAAATATGGCAGGCTGCTTAACCTTCACTTATTAATCAGCTTATTTTTTGCAACAAGAAAAAAGAAGAGAGAGGGGAATAGATACAATCCGGCCTGGAAAAGTATACAGGATATACTTAGCAATGTCAAACCAGTTGAGTGCTTTCTGTGGTTGTAATTCAGGGTCTGGGGATTTATGTCCATGGCAGCAAACTGCTGGGAAGGTAGAGAAAATGTTTATCACCTGCATTCTACAGCAAGTACATTTTGTGGGGGAGATGATGATGAGGGACTCATTCCAGTGTCTGATGAAGCAGATGACATGGAGGCTCCCGCATGAGACACTGTGGAATCAAAACAACTATGTTAGATCCAAAAACTGTTACACAAAGATACCTAGCTAACAGCAAATTAGAAATAAAATTCTTCTTAACATTATTCACCTTAATCACAGGCCTCTTATATGTCACATGAAGGAGTAACAAATTGTCAGCAAAAATTTTGTTTGGCTCAATTAAGTAGAGTTAGTCTTTGGTCAGTTAAGTACTACTCAACACTTTAAAAGACATCATAAAATATAAGGATTAAAGAGACAAAAACTCTTAAACCTCTAGTTGGGGGATCCCCTGAAGGAACTTAGCTCAATCAGAAACAAGGTCAACCTGAGATAAACACAGAACCATAGGGAATTTCTGCTTTATCTATGGGTCATAGGACCATAAAAGAATTAACTTAACTCAGAGGATTTCCTCTGACAGGTATCAGAATCATGGAGATCAGGACGGAAGTAATGTGTGATAAGCAAAAAGTCCTCAAATGGTTTTAATGTAATTTTCTCCAGGAGGACATAACACAGATTAGGGATCAGTACTTTCAGCATTAGATGTTTTGCCACTTTTTAAGTTCTTTGCTTTTATCTTCTCTTTCCTTGCAAAACTCTTGTCTTCTGCCAATCTTTCCCTGATTGTTCCTATTTTATTTGAAGTTTTAATTTTTGTTTATTCAAGTATCATTACAACTTCTGGGGCTCAAGCGACACTCCCGCATCAGCCTTCCAAGTAGCTGAGACTATGGGTGCACGCCATTGCACCCAGCTAAATTTTTAATTTTTTGTAGAGACGGGATTTTGCTATGTTGCCCAGGCTGGTCTCCAATTCCTGGGCTCAAGCCATCCTCCTGCTCCAGCCTCCTAAATGCTGGAATTATAAGCGTGAGCCCCATGCCCAGGCAACAAATTCTTATATATATGCCAGAAATCACTCAAATCTCAGTTTAATAACTCATTATGAAAACCTAAGCAAATAAAAATGGGGAAAAGACTATAATAAGCTGGGCATGTTGGCTCATGCCTATAATCTCAGTACTTCAGGAGGCCAAAGCAAGAGGACTGCTTTAGAACAGGGATTCGAGACCAGCCTGAACCACATAGTGAGAATGTGTCTCTACAAAAAAAACTAAAAAGTTAGCTGGGTGTGGTGGCAGGCAACAGTGGTCCAGGCACCTGTGATACCAGTAACTTGGGAGGCCGAGGTGGTAGGGTCGCTTGAGCCCAGGAGTCTGATGCTGCAGTAAGCAGTGATCACGCCACTGCACTCCAGTCTGGGTGACAGACTGTCCCCCTGCCCCCCAAAAAAAGATGGTAATAAAAAAGTCTTTTTGGCCGGGCACTGTGGCTCACGCCTGTAATCCCAACACTTTGGGAGGTCGAGGTGGGTGGATTACTAGGGGTCAGGAGTTGGAGACCAGCCTGGTCAACATGGTGAAACCCCATCTCTACTAAAAATACAAAAATTAGCCAGGCATGGTAGCAGGCACCTGTAATCCCAGCTACTCGGGAGGCTGAGGCAGGAGAATGGCTTGAACCCAGGAGGTGGAGGTTGCAGTGAGCCAAGATCGTGCCATTGCACTCCAGCCTGGGCGACAAGAGTGAAACTCTGTCTCAAAAAAAAAAAAAAAAAAAAAATTCGAATTGTCTGAAATGTATGTCACCTTTAGGAAACTGACCCCAGAGCAGTGGTGGGTTCTCTGAAGAAATTTTAATTTGCTAATTTGTTCTTTTCTTCTTTTGATATTCAAAAGTTCTGTAAATACATCTTGGTATTTACAGCTTTTAAAAGAAAAGGATGAACATGAGAAGTCTGATCTCTTTCCATTTGCTCCACCCTGTTCCTATTTGTAGGAATTAAAAACTGCTGGACTTGGAGCACAATGGTCAAGACCACACATGACAGGTCACTCTACCACAAAGTCATCCTCTAAATCTCTACTAGAGGCAGAAAACTTCTCTCAACATGATGAACTCTATCAGGTAATTTACCTTTTATTTGTTTTTTAAGAGATATCCCTTCTGGAGCTTTCCCCTCCTGTTCCATCCTACTCCTGGAATAGTTGCTTTCTAGGTCTGCTATGCAGTGGTCATCCTACAGCTTCCATTCACGATCACCTTCAGATATTCCTTCTCTATTTTCCTACGTAGGATTCCTTGTTTGCCAGATCCCATGTCTTCTTAGCTTGGCTTCTAGTGTCTAGTACTACCACTGAGAAATCAGATGTAAGACTCTTGATGCTGTTCTGAGATCCATTTCTTTTTATATATGTATCTTTATATGGTAAATTTTTCGAATCTATTTTTTGGTTTTTTTGAGGCAGAGTCTCACTCTGTCACCCAGGCTGGAGTGCACTGGCGCGATCTCGGCGCTCACAGCAGCCTCTGCTTCCGGGTTCAAGTGATTCTCAAACCTCAGCCTCCTGAGTGGCTGGGATTACAGGCATCTGCCACCACGCCCGGCTGACTTTTGTAGTTTTAGTAGAGATGGGGTTTTGTCATGTTGGCCAGGTTGGTCTTAAACTCCCGGCCTCCAGTGATCTACCTGCCTCTGCCTCCCAAAATGCTGGGATTACAGGCATGAGCCACTGTGCCAGGCCTAGAATCTACTCTTTATCCACAGGATTCTGAAATTTCATATGCTTTGGTGATTTTCACCCCCATTATTTATAGAGGGCACAGTGAGTCCTTTCAGTTTTCTAACTCACATCCTTCAGTTCTAGAATTTTAAAACTATTTCTCTGATGACAACTTCCTCTTGTTTATTCAACTCTCCTTCTAGAAATCCTATGATTCAGAAGTTGGAGCTCCTCACCAATTTCCATATTTCTATTATTTCTTCTCTCCTATTGTCTTTTTGACCCTCTAGTGGAATTTCTTCGGCTTTACTGCCTTATTAATTTTTCTAAATTCCTGCTATCATATTTTAAAGATATCCTTCTTGTTCTCTCAATTTTTAAAATAGTTACTATGCTTTTGTTTCAAGGTAGCAGTATCTTTCCCTTTACCTCTGGATACAAATCGAACATCCCTAATCCCAAAATCCAAAATCTGAAACTTTTGAGCATCAATGTGATGCCACAAGTGGAAAATTCCACACATAAGCACTTACCACAAACTTTGTTTCATGCACAAAATTATTTAAAGTATTATATAAAATTACCTTCAGGCTATGTGTATAAAGTGTCTATGAAACATAAATGAATTTTGTGTTTAGACCTGGGTCCCATCACCAAGATATTTCATTATGTACAAATATTCCAAAATCTGAAAAAATAAAAAACCCAAACACTTCTAGACCCAAGCATTTCAAATAAAGGATACTCAACTTGGATTAACTATTAAGAATAGTTGTGTGTGTTTTTTTTTTAAATATGGTATATTATCTGTTTTTTTCCAGTTCCTTTTTTTTAACTTTGGCTTCTGCCTTTATGTAGGGGTTTTCCTCAAATGTCTGGTCATGTGGCTTCCATATTTAACATTAAAAAGCTGACTGAAAGCTATGTATGAGCATCAGGGCTTTTAAATATGGACAGTACACATGTAGTGATTGGCAAGGATCTTGATTTTTGTTTCAGGAACATCCAAATAGTAGATAATTTTTCTTGGGCTGGTCATTTTCTTTAGAAGATACTTCCAGTCTCCTCCCAGGAATAAGTATAAGCTTGGCTGCCAGCTTTCAGGAAGCCAAGAGGACTAGGCCTCTTCTAACGAAGAGGCACAGCAATCTAACTATTCAGTATGCAAACTTTCACTCCATCCACTATTTTGGCTTAGCACTTAATCATTACCCTCAGCTGTGGCTGGTGCCCCCAAGTCTACAAGCCTACTGATTTCCTCATTCTCTGTTAAGTTAATCTATTTTCTGCTTGAGTTGGGGGTGAGGTAGACTTGCTTCACTGATGGGAAGAGGAGATCCAATTTCTCCTTTCATTTTCAACCAATCCCATTTCTCAGCATTGCCCCATATCCCTTCTGAGGGCTTTTCTGGGGTTACATGGTATGAATTGTCTTCCTTCTTGTTGTTTTGTCTCACTATGAGGACAAGCAAGCTTAGTTTCAGCAGTATCTCATCTGCTAGGAGAGTTACAGTAGTCCATCAGTTATGCAGCTTCCAAAAGATATACTGTTGACATTTCTTGTCTGCTGTGGTCATTCTCTCGTCCTTTTGAGTTTAGGGCTCTTAATTTCCTTTACTGTTATTTTAACAGGGCTTGGGGATGGATTGTATATGGATATGTTCATGTTTAACTAGAAGTTAATCCTATAACCCCCGAAGGGCTAGCTCAGACACTACTCCCTCTCTGTGATTGCTCCAAAGTAACCTCTGCTTCCACTAACTCCTATACTTGCTAATATCATTCTTAGGGCACACATTGTTCCACTAGATGTTAAGATCTCTGAGATGAAAATCTGTGTCTAACTCATTTCTGCACTTCCACCACCTGGCAGTGCCTGGCGCACAGCACATGCTCATTAAAGTTGCTGGGTGGCACTATCTTATCTTTTAGTTGTTTAGGGAATGATTTCTAATCCCAACAAGATAATCTCCTTGAGAATAAGCCTTATGATTCATTCATTTTGGTGAACCCCATAATAAATACAGTGCCTATTAATAGGTGCCAATAAATGTTTGAGCAAAGAGTGAATTTCAGAAGGAGTATGCTCTACCTGAGAATCCATCACATTTAGTACAACCACACATTTTGAAAGACAGTTCATACTCCCTTTTAAGGGTGTCATTCTGATTAACTCAGTTGCTGACCTACTCCTTTCAACAAAAGAAAACACTAGGAATTTAAAAACAGCAATTAATGAATGTGTGCTATATTCAATGAGTATCAAATTTAAATCTTCTAAAATGATAGGATATAGTTTTGAAATATAAGAGGAGAAAAATTATAATAAAATTACCTTCCCTGTCTTTCTTTTTTAATCTTTTTCTCCTCCTGTCTATGGTTGCAACTTCAGACTTCAAAGACATATAATATTTTCTGATTTCCTGTAGTTTTTCTTGGAGAAATGAAATTCTCTCCGTACTGTTCATATTATCTAATTCATCTAAAAGGGGGGAAAAAAGTTAATTTGCATTTTAAAATAATTCTTTGAGAAAAATGATGGCAGTTCTATCAAACATCTAACTCATAAATCAACAAAAGCTTTAGTTTATTAAAACCTAGTACAGTAAGCTAAGTAAGATTGTAAACAGGGAAGATGTGAATTAAATTCATGATTAAGAATTATTTTTAGATCCCAAATGTTCTATACTAAACATTTATTACTTAAATGATCAGAAAAACATAAGAAAACATCAACACAAACCAACCCTGACCTATCTATAATTATAGTTATCAGAATAGTTTCCCTGTATTGGCATTTTCTTCACTACTACTAGTTATACAGTAGTTAGTGCTACAAAGGGCACTTCAGTTTCACTGATTTATATAAATCATACATGTCTTCTTAATGGAGACCTTCCTGTAAGTCAATATTTATCAAGTTAATTTTATGAAAAGACACAGATTTATACTTAAGACAACATGTAGTGATTATTGCTAAGGCAATATTTGGAATATCTAAATAGTTAATCATTATTCCTTATTAACATTAATCCAAGTTGATATTTTAAGATATATTCCACTTTACGGTATTCATTTATCAAGTTTTCAGTAAGCTTCTTACTGAGTTGAAAGCTCCATTTGTATGTCCTAGGGGATGAATTTGGATGTTTTTCTCTGTGTTTATCTTTCTCTCCATCTTTGATGTGTGGGGATATTCTTGCAGGAGATCGTGCAAGTTTCTGTGGCTTAGATACATTAAGATGCTTTACTGGGGTACATTTACTTGAATTGTCTAGGACAGGAAGATCTTCACTATCACTGCTTTGTCCTATAAATAATGAAAAAGGTTAACTTAGATTATAAATGATAAAATTCTTAAATATCAAAATGCAACAGACCTAACAATTATATTTCTTGGTATCCTACCTACAGAAATATGTGCACAAATGCACAAAGTTTATAACAGTATAAAAAAAAAAACAAAACCTAAATGCTCACCAACAGAGAAATGGTTAAAAATGATAAACTTTTTAATACTTTCCTAAAGTTGTTAAAAAGAATGAGCTAGAGTTCATAAGAATAAAAATGGCAAAATATCTAGTATAATACTGTTAAATGAAAATGCAAAGTTATAAAACAATATAGTATTGCTCCATTTATGTTTAAAACAAGCCAACAAACTGCTAAAAATACTAACACTATAAGACTAAAGCTAGCATTGAATAACACCAACCTGTTCCATTCTTTTCATTTTTGGCTGCAGCATTTGTTCGCTTTGGGGTACGCTTTTGCTTTTTTGCCATTAATCCACTATTGCCATCACTTGGTCTTTTCTGACCTGAAATAAGGTGAAAAAGGGAACGTGAAAAAAAAAAAAAAAACCCAAGAGGAAGTATATTTATTCAACAGACTACACTGACATTTCTTTTTTTAAGAAGAGAGAAAAGAAAAAGAAACTACAGATCAACAGTACCTAAAACTCAACAGTTTTAATTTTTGGTTTTCATATAAACACTAACTTTTCCCTAGAAAGTCCTTACCCTTCTCTCTGCTCTCTCTCTCTTGTACAATTATACTACAGGTACCAGAGGCAACATTAGTTTCAAATCCATTTGCCGATTCCCTCTCACAGAGACCTTCTTGAGATTCTTCAGCAATACTATCAACTTCAATCGTTATATCACTCTCACTTTTTACGCTTCGAGACTCATCTTGACTAAGAGTAAGTGGTGAAGCTACTGAAAAGTTATGTTGGACTACAGGAGGTAGGGCAGGTGGAATAGAAACAAGAGAGTTAGACTCAGAGCTTTCAACTGCTACATCCTCAATGCTGGTCTTATCCTTTTCATCCAAATCATCCAAATCTACTTCATGGCAAACCAAGGTTTCGGGCCCAATCAGAGGCATTGCATCCTCATCTTCTTTTAGTGGAATATTTACAGTTTCTTCAGCTGGACTATCAAATCTTTCACTAGTCAGTTGTTGGATGCATTGGTTTGACTCTGCTGTCAATGATGGCATTCCTTCATTTTCTCTTTCAAAGTGCTGTTCAAAATTTAACTTTTTCATTCCCTCAGATCCAATACAATCACTGGTCCTTTCTTGAGATACAGTAGTTGTCATTTCCATTCCATTCTCAATTCTTATTTTTTTCTCTGGTGATGATTGTCCTAGTATTTTCCGTTTCAACTTCTTTTCTTTCACACATTGGTCAATTTCATCTTCTGTAGCAGAAGAGAAGTTTTTATTGTCTAATGAAGACAATTCAAGACTACGAGCCTCTATATGAGGTTCACTTCCTACTTCATTCTGGCCAAATGATGAAATCTTTATAATTTCTAAAGAAAGATCTTTTGTCTTGCTTCGTCTTCCCTTTCCTTTTGGAGATTTTTCGGCTTCTTTCTTAACTTCTTCTGCTTGTTCCATTTTGTTTCCAAAAATCTGTACTATTTGTTCATTCTCTCCAACTTCTAACTTCAGGGTTTCTAAAGGCTGCAGCTGAGTCCTATCATTTTCTTTTAATATGTGTGCAGAAATCTTTGGATTTTCTTCATCTAGCTTATCATCATTCAAATTTTCATTTTTTTCTAGTTCATCTTTAAGAGAAAGTTCTTCATTTATTAGATTCTTTTCTAAAGCATCTTCTGTTTCACTATCAGATGAACAAGAGTCTGTAAGAGGAAATATTATTATATTATGCAGGTTTTTATATTACCAATGTAATTTTATAATAAAAATCTTACCAAAAATAACAATAAAAATATTAATCATGTACCTCTGAATACCTCCCTGTAGAAAGTTCTGATATAAAACAAATCATAACATTTGTGCCAAGAATTTGAGGGGGAGGGGAAACTACATTAAGCGCCAAGTAAAAATATATTATATTGCGTATTACTAACTCAAATCTACATGAAAAGCTATTTTGCAATATTCCCCAGTATCATATTTAGGTACAAGAGTCCTTAAAAAAACATCAAAGGATCAGTACCTAGACATCCTAGACATGAAGTTAATTTGTTAAGTGGTTTGAGATAGTATCTAGGAGGGACATGTGATGGGCATTTTGTATCCTAAGAAAGGAATATGACATTCTACTTAAAATAATTGTGGAAAGAAAAGTTTTTTTTCTTTCCTTTCCTTTCCTTTTCTTTCTTTTTTCTTTTTAAGACACAGTCTCACTCGGTCGCCCAGGCTGGAGTGCAGTGGCGTGATCTCGGCTCACTGCAAGCTCCGCCTCCCAGGTTCAAGCCATTCTCCTGCCTCAGCCTCCTGAGGAGCTGGGATAGGCGCCGGCCACCACGCCCGGCTAATTTTTGTATTTTTAGTAGAGACAGGGTTTTGTCATGTTGGCCAGGCTGGTCTCAAACTCCTGACCTCAAGTGATCCGCCTGTGTCAGCCTCCCAAAGTGCTGGGATTACAGGCATGAGCCATGGCGCCCAGCAAGAAAAGTTTTTAAAATGGGCAACTGGACTCAAAACTTTAAATATTCTTAACAAACAAGAAAGTACAGGAAACAAAAATTATTCCCTGTAAGTAAGGGAACTTGTAAAATAATAAAGTAGGGTTCTAAGACTGTATAGGATCTAAAAAATATAAAAATCTTGTCCACATGGTGCTCATATCCTCAAGAAGTTCAAAACTGCAAAAACGAATTTTTAAGTGAAAAGGTGTATACAATTTTATTTTGTGGTTTTATCATAAACAGAATGTAGAATTCATTTTCAGGTTTTAAAAAATCCCTTTCAGTGGTAGTTTAATAAGGCTGGTATGTAGTTTTGTAGACTGGACACTAAACACAGTTATGCTGTCTAGGTACCTTTCACTTTGTGGACATCTTTCGTTTGTCAGCAGATGGCAGTAAAGAGGAAGGATGTCCTTTTATAATTTGCACACAAGCACCACATGTACTAATAGCAAACATGTAGTTCAGTATAGCTTTTTTCTTGAAAGAAGAGAAATTTTTATGTAAGACAACCATTTAAAATTTCTTTTTTCGGGTCTGGGCACAGTGGCTCATGCCTGTAATTCCAGCACTTTAGGAGGCTGAGGCGGGTAGATCACTTGAAGTCAAGAGTGCGAGACCAGCCTGGTTAACATAGTAAAACCCTGTTGCTACTAAGAATACAAAAATCAGCCAGGTATGGTGGTGCACACCTGTGGTCCCAGCTACTTGGGAGGCTGAGGCGGGAAAACTGCTTGAACCCAGGAGGTGGAGGTTGCAGGGAGCTGAGATTGCGCCACTACACTCCAGCCTGGGTGACAGAGTGAGGTAGGGTCTCGCTCTGCTACCCAGGGTGGAGTGCAATGCTATGATTACACTTGCTGTAGCCTTGACCTCCCAGAGTCAAGCAATCCTCCCACCTCAGCCTTCTGAGTAGCTGGGACCACAGGTGCACACCACCACGCCGGGCTAAATTTTTAAATTTTTTTCGTAAAGATGGAGTCTCACTATATTGTCTTGGCTGGTCTGGAACTCTTGGGCTCAAGTGATCCTTCTGCCTCAGCCTCCCAAGGTGCTGGATTACAGGCATGAACCACTGCGCTCAGCCTATAATTTCTTAATTACATTTAAAAGTATACAGTGGTAGAAAAGTGGGGAAAATGAGTACAAGCAGAATAAAGTATGTTCACCTATACTCATTATAAAACATGCCTGTACCACAATAGTCTGTGTTCTCTTAGCTTTGCTTAAAGATCCCAGGTGAACAGCACTGAATTTATAGGAGACACTGGTACAGGCTTTGAGGGAAAGTGTAGCACACATTAGGATGCATGGATTGTCAATTCACCTTCTATTAAAATATATTATTTTTAAGATATTTATGAGAAAAAGTATTCCTAAATGAAAACATCACTAAATTTCAAATAAAAATGATACAGCAAAATATTTTCCTCAAATCAAATTTTATAGTTTCAATCATATGAGATTAAAAACCTAGGTGATTTACAGGTTGAACACCCCTAGTCCAAAAACCTGAAATCCAAAATGCTCCAAATTCCAAAACTTTTTGGGCACCAACATGATGCCCCAAGTAGAAAATTCCACACCTGACCTCATGGGACAGATTGCATCCAAACACAGGTGCACAACTGTCTTCGGCAGCCCCAGGCTAGTGTACAGGTAACCTTTTAATGAAAACACAGCATTGTAGGTGGAGATTGAAAGCCTGCTGTTTGTTGTCATTGTTGTTTAGCAGCCAATACAGATATTCTGGTGATGCTACCTTGCTGCTTAGTTTCCTCACACACTATTTTTCCACTGTATTAATTGTAAGTCATATGTTTTACTGTTATGTAATTATGTGTAAGAAAATTACTTATCAGTAGGTGGCATATAAATTCAGAGTCAAGAATAACAGTGATGTCAAACAATCACAGACTGTTCACATGGGCGACTGAGACAGTTATACCTTTGATTTCTGATGGTTCATAGTACACAAATCTTTATTTCATGAACAAAACTATTAAAAATGGTATAAAATTACTTTCAGGCTATGTGTATAAGGTGTGTATGAAGCACTAATTTTCATGTTTAGACTTGGGTCCTATCCCCAGGATAGCTCATTATGTATATGCAATATTCAAAAATAATAAAAAAAAAAATCAAAAAATCCAAAACACTTCTAGTCCCAAGCATTTTGGGCAAGGGATACTCAACCTGTACTGTGAATATTTCACACAATGGAAGTTTTATTATTTATGTTTTTTTTTTTTAAGTCAGCCATCCTCAAAATCGAGCACCTTCCATTCCATTTGACAGAGGTGAGCTGTCTGGTATATTGCTGCGAGCACTTCTGGTACCTGATTTTCCTTCACTGTTTGCTGTCTTAGATAAGCCATACGGCATGTTTGATGAAAGGGTTGATTTTAAAGGAGGTCGTCCCCGTTTTGACTTCTGCCTCTCCTCATCTCTCTTTTCGTCCTTTTCACTATCTTCTTTATTCTGGGCAACAACAACAAAATGTATGAGAAGGGCCAATGCTTTATGAAAAATGAACATTCTACTTATCCAAAGAAAACTACATCTCAAAAAAGGTTTGATATTTTATATGTCACTTCCTAGTCTGTGCTTATAGAAGGATCAAGAGTTTTCTGGCTGGTCTGAGAGGTTATCGGCACTTATTAACATTAGTGTCACTGAAATTGGTATATAATCCTCCACTTCTGAATTTCTAACGTATTTTGTATTTACATAAATACAATATTGTACAATTGTAATACTGGAATTATATTGTGATGGTCAGCATCAGAGCATTAGAAGGCTATACAACCATTCAGCACTCCCCACTGTTCCCTACTATCCCCTGCAGAAGGGAAAGATACCTATCATCCACTAGACAAAACCATGGGCAAATCTCTACAGCAAAGCTTGACAACTGAGGGTGTGGGTGAGGGTACAACTGGCCAGTATATATGTGTTTTAAAATTTTAGTATTGGCTTCTAGCATTTAAAAGTCAAATTTCACATTTTAAGAAATATAGTGGTCTTGAAAAATCCTAAAATCTGGCAACCCTGGGTCTGCATTCCCACAGCAGAGTGGTTAGTTCCATTCTGTCTAAATAGGAATGTGTCCTCTCATTTGTCACGGTTAGTCTTACTTTATCTTTCTCCTATAAAGCCTCTACGGGAATATGAGTTTGAAAGTCATGTCCTAAGGGTTGCTGGTTTTCACCTTTGCCGAAACAATGTGGTAATGTGTTACTTTTAAGCTCCTGGGTTATAAAGAAAAAATCACAATTAACTTTCAAGAATCAAGATTTTTTTTTTTTTTTTGGAGACAGAGTCTTGCTCTGTTGCCCAGGCTGGAGTGCAGTGGCGAGATCTCGGCTCACTGCAAGCTCCGCCTCCCGGGTTCACGCCATTCTCCTGCCTCAGCCTTCTGAGTAGCTGGGACTACAGGTGACTGCCACCACGCCTGGCTAATTTTTTGTATTTTTAGTAGAGACGGAGTTTCACCGTGTTAGCCAGGATGGTCTTGATCTCCTGACCTCGTGATCTGCCCACCTCAGCCTCCCAAAGTGCTGGGATTACAGGCGTGAGCCACCACACCCGGCCAAGATGATTATTACAATAAGATTTATTAGACAAACACAATATCGTATATGCATATTACTAAGCAAAAGAAGCCAATCTAAAAAGGTTATATGGTGTATGATTCCAATTATATGATATTCTCGAAATGGAAAAAACGATGGAGAGAGTAAAATGTCAGTAGTTGTCAAGGGTTGGGGTGGGGGTAAGAATAAACAGAACATAAAGGACTTTTAGGGCAGTAAAGTTACTCTATATGATACTATAGTGGTGGATCCATGTCATTATATATTTGTCAAAATCCATAGAATACACACCACCAACAGTGAACCCTAATATAAACGATGTACTCTGGGTGACAATAATGTGTCAATGTAGGCACATCAGTTGTAACAAATACCCCACTCTGGTGGGGGATGTTGACAATTTGGGAAGACTATGCATGTATGGGGCAGAGAGTATATGGAAGGTCTATATACCTTGTTCTCAATCTTGGTATAAACCTAAAACTAAGAAGTCTTAAAAAACACACAATACAATTTGAATAATTCCTATACATATTATAAGGGACATAAATCTACAAACATACTTTCGCTTTTTTCTTCTGTTTTTTCTTTGGTCCACCTTTGTCCAAAGGCCAGATTATCCTGTCAGCCTTCACCCACTCATCATACCTTAAAAAAAAAAAAAAAAAAAAGAATATGTACAAACTTTATAAATTATAACCTTTTTGAAATGTATTCACCAAACAAAAACAACAGTGAGACAGACTAAATAGTTTGTTCTTAGTGTTGGCAAGAATATGAAGGGCACAGGGGCTGGTTTGCTGGTAACATGTGCCAGTAACTATACTAGGTATTTTGCATAACCACTAGGGAAAGGCAAGAGGATTTAAGAGTTAACAGGTTTAGAAGGAGGTCTTGGAAAGCAAACTCTAGATTCAAGACAATCTGAACTGCTTTGTTTTCTACAGACCTGAGCTTATAATCAGATTCTGCACTAGAATTCGCTCTATTGAATGAATAATAGAAAGCTAGTCAGATAAATTCAGATTTGCAAGGTGATCAGTTTCAGGTTATTTTATCAAGTCCATTTCAACTTCCTTTTCTTCCTCAACACTCTCTCTAGTCTCTAGTAAAAATATAAAAAATTAGTCTCTAGTCTAGTATTTCCAATAAAATTTTCTTCTGAACTACAT
The DNA here is from genome assembly GCF_000951045.1 of Mandrillus leucophaeus. Classification (NCBI taxonomy): domain Eukaryota; kingdom Metazoa; phylum Chordata; class Mammalia; order Primates; family Cercopithecidae; genus Mandrillus; species Mandrillus leucophaeus. Next base: position 1,479,293 of record NW_012103798.1, read on the forward strand.
TGCCTTCAGGACTTTGAAATTTTTTAGAGATATCTGTATTTCACCTCCTTTATCTAAGTTTATTCTGTTTAGCTCAAGTTGAAAACTCATTTCCCCTAAACTTTTACTTAAAATTTTTATTTTTAAATTTATTTTTAATTTAATTTTCTGGGGGACAGTTTCAATATTGTTGCCCAGACTGGCATGCAATGGTGCCATCTTGGCTCACTGCAACCTCTGCCTCCTGGGTTCAAGTGATTCTTATGCCTCAGCCTCCCGAGTATCTGGGATTACAGGTGCCCACCACACCCAGCTAATTTTTTATTTTTCGTAGAGACGGGGTTTCGCCATGTTGACCAGGCTGGTCTTGAACTCCTGACCTCAGGTGATCTGCTCACCTTGGCCTCCCAAAGGGCTGGCATTACAGGGGTGAGCCACTGGACCCAGCAATTTTTTTGAAAGAGGGTCTCACTCTGTTGCCAGGATGGAGTGCAGAGGCATGATCCCCTGGGCTCAGATGATCCTCCCACCTCAGCCTCCTGAGTAGCTGAGACCATGGGTGTACACCATTGCATCAAGCTAATTTTTGTATTTTTTATAGAGACGGGGGTTTTGCCATGTTGCCCAGGCTGGTCTTGAATTTCAGAGCTCAAGTGATCTGCCCACCTCAGCCTCCCAAAGTGCTAGGATTATAGGTATGAGCCACTGCACCTGGCCTTCTCAAATGATTACTATCACTGCTGAATGTCTATAGTCCAAGTGACTAATCAGGGGCAAATAAGAAATTAAGTTTTCTGGAACTAAATAACAGTTTTTACATTATATAAATATACAAGTATTTATAGAATTAAGTCAAAATCTAAAAATATGTACACTTAATTGAAGAAACTACAGGCAGTCCTTGCTTTAGACCAGGAGTGTCCAATCTTTTGGCTTCTCTGGGTCACACTGGAAGAAGAATTGTCTTGGGCCACACGTAAAATAACACTAACGATAGCTGATGAGAAAAAAAAAAAAAAAAGAAAAAGAAAAAGAAAAAAAAAACCACACAAACAAAAAAACTCTCATGTTTTAAGAAAGTTTATGAATTTATGTTGAGCCACATTCAAGGCCATCCCGGGCTGCATATGGCCTGTGGGCCACGGGTTGGACAAACTTGCTTTAGACTGTAGCGTGTTAATAGAAACTCATGTATCTGGAAACGATATTCTTGCTTTGTAAACCAGTTACCATGGAGATGTACAAAGTAAGGACATGGTTCCTGTATGCATGTATTTCAGCTGACATGGTACCATGACTACCTATACAGATGCTCCTTTACTTATGATGCCATTATGTCCTGATAAACTCATGACAAACTGAAAATATCGTAAGTCGAAAAATGCATTTAATACATCTAGCCTACTGAACATCACAGCTTAGCTTAGCCTACCTTAAACATGCTCAGAACACTTATATTAGCCTACAGTTGAGCAAAATCATCTAACACGAAGTCTATTCTGTAATAAAGTCTAAAATATCTCATGTAATTTATTGAATACGCTGTACAATATTGGTTGATTAGTCTCATGGTTTCTTCGCTGCTTGATGTGGCTTGCCACCACTGCACAGTCTAATGAGAGAGTATCATACTGCGTATCACTAGATCAGTAAAAAAAAAAAAATCAAAATTCAGGCCAGGTACAGTGGCTCACGCCTGTAATCCCAGCACTTTGGGAGGCCGACGCGGGCGGATCACAAGGTCAAGAGATCGAGACCATCCTGGCCAACATGGCGAAACCCCATCTCTACTAAAAATACAAAAATTAGCTGCGCGTGGTGGCATGCATCTGTAATCCCAGCTACTTGGGAGGCTGGGGATGCTGAGGCAGAAGAATCGCTTGAACCCAGGAGGCGGAGGTTGCAGTGAGCTCAGATCGCACCACTGCACTCCAGCCTGGTGAAAAAGCAAGACTCCGTCTTAAAAAAAAAAAAAAAAAATCAAACTTCTAAGTATGGCTTCTACTGAATGCATATAGCTTTTGAACCATTTTAAATTAAAAAAAATTGAAGTTGAACCACTGTAAGTTAGGAACTACCTGTACTATGATTTGAAAACGATCTCTCACCTCATTAACCCAGTATCTAGTTTCTAAAATGGGACTGGCTATGAGCATTGTACTAGGCCTTTAAATATCTGTACTTTGTTAACTTATATGGAAATGTTTATTCATCTGAACATACACTGAGGGCCTACTAGTATGCACCGTATCAGGAAGTACGTAGAGAATAAACATGGCCCATGTTCTCAAGCAACCCATAGCCTGTTATAAAAGACAGACATAGGGTAAAATCAAGTATAGTCTGGTAAGTGCAATAAGAGAGTTATGTATCTGATCCAGGGCTAACAAAGGGATAACTCTATCCAATTCCACAATTCCAAAGGAGGTATCAGACAACCAAGAAGCGCAAGCCTGATTTTTAGTGTACTTGGTCCTGGCGACACTGGACAAAGCAGTATATCATGTAGGTACTTCTAGCACTAATACTACTAACCAAGGACAGTCCCAGGATTTCTCAGTGAGAGACCAGGACTCTTCTCACACTTCTTACACTTGCAGATACTCCCTTTCAGGAATCTGGCTAAATTCTTTAGGAACCATGGTGGCTTCATCTCAACGAACAGGCCAGAATTATACCAGCTTTTAGGAGTAGACAAGAACAATGAAAAAACATGAACCAGGAGAGTACCAGTTAAGTAACAAATTAGGGAGATGACCAATCCAAAACCTGAGTGTATAATAAAATGACTGCTGAGAAGAGTCATAAAGTAAAACATTAAAGAGATGAGAAAGAAAGATGATACGGGAAATTCTAGAAAGCAGAACACAGACATATACAGATGTGAAACAGGAGTGGAGAGTTGTGAACTAAATAAGAATCTGAAGAAGAAAGAAGGCTATCATGTGATGCAACTGGAAATATAATGACTGAAAGTTGATAAGATATAGTCCTTTTCCCCTGAATTCAGCAATACATTGTAAAGAAAACAAAACAGTTAACATTCATGGAGCACTAAGTGCCAGGCATGATTCTAAGCATTTACATCTTAATACAAATATTATCACTACAGTAGTCCCTGCTTAGCCACAGCGTAGTTCAATTACCCATGACCCAAAAATATTAAGATAGTTTGAGAGAAAGACTACACTCATATAACCTTTATTACAATATATTGTTATAATTGCTGTATTTTATTATTATTGTTAATCTCTTACTGTGCTTAATTTATAAATTAAACTTTATTGTAGGTACGTATGTATAGGAAAAATGATAGGGCATATAGGATTCAGTACTATCTGAGGTTTCAGCATCCACTGGGGGTCTTGGAACACATCTCCAGCAGATGAGAGGGAACTACTGCATTATACATCACCTCTACAAAATAGGAACCGTATTTTTCCCAGTTTAGAGATGAGGGATTTGAGTCATAACAGAGCACACATCTAGTGTACAGAGAAACCCAGGAGCAGTCTGGCTCCAAATAAATACAGGGCAACTAGAGATATTAAACATGCCAGATTTTGTAAAAGACAACAAGAAAGGCAGCCCCCGACATTTAGGAATTTGCCTGGCACTATCCGTTGGGCCTTGGTGTTGCTTGGAGCTAGTCTGGCACGCATAGCTAGGCCACACTGTCCTGCTGTTGAAATATGAACAATTTCAAAGAGCATCAACATCAGACAAGTCCATTCTGTGATCATGATGTATCAAAACAAAAACAAGACCACTTCTTAATCGTGTCTGAACACAGAAAAAACAGGAACATTGTCCAAGTCACAAAAACGACCAAACATCTTTTTTTTCTTGACTAATGTGAGTGATTGCTGTTTCTTTACCAGTTATAGTGTTACCTTGGTCTGTCTCTCCTTCTAGATAAGATGTATTAAGAAAACCAATTATAATTACCCCAGCTTCCTGACAGGATCCAATATGGAGCAAAATCCCTTTTTTTTTTTTTCTTTTTTTTTTAATAAGAGACAGGGTTTTGCTCCATCATCCAGGCTGGAGTGCAGTGGCATGATCATAGCTCATTGCAGTCTCCAACTCCTGGGCTCCAGTGATCCTCTCACCTCAGCCTTCTGGGTAGCTGGGACTACAGGTACATGCCACAATGCCAGGCTAATTTTTAATTTTAATTTTTTGTAGAGATGGGGGTCTAACTACGTTGCCAGGTCTGGTCTCGAACTCCTGGCCTCAAGCAGTCCTTCCGCCTCCACCTCCCAAAGTGCTGGTATTACAGGCACGAGCCACCATGCTCTGCCTTTCTTAAACCCTCCCCAAAATAATCTAACGGAATATCAAATCTAAGTTCTAACGTTCTGTTTTATTAATTAGTCGACTTAGAATTATTACAGTGCTTGACACAGGCTTGATTTCTGATTAATGAAACAAACAAACACTGCACAGTTGGAAGCTGGGGGCCTGGCTCCCTGCTCATATTCAGTAATATGTCTCCACAGAATTATGAATTATTGTTTTCCAAAGGTGGTGCCTTGAGCCTCTGTTGATTCATTTAACACCTTATTACTAAGGTGCCCTATGGTTTTCCTTGCTGTGTGTTCTCCCTCACTATAAATGAGTAATAAATGTAACTTGTTCTAACTACAGGTGTGATCCTGGTAGTCTCCGGCTAGAAGCATTGACACTGCCAGTATAACAGCAGGAATGTCAAAGTCTTGGAAAATTCAGAATCAAGGTGTGCTTTGTAAATATATACCATCATTTGCTTTCACTCTTCACAACATTAAGTTGATGTTCTATTTAACCACTGGAAAAATTTCAATAGTAAGAAAATACTTTCTTGCTTACCTGACATTCCATCCATAGTAATGTACCAAATATAAAACTTCTCCATCATCAATTTCAGTGCTTTTAATACTGGCTTCATAAATTTTCTGAGTCTTCCCTCGTCCGTATTTTACTTTCACTTTGGTTCCTGTTAGGCAGGGTTCCATGTCTTCCTCATCTTCCTCTCCCTCAGAGTCACATTTGCTTTCAGTTTCTTCCCTGCAGTAAGTTATAATATTGATAATGCTACTAATAACTTAATGGAGAACAAAATATGCTAAAAGAATTCAACAGGTAGATTATTCACAACCTAAATATTACCTTAGTAACATATCAGTGGAGGAGGAGAAGAAGGAGGAGAAGGAGAAGATTTCTGTGGCCTACCTACTAAGGAATTTATTACGTGAAGGTGCACTGTACCCAAAGTAAATCCATACTTTTTAAAAGCCAATCAAGTCACAGCTAATGATGATCTGTAATCAAACAAATCACTTCTGACAAAACAAAATAAGAAAAATACGCTCTGAAAAAATTCTTTAGAATTCGTATTTAAGTGCCAGCTAACGATGATCTGTAATCAAACAAATCACTTTTGACAAAACAAAATAAGAAAAATATGCTCTGAAAAAATTCTTCAGAATTCATATTTAAGTGCCACCTTATATGTAAAAAAAGATCTAAGGATATTTTGTATCTTCCTGCAACTGAATTTTCTTAAATCTGCTTTACTACCACAATTAGAATAGTTCTTGGCAAGACTAGTTTTTTTTAGTGGGCAAAATAATAAGCAAGGGCTATCTACCTTAGTAACCATGTAAACTAATTTATATTTTAAAGGTTTCCCAACCCTAACAAAGAAAAGAAATTTGAGTATTAGATCACTTGCTGACACTGTAGGATAGCACCACAAGAACAAAGCTTTACATTTGTGTTGAATTCTATTTGTTTACTCATATTCCATCAGCTTTTCTTTGTACTGATAATCAGGTATAAAGATTAAAACAGGACGGTCTAAAAATACTTTTAATATTTTTATAACAAAACATTGTGTATCAATGCTGTAAAGACTCACAAGAGAACTGCATCAAAGATCATTCTAGTGTCACAAGCATTAAAAGCTCAACAAGTAGTATTGTTCTCTGTAATAAATACAGGGCATTATTTTGGTGACCCCTGGGAGTCCTGACATGAAGCTTTGACAGCCCATTTGCAGTGCGAATGTTTTCTCTTGGAGGACACCTTCCAATAATAGACTGATGAGGTAAATTCAAAACATTATGAGAAAAACTACTTAAAGATAATATTGTTCTTCATATTCAAGTCTGTGAAGTTTTCTCTAAAATAAACCTCCATTTACATAGCAGTTATAGTCTTTAAATCACATTTTTACATAGATGTATTATATGTTTTATATACATATTTCAATATACATATTTTGATGTTTTTCACACAAAGCTTCAAAGCTTTTCACAAAGCCTCAAACTATAATTAGGCCTTCCTTTTTTTTTGAGACAGAGTCTCACTCTGTTACCTAGGCTGGATGGAGTGCTGCGGTACAATCTTGGTTCACTGCAAGCTCCGCCTCCCGGGTTCACGCCATTCTCCTGCCTCAGCCTCCCGAATAGCTGGGAATACAGGTGCCCACCACCGCGCCTGGCTAATTTTTGTATTTTTAGTAGAGATGGGGTTTCACCGTGTTAGCCAGGATGGTCTTGATCTCCTGACCTCATGATCCGCCTGCCTCGGCCTCCCAAAATGCTGGGATTACAGGTGTGAGACACTGCGCCCGGCCAATTAGGCTCTACTTTTTAAGTGGTTCACCTTTGCTTAAATTTTTTTGTCCAAATATTTAAAATTCTATACTCATATCATTATACTCAACTCCAATTATTTCCTCCTACTTTTCCTAATCCTAATTATATTTCATTACAGAACCTTTTCTTACTCACTAACCTAGTTCATACGTAATTGTGATGGCTCCTGTGCCTATTTGTATTAAATCAAATTACCTCTCCCATTCACTAATCATCCTATTTTTCCAAATATTTATTATCTCAATGGCAGGTCAGTTTTCCCAAATTTGGCTTAACAACTCAAATTTCTAGAAAAATTAACATCACATAATAATAGAAAAATAACTATAGAAGAGAGCTGGTATTACAAGTAAGTGTGTTATGTTGTTGCTCAGTTAAAATTCATTTTTAGTAGTGTCCTAAAATTAGTAAATCCATTTCTCAACGCTTACAGAAACAGCTAATACCTTGGTGAGAGACTACCTTGATCTTGCTGGACTGCCTAATCTTTGACTATTTTTAAGTCAGTTCAGTCCATACTTGTCTAATACATAGAAAAAAAGAATACAGGTTTTACTCAACAGTAAACAGGATGGACATTAAAAAATCTAAAATTTATTGTTCTGATGTGGGGCAAGAATGTATTTTCCAAACTAGAATCAGGGGTGCATGCCACTTAATCTAATACAATAACTTGAAAAAGAAAAATGTCTTAAAGCTAACACACAGAAACATCTGCTAGTACTGTGCACCCATGTGTTTGTTAGCTTTCCCACATTGTACCTTTTTTAAAATGGAATTTTTGCTGTCGCTGTTTCCTCTTGTCCACTTCCTCCATTTTTCTCCAGCTCCCTTCCCTGCTGTCAACTGCAGGACCTTTCTTTTGACTGGGTGGCGCAGCCTTCTTTGAGGCCACTGTTTAGGGCACAAGTGCTATTAAAATGGTGCGACCAGTATATTCTCCAATTCCGAAAGGCAATACACATCATCTTCACAATGTGTCTCACCTTCATTAGACAAGAGGAACGGAAGTCCCAATAAGAAAACATTCCCTTAAACCTGAATCTCTAAGCAGGAACAAAGCGCTGTTGTACCCCAGACAGGTGCTTCTGGAGAACAAACATAAGATAATGTACCTCTCTTGGCTTTTCTCTTCCTCTTCATCTGAATCTTTGTCAGAATCCTCCTGTTTTTTAATTTTCTTCTCTTTTTGCTTTGGTGTATTTTTTCTCCCCAGTAATAGCTCATTTTCTTTTTTCTCTGCAGTTTCATAGTCATCATCTGCATCCTTATTTTCTGTATCATTGTCTTTTAATTTGTCTTCTGTTTTCTCTTCTTCAATTTCCTTTTTAATAGAATTTACATCTCGAGCAATTCTCCTTCGTCCCTAGTAGAGGTGATAAAAGCTTTAATATAGCTATCACTATAAAGGGGAAAAAAGCAGGAAAAAACATCTTTTCCTTTAACCTTCACAGCAATGACTCTGGCTTGAAACACGGCCCTGAAAACCAACTCAAAGGTACATTTCTCTTCCTTTTGAAAGTAAAAGAATAACTAATATAAATTACTTAATTATATCCAGGTCTACTTTGGCTACATACTACTTAAGAAATATCTGTCAGAATCTGTTTGAGTGAAAAAAGGAAACAACAACAAAAAAGAAACAAAAGTTGTCTCCTTTGTTTACTACGTCATTTTATCTCACTTTTATTCTCAACTATAATAAAAATTTAAAATAAATTATCTAATGTTAATGATAAAACGTAACAATAATAAAGCCAATCCCCTGAATTTTGCTTCTTTAAAAGCTCTGTGGTCTCTAATTCTACAGCTTAGTAAGACAAAATTTACATTGTCACTGTATTTGTGGATGACTACATTTTAAAAGGACTGAATTGCATAAATGGCAAAAAAAGTGAGGAGACTTCTTTGAACGAGTATCTGGAGAGTTCGCTGGGCCAACAGCAATATGTTTTACCCCCACTAGCTTCTATCTAGCCCACTGAATGCTGAAGTGACCATGACTGGTGAGCAATTTCACTATCTCCTAGGTTCTATTTCAAGACAACTTTTATACACTGGCAGAATTCTCCTCTTCTTGGAATAAAGCAGATAAACAGCCGGCAACTTAGGGAGCATTAGGATACAATTAATATCTCAGTAAGCAAATGTTTTCCCTAGTTGCTGGCTATGTGCTATTTACACTTCAAAGGCAGGAAAAGAAGAAATTTTTTTCTATCATAAAGCACTAGCATGCAAGTTCCAAGATGGCACTTCCACCTCCTCAGATCTACACAGTGGCTGGCACATAGCAGGTGTTTTTGTTTTTTTTTTTTTTGAGACAGAAGCTCACTGTGTCGCCAGGCTGGAGTGCAGTGGTGTGATCTCAGCTCACTGCAACCTCTACCTCCCAGGTTCAAGCGATTCTCCAGCCTCAGCCTCATGAGTAGCTGGGACTACAGGCGCACGCCACCACGCCCAGCTAATTTTTGTATTTTTAGTAGAGATGGGGTTTCACCATGTGGCCAGGATGGTCTTGATCTCTTGACCTCGTGATCCGCCCGCCTCGGCCTCCCAAAGTGCTGGGATTACAGGCGTGAGCCACCGCGCCCGGCCTAGCAGGTGCTTTTAAAATATCTGTAGGTAAATGAATGAAAACAACTGCTATAAAACTTGGGTCTGTATGCCTTTTTCCCAGAAGTACCATTTTTATTTATTTATTCAGTTTTTTGAGATGGAGTCTCGCTCTATCACCTAGGCTAGAGTGCAGTGGTGCGATCTTGGCTCGCTACAACCTCTGCCTCCTGGTTTCAAGTGATCCTCCTGCCTCAGCCTCCTGAGTAGCTGGGACTACAGGTGAGAAATGCCATTTTTAGAAGCCTGGCTTATATATGTGGATAAGTGATGAGGATATTTTTACAAGCAAATGTATTATAGCACTTTTTAAAATAGTAAAAAATTGGGAGAAAATTTAGGAGAATGTAAATTTATGGTTCACCTATACTAGACAGCACATTGCAGATATTTTATGTAGGACGAGGAAGGTTTTTAGGTAATGACAAGAAAGTATGTCCACAATACATACAATACAATATAAGGAAATTCGGACACGTGCTACAACATAATGTCTTGCAGATATTATGCTGAGTGAATAAGCCAGTACAAAAAGACAAACACTGTATGATTTCACTTATATAAAGATACCTAGAATATCAAATTCATAGGTACAGAAAGTAAAATTGTGGTTGCTAGGGGTTGGGGGAAGAATGAGGAGTTACTGTTTAATGGGTACAGAATTTCAGTTTTGCAAGGTAAAAATGTTCTGGAACTGGATGGTGGTGATGCTAATGCAACAGTGAGAATGTACTTAATGCCAATGAAATGTACACTTGAAAAGAGTTAAGGTGGCAAATTTTATGTTATATGTACTTACCACAATTTTTAAAAAAATTAAAAAAAGAAAAGAAAACCAATTTGGAAACTTCATGACATTCACTAAAAGATTCCATTTACTACATGAAAGAATGAACAGTTTTAACAACTGGTTTCTGGACTATAAGACAAAGAAATTTCACATTCTTTTTCATTAAATATGATTCCACCAAAAAATAAGACATATTATACTAATTAAACTTCTTTGATGGTGCGGTAAATTCCTTTCTCTTTCTAAAATTTGATAAATCCTACTATGTAAACATCACTGGACACTGATCCAAATGCTAGATGACAATTCCTAAACAGACTTTATATATTAAAGGAAAGAAGGAGCAGAGTTGGAAGATACAACCAGCGTACATGTACACATCACTAGAGCCACACAGTGTGCTATAAAGTTACAGAGAAAGACAAGATACCATCTAGTTCAGGGCACAGGCACTATAAAGAGGTGATTCGTTTATTCAACATCTATTTAATAAGCCTTTATTACGTGCCAGGCACTATTCTAAATGCCTGGGATCTGTCAATAAACGAAATAAACACTAATCCCTGACCTCGTGGAGTGTAATTCTTGTGTAGAGTGGCGCAAAATAGATAATCACAATAAACAGAATAAGTAAATTACAAATAGGAGCAACATTACAGGGACTGAGAATTCTAAAGAGAGGAGGCAGGTTACAATTTCAGATAAGGTGACCGAGATAGCCTTCAATGAGGTGATACTTTAGCAAAAGACTTGGAAAAGGAATATCTGAGATTCATCCCAGATGAGAATGACTTGATCGAACATAAACTGAAAACAGAAGGAAGGGTTTTCAGGTAGAGAAAATAATATACAATATACTTAGAAAAAAGTAGTTAGCTAAGCAGCATTAAATACTGGAAAATAAGCTAGGTTCACTGTAGTACTTTTGTGTATATATGAAAATGGCTATAATAGAAAATTTTAAGTAATACTTAAACCAGATAAAACTAGTATTAAGAACTCACCCTCGGAGATTTTAATTCTATCTCTTCTCTTTCACTTTCACTGTTTGAATCAATATTTTCCTCAGGTTCACTCTTCACTTCTGTTAAAGGCATTTCTTGATCTAATTTGAGAGCCTCTTCCATTGATTCTTCTAAGTCTTTTTTTTCCTCTTTTACTTTTGGTTCATGGTGATGAATAGTTCTGAACTGAATATTTGCCGAACGGCAGTACTCCTCAAAACCATACAGATACCTAAACAAACAATATTTAAGAAATCTTACAGTCTTTGCATTTAACTTGAATTCACATGTTATTAAACACATTTTTAAAAAGTAAAGCCCAGTAATTTTAAAAAAATTTTGTGTTGCTATTTTCTGTGTTACTATTTTCTTGGTGTTTTAGATAGAATTATAAACAGAAAAACTGATCATAAAATGCTGTCCTGAGACGTCTCAGCTTGTGATAACTAAACATAACTATCGTAAGTTTTGATATGAAGGCTGTTCACCCCAAAAGATGTAGCTCTATAATATGTATCATAATCGCAGACACTGTCTGCGTCTTGCTTTTGGAAAGGAAATCAGGACAACATAAGAAATGGAGTAAATAAGATTTGATGCAATGAAATAACTTTCAATCACAAGTATCTGTCAACCTAAACCTTTTTATACACTTTCTCTAACTTTAATGTTCCTAGATTGATGTATTCTTGTTAACAAAGTAAATGGAAAATATTTCCTATAAATATATATTCTTTGATGAATAAACTATACTACTTACTTTCTATAAGCAGTTTTTACATTGTAGGAAGCAGCTGAATTCAAAATAGGAATGCCAAGGTCCATATAAATTTGCTTCCATACAGCACCACTATCAATCTGGAAAATTAAGTTTTTATGTTAACATTTGCAAAGGGAATTAATCTTTTTTTTTTTTTTTTTTTTTTTTTGAGACAGGGTCTCACTCTGTTGCCAGGCTGGAGTGCAGTGGCAGCAATCAGGGCTCACTGCAGCCTCGACTTCCTGGGCTCAAGTGATCCTCCCACCTCAGCTTCCCGAGTAGTTGGGACCACAGGCATGCGACACCACACCTGGCTAATTTTTGTTGAGATAGGGTTTCGCCATGTTGCCCAGGCTGGTCTCGAACTCCTGAGCTCAAGCAATCCACCCCGCCTCAGCCTCCCAAAATGCTGGGATTACAGGTGTGAGCCACCATGCCTGGCCAGGAAATAATCTTTACCCTAATATTCTATGTTCATTAAGGAAATGTATTTATTATCCAATGTGCATATAATGCAATATAAGATAATTTACCTTTTTATGACATCAATACATGTTTCAAATAGCAATGTTATACTTACATTGTCACATCCACCCTGATGATAAACCAGTCTGAAGAGTTTGAAGAGATTGAGATCTTTATAGCCCAAAACAGGTGGTTTGTTGATTGGAGTACCTTTTCAATGTAAGTAGGTAGAAATAAAATGTTTATTCAAATGAGAAATACTAATTTGAAAACAAAGCTGTCAACTTCTAATTTCCCAAATTTCATTAATTAGAGGCACATATTTAAAGAGCCTTAAACAATGTAAGACAACATAAGATATGCTCTCCATTATTTATATAGCCTTTGTGGGGAACTTCAGATTTTAGGTGTTATACTTCTAAAACTAATAAAGCCACCTCTTTAACTGTGAATGAATTGAGTAAAACTAAACACTACATGGTGTGGCCAACAATGTTGCTGGTTCAAGAAGCTTGGGCATAGGGCTGGGTGCAGCGGCTCACACCTGTAACCCCAGCACTTTGGGAGCCTAAGGCAGGAAGATCACTTGGGCTCAGGAGTTTGAGACCAGCCTGGGCAACATGGCGATATCCTGTCTCTACAAAAATTAAAAGGAAAACATTAGCTGAGTGTGGTGGTGTGCACCTGTGGTCCCAGGTACTCGGGAGCCTGAAGTGGGAGGATTGCTTGAGTCCAGGAAGTGGAGGCTGGAGGGAGCCATATTCATGCCACTGCACTCCAGCTTGAGTGACAGAGCAAGACTCTGTCTCAAAAAAAAAAAAAAAAAAAAAAAAAGTTTAGGCATAAACAAACACAATAGAAAAGATAAGATTTACACCCTGATTCCATTTTCACTGCTTTGACACAAATGTTAAGACTGTTAGCAGTAATCTGAAGGATGATTTCTGAAGGCCACACAGAATGTTTAGGACCAATTTATCTTAAGATTTTCCAGGACTAACAAATGCCAAGGAGTAGGATGGTTTATAATTGTTCTATTATTCTACCTATATTAGAAATCTCATCCTTTTCAGATAACAATTGGTCTCCTATTATGTTTAATTTGCTGAGAACAAGGATCAGGCTAGTTTATCTAGTTTATTTACCACAAATACAGCATTAGCAATTAGTGGATATGCAGATTAACATTATAACTGGTCACTTTCTATTTCTAAAATATCAGAATATTCTTTAGTTTTATAAGTGACAGGGAAAACTAAATTGTATTAAAATACTTTCTCACTTGTTTCTATGTAAAATAGGTATTAACAGTTTAATTCCAAATATTTTACTATTGTCAGGTGTAACTGATTCTAGGATTTATTTAAAATCCAAAACTAGACAGGCATGGTGGTTCACAGCTGTAATCTCAGCACTTTGGGAGGCAGAAGTAAGAGAATCACTTGAGGCCAGGAGTTTGAGACCAGCCTGGGCAATATGGCCAAACCTGTCTCTACAAAAAATAGAAAAATAAAAAATTAGCTGAGTATGGTGGCACGTGCCTGTAGTCCCAGCTACTCGAGAGGCTGAGGCAGGAGGATCACTTGAGCCCAGGAGGTCAAGGCTGCAGTAAGCCAGGAGCAAATCACTGCACTCCAGCCTGGGCATCAAAGCAAGAACCTGTCTCAAAATAAATAAATAAATTATAAAATCCAAAACTGTTTATCTGCAATACTAACAAAAACAATGCATATACCTAGAATGTAAACATGTAAAATAAATGACTACTTTAAAATAATGAGCATGAAAATACCTCTGTCTTCCATAAACTTATAAAGCTGCTGGAGGAAGTTGTCCCTCTCTTCAGGATCAAGTTCTTCCTCAGGCTGTAAAGATAAAATATATAAATGTATGGCGCAGTGAACTGGAAAAGATACATGTCTTCTTTTACTTTTGTGAACCCAATGTAAAGTCATCAAATTTTAATAAAGCTGAAAAATCTGAATTTTCTCAATATCCTACAATACCAGATTTTAAGTCATATTTATGAAGATATAAAATGTCTACCCTTCACTCCATTTACCAGTCTAACTCTGCCTTTGAGTATCACTGTAAGAACTAAGATTAGCCAAGAGGAAAACATTCAGGAATAAAATGGGAGTGTTATGTTTTCACCTCACCTGTTATTTTTTTTTAAGCCCATTAAAAATACTATGTGGCCCACGCAAATATACTGGCAGATGAGCACAATCATGACACATGTTCATTATATCATATATTTATATCTAAAAGTAACTTTCATATAAATATGATAGGTTTTGTTATTGTCAGATAAATATAAACCAGGGATTGCAAAGTCACAGTGGCAAAGGATTTTTGTTTAGATGGCACAATGTTTTAAAGAAATGTGAATACATTTAAGTGAGTCATATACATTCTATTTTACCCCAGACCTCATCACCCCCTCATCTCACAATAACCTGGTTTTCTCTTTTGCCTTTCTAGTATGGCCCCTTTGGCTGACTTTGCAACACTTAAAAATAAGATGATAAAATAATTCCAGAAGTAATTCTTAGGGAAGGAAACAAGATACATAATTACTGATTTAGCTTCTTTAAAAATTCTTAAAGTTTAGCAATACTACAGAGAAACAAAACACTGATATGTTTCCTCCATATAAATGATCATAACTCAGAGTATTACTCTCCTCTGTTCTAAAAGAGCTCAGAATCTTTTTTTTTTTTTTTTTTTTTTTTTTTTTTAAGATGGAGTTTTGCTCTTGCTGCCTAGGCTGGAGTGCAATGGGACGACCTCAGCTCACTGAAGCCTCTGCCTCCTGGGTTCAAGCAATTCTGCTGACTCAGCCTCCTGAGTAGCTGGGACTACAGCAGTGTGCCACTACACCTGGCTAGTTTTTTTGTATTTTTAATAGAGATGGGTCTCACCATTTTGGCCAAGCTAGTCTCGAACTCCTGACCTCAGGTGATCCGCCCACCCCAGTCTCACAAAGTGCTGGGATTACAGGCGTGAGCCACAGCACCCGGCCTGGATTTTTGTCTTTACAAAGCCATATTCAAAACAAAGGCAATGCTCAAGCAATAAATGTTGAGTCTCTGGTGTCCAGAGGGCAAGAGGCACTTTAAAATTGTGTTATCTAATAGCTGATAATATAGCCAGGATCAATAAGTATGTAGTTGATTAAAATATATAATAAAAAACCATGAGACAATCAAGAGAAAGGGAGAGAGATCTTTTATTACATTCTTTTTTCTTTTAGTACATTCATTCATAATGATTTATAACACTAAAATACTTCTACCAAATATGAAGAAATTTAAATCTAAGTTCTAACATGTGTCCAAAATCAGCAGTTTACAAAGTTAATAATCACTATAAAGTAGTTAGTAGGGGTGATTACTTAAAGCTCAAATTAAGAGACGGCAGTTTTTTCCCCATGTGAATTTAAAAATATTGCTTTTACAAAGTTAACTGCCAATGAATTAACTGAAGAAAAAAAGTAATTCAATAGCCCAAGAACCACTTCACGCATTAATTTTAAGAACTTCTAGTATGGGGGAAAAAAAATCAAAACCAAAAACCACTTATGCCAGACTGGCTCTATGCTTTGCCTGTGCCCTGTAATCATAATATTCTCTTTTCAGACGAAAACTTCATTCCAGTATATTTTTTTTAAAGACAATCTTGCTGTCACCCAGGCTGGAGTGCAATGGCACAATCTCAGCTCACTGCAACCCTCTGCCTCCCGAGTTCAAGTGATTCTACTTCCTCAGGCTCCTGAGTAGCTGGGATTACAGGCATGCACCACCACACCTGGCTAATTTTTGTATTTTTAGTAGAGACTGGGTTTCGCCACATTGGCCAGGCTGGTGTCAAACCTTTGACCTCAGGTGATCCACCCACCTTGGCCTCCCAAAGTGCTGGGATTACAGATCTGAGCCACTACACCCGGCCTCATTCCAGTATTTATGATGCTACAGAATTCAGGGATCCCTTCTGTATCCAATATATGTAAAAGCAATTCTTTAAAAAGGCAGTAATTTAAAATCAAAGTTGCTCCCCAATACAAGTAAACAAAATCAACTCATCAACTGAAAAATTAGGTTGTACCCAACATTTGATAAATTTTTAATGTTAAGAATACATTTTTATAGATAAAATTTGATTTATGTGTATTTTATTTAAAAGTTAGTGGGTAACCAAGAGTGCTTTAGGTTTCATGAGAAACTATGGCCAAAAAATTGTAGTTTTGGTACAGTTAAACAAGACATAAATGAATAAAGAATTCTACTTACAGACATATGCGTTGAGGGGAAATTTATTTTCTACCAAGAATAAATAAAAGATGATACTATAAACAAAGTTTTAAACTTATCTGATGTTTCTGTGAAACTTAAAATTGCTTCTCTTACAATAAGCCACTCCTCATAATTATTCTTGAAAATAGCCTTGCTGCTAGTCACCTTGCAGTAAAACTGCATACGCTAGAAAACGCCTCCAATGAGAAGAATGTGCCTTTATGACTTTGTATGGGGCTCTTAATTGCTATCACGGTTTGCTTTCTCTATCCATGGCATTTTCATAGCAATTTCCCTCCTGGTCAAGGCCTGGGACTGTTGCATCTTTCAAGGGTTTTGGAGTGCGAGAGGGTTATAAGAATGGGAGGTAGAGGTCTACTAGACCATGCTGAGGAGACTTCTTCCCTTCATTTAGTCATTTACATTTATACATAAGAATAACTATGTACCCAGTAAAATGCCAGAGATCCAAGAGTCACATTCATGATCATAATTTCAAGAAATTTCCAATTTATTTAGTATTAGTATATACTGCCTAGTATTATAAGTAGTTGTATATCTATCTACACTACTAGATTGTGAATTTTCTGACTTTAGGCACATGTCTTCAGATTAAGCTCAAACATCTACTGATGGTTACCATGAATCAGAGATTGTTCAAAAGCACTGTGGATTAAAATGAGAACACATGGTTCCTTTCTATTTTTGCTGCTCTGAGTTTGGCAGGAGGTGTAGAAAGGTAAAAGAAGCCAATATAACACGATGTGATAAGTGTTGTAAAATACATAAAAGAATACAGGAGGAGCAAGTGAGGAAATGAATGGTTCTCCTTGAGATGAACTGGCAGTGGTAGTATTAGGCAGCTTCAAAATATAAATAGTAGACAGCCCTGGAGCTAGAGCAAACAGCATAAGCATGCGACTGACAAAGGCAGGCTGGGATTAGGAAAGGACTCTATAATAGTATGCTAAAGAATCAAAACTTGATACTGTGGTTAGATGTGAAATTTGAGACAGGGAAAGATAATTAGATCAGATTTGTATATTTAAAATTTCTCAGCCAAGAATGAGTTTGATGGATTGGAAGGGAAAAGGAAGCCATTATAACAGTCCACAAGGAAGAGAATGCATGCCCGAATTAGTCTTGCCAGCTGGGATGGAAAGTTCACCTCTTCGCATGAAAGGAAGAGGGAGGGAGAGAGAGAGAGAGAGAGAGAGAAAGACAGACAGACTGATGGAGGGATGGGGAGAGGGAGAGAGAAGGGAAGAGGGAAGAAGAGAGAACCACTGTGCCTGGCTTACTCATAACTTTACCACTAATGACTGGCATTTAGTTTAGACACTCATGTGAATGAAAATGGTATCTGTGCAAATGAATTGTGTAGAGTTTTCTTGTTTCACATTCATTGAGTATGAGAGCTAAGATTTATGATAATATAAATGCAAGACTCAGGGAAAGAGAGGAAATAAGAATAGTTGAGGATGTTCTAAGACACAGTTGGGGTGGGCGTGGTGGCTCACGCCTGTAATCCCAGCACTTTAGAAGGCCAAGGCAGGCAGATTACCTGAGGTCAGGTGTTCGAGACCAGCCTGGCAAACATGGTGAAGTCCCGTCTCTACTAAAAATACAAAATTAGGCCGGGCGCAATAGCTCATGTCTGTAATCCCAGCACTGTGGGAGGCCGAGATGGGCAGATTGCCTGAGCTCAGGAGTTCAAGACCAGCCTGGGCAATACGGTAAAACCCCGTCTCTACTAAAATACAAAAAATTAGCCGGGCGTGACAGCATGCGCCTGTAATCCCAGCTACTCAGGAGGCTGAGACAGGAGAATCACTTGAACCAAGGAGGCGGAGGTTGTAGTGAGCCGAGATTGTGCCACTGCACTCCAGTCTGGGCGACAGAGCAAGACTCCGTCTCAAAAAAAATAAAACAAAAAACAAAACAAAATTAGCTGGGCATGCTGGCGTGCAGCACCTGTAATCCCAGCTAAGACTGCGCCACTGCACTCCAGCCTGGGCAAAATGAGCGAGACTCCGTCTCAAAAAAAAAGAAGAAAAAAAAAAAATGACACAGGTGGTTATGGCCCATGACTTGCTGGCATTCACCTTGTCCCTTGTCCAAATATATTAATCAGAAAATGAATGATTATGCATTTGGAAATGGCACAAATTCTAGTAAACAGACTTCTTACCATTTTAGTGGGATGGGAAACTGATATGGTTTGGCTCTGTGTCCCCATCCAAATCTCATGTTGAATTGCAATCCCAAATACTGGGGGAGGGAACTGGTGGGAGGTGATTGGATCATGGGGGCAGATTTCTCCCTTGCTGTTCTCATGATGGTGCGGTCTCATGAGATCTGGTTGTTTGAAAGTGTAGAGCACTTCCCCCTTTGCGCTCTCTCGCGCTCACTCTCTCTCTCTCTCTCTCTCTCTCCTCCCCCGTTGCCACATGAAGATGTGCTTGCTTCCCCTTCACCTTTTCTCCTCATTATAAGTTTCCTGAGGCCTCCCCAGCCGTGCCTCCTGTATAGCCTGTGGAAATGTAGCCAATTAAACCTCTTTCTTTATAAAATACCCAGTCTAACGTAGTTCTTTATGACAACGTGAGAACAGAGTAATACAGAGACAAATGCAATTCGAAAAATAAGATCATATCTTATTTTTGTAGGAGCTATTAACTTTCTTAGCTAGAAACTCTACTTTCCAATACACATTAGGAAGGTGGACAGTGTCCAAATTGTCAAAATATGTCAGTAAAAGATGATGAACTTTACCCAAAGCTCCTCAGACCCATGTAACTTGTACACAGTTCTAACTGGTGGCTTGGGATAGTTTCCTAGCGTATAACATATTGGAGCCACAAAAATTGACATTTTTAAAGTGAGGAAAGGTATAACTAAATTTGATCTTTGTGGTTTCCCTGTACTATGTTTTGTATCTAACAGTACATATTATTGATGCGTATTCTCAGGTTTCAAGAACCCCTATGGGAATCCCTTAGAATTTCTGGTCAGGCGCAGTGGCTTCTGCCTGTAATCCCAGCACTTTGGGAGGGCCAGGCAGGAGGATCACTTGATCCTAGGGGTTTTAGACCAGACTGGGCAACAGAGCAAAACCTTGTCTCTATAAAAAAAAATAATAATAATAAATTAGCTGGGTATGGTGGTGCGTGCCTTTAATCCTAGCCCCGCTACTCAGGAGGTTAAGGTGGGAGGATGGCATATGCCTGGGAGGTTGAGGCTGCAGTGAGCTATAATCACCACTTACTCCAGATGTCTTCCCTCTGGTGTTTTCCCTTTGAATTCATTATCCATAAACATCTTTATAAAACATAGGTGGTTCCTGCTGGTAACCCTTTATTGGCTTTCAGCACCTTCAGGACGAGGTCTGGGTTTTTCATCACAGGCCTTTAGAAGTCTGCCCCATCATGATTTGACCCGTGCCCACCTCTTTGTTCCTACAAATATCTGTTGAATTTTTAAAATCTCAGCTGTTGTCACTTATTTTCTGAGTTTTTAAAACTTTCATTTTATCTTTCCTATTATACTTAATACTAACAAAGGGAATGGGCAACACAAAGGCAATATTCAATGTAATATCAACAGCAGCTTCTGAACAATATCTAAGTGGCAGCAGGGGAGATGTAAGAAGTCCCATATCGTGGAAGGGAGAATAAAGAAGTGTAAGTGGAACAAACAAGGAGCACTGAAAATCAAGAACTTTTACTACAAGTGACAGAAAACTATCCCAAGATGACTTAAGCAAAAAATAATTTATTTTATAAACTCACAAAATTATGCAAGAAATTGAGATTGCCTAGAGAGTACACAGCCTGAGAAAACAGGTACTATAAAGGGAAGTTAGATATCTTATCCCTTAGTTCCCCCCGCCAAGGTGAACTTTCTAGAACCTTATAACAAATTTCCCACCACCTTGTTTCAAAGAGTAATTTGCTACAACAATTACATAACCCATATTCATTCATTTAATGAAGGTTTAATATCAGCTAAGCAAGCTCTGTGTTGATAGCTGTTAGCTACACATACTGGTAGGAAAAGGAAAAAACAAAAACCCTGAAATCCCCTGCTTTCACAGATCTTACAATCTAGAGGAGGAGAGAACATTTTCTTAAAAGCCTGTAAAAAATTCTGAAACCTCTCTAAACCTTGGTTTTCTTAATTTTTTTATATATATATATATACACACACACACAAAGATATATATACACACACACACAAATATATATATAAAGAGAAGGTTCTAGGAGATTTATTGTAAGGTTCTAGAAAGTTCACTTTGGGGCTGGGCGCAGTGGCTCACGCCTATAATCCCAGCACTTTGGGAGGCCAAGGTGGGCAGATCGCTTGAGGCCAGGAGTTCGAGACCAGCCTGGCCAACATGGTGAAACCTTTTCCCTACTAAAAGTATAAAAATTAGCTGGGCATGGTGGCGCATGCCTGTAATTCCAGCTACTGGGAAGGCTGAGGCATGACAACCATCTGAACTTGGGAGGCGGAGATTGCAGTGAGTAGAAATCATACTCCAGTCTGAGTGACGGAGTGAAACTGTCTCAAAAAAAAAAAAGAAAAAGGAAAAAAAGAAAAAGAAAGTCCACTTTGGGAGGAACTATGGGATAAGGTATCTAACTCCCCTTCATAATCTCCCTTTTCTCAGGCAATGCACTCTGAGGCAATTCCATATGTATATATTTATTTATATACATATTTACATAGACTGTTGCAAGGACTAACCAAACAGTCTTACTTTAAAAACCACCAAGTCTCCATAAATAAACTGAGAACATTATTTAGCGTGGTCATCTTTACTTGTTTGTACCTCCTACAAAAGGTAAACATTTTAATAGTGGTATTATGAAAGGTACATCTTGATGTATGTTCCGGTACAACAGATATATTTTGTTGTCACAACACCTTAGTGAAACAGCAAATAAAGATGAATTTAAAAAGAAAGCTTAAAATTTTAAACTTTCAGTTAAACTTCAGGTTTAACTTTAGGTTTAACTTAAAGTGAAAAGCAAACAAAACAAATAGTAAGTCTGGTAACTCAGGTGAGCCATAGGTCAAAATGACTATGTAGGTTATCAATAAGACTCACCCCAAGTGGAATTCTGAAGAACTGTCCAGAAAGTTATCATATGTAAAAACTAACAATTGACAATATATAGATTAGAAGAAAGAAAACTGGGAAAAAATTCACAATCTTTACAGACTTATGTCACTTAGTGTAAAGGCTAAGAGCCAAGACAGTATGTGATTTACAAGAATGCAATAATTAAATCTTGAGTAAATATTACATTAAATAATGTACATTATACTGCGTTTAGAAAAAGGTGGTATTATGCAATATGCTTTAGAAACATTTTAATCCAAAAGAATAAAAACCACAACCTCTTTTGTTCCCTAAAATTATTTTATTACTAAAAGAATCACATATATATATCTTCAGTTAGAAAAAAAAAAAAAAACTACTGTAGATCTAGTACAGAGAATAGACTGGAGGAGGGCAAGCATGGATGTTGAAAGAACAATTAAATTGTTATTGTTATTGCATTAGTCTAGGGGTAAAAGAGAACAGTAGCTTGGAGTAAGATTGGCAGAAAGAAGAAAAGAAACCAAAGGAAGTGGGCAAATTTGAGAGCTATTCGAGTGGGTAGAAGAGAATGGACTGGGTATCTGATTGGACAGGGGGTTAAGAATAATCAAGGTGACTTCTGTGTATCTGGCTTGGACAGCTGAGCGGATGCTGCTTCTATTAAAATGAATTAAGGACAGCCGGGGAAAGGACAGGTTTAGGGGAAAAAGATGATGAATGCAGTCTTGCACATACTGAGTCTGAATATGTACAAGTTAAGATGAAATCCTCGGCCGGGCGCAGTGGCTCACGCCTGTAATCCCAGCACTTTGGGAGGCCGAGATGGGCGGATCACCTGAGGTCGGGAGTTTGAGACCAGCCTGACCAACATTGAGAAACCCTATCTCTACTAATAATACAAAATTAGCCAGGCATGGAGGTGCATGCCATAATCTCAGCTACTCAGGAGGCTGAGGCAGGAGAATTGCTTGAATCCAGGAGGCAGAAGTTGCAGTGAGCTGAGATCATGCCATTGCACTCCAGCCTAGCTAACAAGAGCAAAACTCTGTCTCCAAAAAAAAAAAAAAAAAAAGATGAAATCTTCATTGGCAGTTTGTTATAAATGTCTTGAGCTAAGAAGAGACATCTTTGATGTACATACAGATATCGAGTCATTATATCATTTTAGATAGGAAGTAGACCAAAAAACTGTGATGTCATGGATACCAAGCATTCTAAGAAGTTAGGTATGTCAGAGGTACTGACTACTACTCAGTAGTCAAGTAAGATCAAGATAAAAACGTGTTTGGTTTAGTACAAAACTTTGTTGGAGTCACCGCTAACCTTAGTAAAGTTGTTTTAGTTGTGGGAAAGCAAGATACACTATAGTGAATTAAGAGTAAAGGAGAGGTTATGAACAGTGTATGTAACTCTAAGTGATCTGGCCATGAGTGGATGAAGAAGAAATGTAGTTACCTGGAGCGGAAAGCACAGAGGTTGTCTGAAGACTTGTCGAGGAAATATGGAGGGGTTGTCAGAAGGCTGGGAGAGATGTAAGCATGTTTTAAAAAGCTGATGAGAAGGATACAACTGAAAGGAGTAAGTTAAAGATGCAAGAAAGAGAAGAGAGAGTCGATAGTCTCTCTTTTCCTGAAAGGAGGAAGGGAATGAGATCCAGAGCATAACCTGAGAGACTCATCTTATAGAGGAAGACAAAACACTATCAATTGTGCCTCAAGCGAAAGAGAGCAGGCAAACAGGTTTACAGCATGCTCACATCTGAAGCTCCCAATTTCTTTACAAAATTGTGTGGAGTGGATATAGGATTATCGGTTTAATGGAGGAAATAATGATTTGCTTACAGAAATTGGGAATTGACCAATAGTACTGAAGGCCCAGTGAAATTTGGTAATCATAAAATTTAGAGTGGTACTATTCTTCCCTATTGTACACCTACAGAAAATTTCAGGGCTCACATAAGAGATGATATATTCATAGTAAGGCACTTATAATTTCAGAGAACAGTTTTACCAACAGCTGCCTAAAATAAATGATTACATGATTCTTGTATTTTATCAGTTAACTGACCCTAGTAATTTTTCCCCATTTGAAAAGGTACACATTTTAATCATCAAGATGTCATTTAAATGCTATCAAATCCAAGATTTTTAGTACAAGTCAACTATCTCATATGACCACAACTAAAAAATGAATTGATATAAAAGTGTTTTTTTAAATACATAAAAACATAGCTGTATGTAGCTATATTTGTGTGTACAAATGTGGAATCCTTATTAATCTTATTAGATGATCCTAATTGGGCTAGACTCTTTCTTATACTATTACCATGAAGCAAGACTCTGCTAAATACATAGGGGCATTTTTGTTTGTTTAATGGGCTAAACTTTAAGATTTTAGCAAGTCAGCTGTTATATGATTGCAAGCTAAAGTCTCAATTATTCACGGAAGGTTGGCTTTTTAGGATCTGCTTAGAAATACAAAATGTTCACATTACATTTAAAATATTCTTTAAATTCTACCAATTTAGCATGGTTTTCTTAAGTTATCAAGGATTTACTGTAAGTTTATACCTAAAGTAATCTTGAACGACCACCAACAAATGCCTTTACCATCTACAAAAAGGCATAAATATGCACAAATAACACGATTTAAACATCAAAAATAATATTTATGTTTCCATGAATAAACAAACTCAAATACTTACGATTTTTTACAATAGTGGAATATAATCTTAGGCATTAATATGTCAGTGGTCCCTAAACAATTCCCAATATTAGAGAAATGGCAGTAGTTATTTAAAAATTCACTGAATTCAAATTTTCATTACTAAATAGGAAACTTTTAAAAGCGCCCAACCTATAAGCCTACTTATTATAAGCCAAAATGATTTAAAAAGCTAAGACTGGTCACATTCTCCTTAATGCTCAGTTTTCTAAACAACAATCCATTTTTTTTTTACCCTTAGAAAACTCTCCTATATTTATCCAAAGTAAATATAAATCAGGAATAAATGAATAATTGAGACGATTACTTATGTTTACATGAACTTTTTGATCAATTTTAAAGGTGAAAAATCCAGTAATATCTTTTCTAATACAAAATTTTCTTAACAAAAACATTTCAGTAATAACCATAAAAATATCCCCCAGGGAATTTTTCAATATAATTATTGAGTTCAAGTTTAAAGTAATCAACACACATAAAACCTACTTTCTGTCAGATCCTCAATCTTTTCCCACATAGTAACAGCATGAGATCTATATCTTGTACTCAAATCCTGAACTACCAATACTTAGGAATTCAAATTAATATTAAGGGGAAAAGGTGCTCTTTCTGTAACGTCATAGAATCTCAAATCTCATTAAGGCTACTTAGGATACCCAAAGCATCAAATATAAAAACAATGTTCACTGCCCATTAACACTGCAGAAGTATCTAACACTTGTATGATTCTACTGCATAAAATTTGCTTGCTATACTAAAAACACCAAATGACAGACTAGAGTATTGTTACAGTGGTTTAGAGAATCTTACAAAAGATCTTTTTGATTATTGTAATGCAACATTGAATCTTCATGAAAAGCATAGCATCATTACATTTTGGGAAGACTCTGATCTGTAACGTAATACAACAGCGTGGCCTCACCTACATGGTAAAGGCCCATAATGACTAAGCCAGGTAGGCCATGGTTTATCAGATTTTTATTCATTTTATACCATAGTCATTCCCCTCCTCTTTATTGTATACAGTGCTTTTCAGTTTATCAGTATATTACACTTTTAAAAAATAACTGTTCAAGACAAGCTACAATGATTCAGCAACTAAATCTTAAACCCAGGAGCAAGAAATGCAGCTGATATTTTTCTAAAGCAACAAAATTTCACTCAAGAAAATCTTCCTGTATAGTCAAAGAATTAGTTCAATAATTCAATAAAACATACGCTATGAAATTGACCATCTGAAAAATAAATAATCATATGAATCAGTGCCTAAATTCTGTAATTTTGCTGTTATTTTTCAGTAGATGAAAAGCATCCTGATCCACTTAATTTTAACAGGCTCATAATTTACATGACACATTTTAAGAAGATACTATCCTTATAAGCTTTCTTACCTTTAAAAATTTATTTACTATTACCTGCAAACAATAGGTAACAGAGCTTTGCCTCTGCTCTTCGTTCTTTTATACTAATGTATACTCACAGCTTGAATAAAACATTACAATATTTATGAAATGAATCATTGTAATAAGACCACTACTTACAATTTACTATTTTATAGTCTCCCTCTGCAACTTTCTACAAAGCTCTTTTTACCCTCTTTGTTTAAAATTTCAGGGTTTTTAGAGGGTGAGGGGGGGGTAGGGAAAATGCATTCTGGAAGGGACAGCAATTAAAAGTATTAGCAAAAATAAAGAGGCTAATCTTTCTTCAATATTGGACAGTATAAGATCCTAACTAATGTTAATTTAAAAAACAAAAGCTAAATCACAGATTTGCAACAGTTCACACCCTGAAAATGTGGCCTAATTACCCTGAAAATATATAATCTATAAATAAATACACATAAAATACAAAATTCACATTTAATATTCTGACTTTAAATCCTGAATTTTGCCAAACTATCTCATTATCATTTTCATTTCAAAATCTATCTTGTTTCAGAAAAATAGCCTTCATCCATTGATATTCTAAAAATAGACTCCTACTGTCTTTTTTACAAGAAAGAATATTTCTTGGTTCTGAGTCCTTCCATATCAGCTACATCATCAATACCTAAAATTCTTATTTAATCCCGTCTTTGGCAATCAAAATGGTAACTAAACATACAAAAAAAAATCTTACCTATATGCTGCATTTTCTTTCAAATGCAAAGTGGTTAGATTCCCCTTCTACTTAATCAGTACAGGGTCTGGACATTTTTCAGTCTGACTTGCAAATATTTGCTTTCCCTCTTAGGGCATAGCATCCGCAGGGTTATACAGCACTACTTACATTCTCTTCCACATAAAAATCAGACATTACATGAAAGGAAAAGAAAGACAGCCCATTTCAAAGCATCTGGCAAACCTCCATTGGCAACCTGCCAAGCCTCTGCTAAACCTTCCTGTCTTTCCGAGCATGCTCACTTAAAACCAACAGCATGTTACTATGGCAACTCTGTAGGCAGCCTGTAAGTATGAACCGCCATTCTGATTTCAGAGTGTAAAAAAACCAAATACTGCAGGGGAAGTAAAAGGAAAGAAATAGCGTATGCCCTTCATCACATACGAGTATACTCATTTCATTTCATAAATTCGTATTTGTGTATTTAAAACAGAAGCATCCCACATTTTTCCAGGCAAATATTTTTCATGCTCAAATAGGTCCCCCTTTTCAGTAAATTCATTGTCTTTGTCTTGCCCCTAAGCCCTTTTACCCCATAACAACCAAAAATATACTAGACAGTTTACCCCATTTGATACAACACTGCAGAACAGACAACAGTATTCATATAAGCAATCATGCAGTACTCTATGGATGATTTCCTACAATTATACGCACATTATAAATGACATGGCAATATTACTAAGAAAACCATTAGCACTTAGAACATATAATCTAAATCTTTTCTATGATTTACCAAATTGCCAAATGAAATTGTCTTTGGGGTTTGGATAGGATTTTTTTTTTTCCCTAATTATCCTTGAAATATTGTGAAATGTCTGAAAGAGGTTTTAAAGTTGAGACAGGCCAGACCTGGGTGCAAATCCCTATCCTTCCCATTTTAGTTGTGCCACCTTGGGAAAGTTACTTAACTTTTTTGAACCTCCCTTTCCTTACCTTTAAAGTAGGATAACAACAGTTACTTTATACGGTAGTAGTTTAAATGAGTTAACACATATAAAATACCTAAAATTTTTTTTTTTTTCCCTCCTGGGTTGTTTTGGAAAACACCCCGAAAAAACCAGTGTGCACTTGTTGATTAACTAACCTGAAAAGTATTTTCTTGTAACCTCTTACTAAAAATTAGTTCTGATTTACACACTATGCTATGAGCCAAAAACCTTCCTCAACACCCAAATCAAGCAATGCTAGAAATGGAAACAAATAATAGAGAATCTAAACAGAGGGAAAAATATATGAAGGTATTATCTTCACTAGAGAATATTAAGATGTTTTTATTTGTTACAAACATGAAATTACACCTACCACCTCTTCTTCTGTCTTTTTGACCTCCTTTTCCTTTTCTTCATCATTTTCTTCAGCTGGGCCATCTTCATCATCACTACTGGATGACTCAAGGATTTCACTTATATCCATTTTCCAATTATCAGGAACAACTCTAGTTTTTAAGAAGATGCTTGCTTTCTGAAGCCCTAAGAGTGAAAATGTACTTCAGCAGTTGCTTGGAATTAGCAGCACAGAACAAAAGAAAAGGCATGGCATTCAGAATCAGAAGATCTGAATTCAAATTCAGCTGTCATTTATAAAATGATACAGTAAGCTTGAACATATTTCATAAGTTACAATGTTATATAAAATTTGTTATTACTTTACAGAATACTGTGAGACATCTTAATGGTAAAATATGAAAAATTAAACTTATCTAATAATCACACATCAAATATATCTAGACGTTAAAAAAAAAATCAAGTAAGATTGGTTATCAACTCTAAACACTTAAAATGGTGGCACCAGAGAGTATCAGTCTTGCTTTATTTGCTATTTTCCATATAGAGCCACAACATAAAATAATAGGGTAATTCATCCTTATTTTACCTGGTTTACTGGAGAGCTCAGATTCCGGTAGATTGAGAATGTCTACTTGCTTAATGTCCTTTCTTGCTATAGAGTAACTAATTGTCAAGAAGAAGGGGAGGAAAATAACTTACTCAATACAAATTATTACTTAAATAGTACATGTTGACATATAGAAAAATAAAAACCTCAAAATCAAAATATTGCCTATAAAATGTTTTTAACTTACTCCTTAATAAAAGGTAAGAAGAGGTAATACAGGCAAAGCTAGTTATCTTAATTCTGAAGTTTTATATATCAAAGTACATTGAGGGCCTCACATTCACAATATTTCAATCTATACATTCCTCCTACAGATAGTACCGGGTAATTTATATCAGCATGATGTTTTCAACACTTGTAGACAACAATGTCTACTTTAATATTTGTGAAATTTATTTTTCATTTTAGTAAAAAAGCACATTTACTAGATAGTAATATTGAAATATTTTTACCACTATAAGATATATTATGGTATTAAATTTTTCACAGAGAACTATAACTCAAAAAAACTTTTTTAATTTCACTTTTTTGATCGCAAAGCAGAGATGAGGTTAGGAAAAAGTTTTTATAAGTCTGGATTTCATTTTTTTTGAGACAGAGTCTCACTCTGTCGCCAGGCTGGAGTGCAGTGGTGCGATCTCAGCTCACTGCAACCTCTGCCTCCCAGGTTCAAGTGATTCCCTTGCCTCAGCCTCCCAAGTAGCTAGGACTATAGGCATGCACCACCATACCCGGCTAATTTTTGATATTTTAGTAGAGACGGGGTTTCACCATGTTGGCCAGGATGGTCTTGATCTCCTGAGCTCATGATCTGCCCGCCTTGGCTGGGCGTCAGCAACCGCGCCCGGCCCAAAAGTCTGGATTTTAATCATGAAAAAAGTCAAAATAATTGCCCTTGTAATGTAGATTAAAAAAATAAGCTTCAGGCCGGGCAAAGTGGCTCACGCTTGTAATCCCAGCACTATGGGAGGCCGAGACAGGCAGATCACAAGGTCAGGAGATCGAGACCATCCTGGTTAACACGGTGAAACCCCATCTCTACTGAAAATACAAAAAAATTAGCCAGGCGTGGTGGCGGGCGCCTGTAGTCACAGCAGCTCCGGAGACAGAGGCATGAGAATGGCATGAAACCAGGAGGCGGAGCTTGCAGTGAGCCAAGATCGCGCCACTGCACTCCAGCCTGGGAAATAGAGCGAGACTCTGTCTCAAAAAAAAATAAAAAAAATAAAAAATAAAAATAAGCTTCGGAGTTAATAATAAATGTCACATACTACACATGATGAAAATATAGAATTTTACAATTAAGGAAAAAAATAAATACCATGCTTTGCTAAAAAAAAACTTAATATTGTTCTCACATAATGTTGTTCACAGATTTTATACAAAATGTGTTAGTGAAAAATACCCTACATTACAAAAAGTCAAAATGTATTAGGTAACAACTTCTCAGTTCATGAATGATTAGACTATTAAAAATAAAGTTTTGGTGGGGGAGCGCTCTATCATTGTAATTCCATATTTTTTCCTCCCATATAACATCATTAAAGAATTCATTACTCACAATTTAGAATCAATAAATGATCGAACTAAACACTGATCCTTTTTCACTGTGATGTCATCATTACAGCTGGGAGATATTACCTGAAATATAAAATAAGAACAGATTGATTCCTATTTCCTGTGCTCAGAAAAAGCATATTTTTCAAAAGAACAATTCTGGGTCCCCTAACTTCTCAGATAGATCATCTTTTACAAAAAACAGCTTCATTATAAATAGCCCCTATTATTAAGGAATTACATACAAAAAAAGATACCCTTATATATTTTGTTTAGCATATTGGTTGTCTAGAAATTTATTTTATCCATAGTTATTAGATTATAAAGTGAATAATTAATGAAATACAGGGCCAGGTCTAGTGACTGATGCATGTAATCCCAGCACTTTGGGAGGTCAAGGTGGACAGATAGCTTGAGCTCAGGAGTTCAAGACCAGCCTGGGTGGCATAGTAAGACACTGTCTCTACCAAAAATACCAAAAATTAGCCTGGTGTGGTGGTGTGTGCCTATAGTCCCAGCTACTCAAAAAGCTGGGATGGTAACATCAGTTCATCCCAGGAGATGGAGGCTGCAGTAAGCCAAGATCACGACACTGCACTCCAGCCTGGGCGACAGAGTGAGACCCCATTTCAAAAAGAAAAGAAATATAAATTAAAATGTGACCAGCACTTTAAAAATATCAGGATTTATTCTAAGCTAAATTATTGTCAAAAACTAAATTGTATAATCTGTGATGAAAATTTGGCATATAATTTTTTAAAATATACTTGAATAAGAATTTTTCGAAATCTGGTCATTAAAAAAAAATCTATGTTACCTTTTTTAACCAAGATATGTACAATCGTTAGTAATTAAAACAAGTTAAAACATGAACAAAGAACTTTTTAATTTCTTAACTTCTGAAAATAGTATCTTAACAGTATCATTGGTAAATAATCTCTGTATCCTTTACAGAACTTCATATTTTAAAAAAATTGCTTAAATGTATCTGTTCATGCTCTCCCTAACACTAGCCTCTCTCTGCTACATTCCAGCACCATTCACAGACCTTTGTGCACTGATGGAAATGTTCTGTATCTGCACTGCTCTATACAGTGGCAGTGAGTCACATGGTGCTAAACACTTGAAATGTGGCTGGTGCAACTGAGAGACTGATTTTTTAATTCTATTTTATTTTAATTAAGTTACATTTAAACTTAAATGGCCACACATGGTTCATAGTTATCATACTGAACAGTGTATATCCAGATAATTGAATATTCTTGGCAGTCACATCAGCTGTCTTAACACCAGATGGAAGTATTTTTTGTTTGTTTGCTAGGTGCTGGTAATTATTAGACTAATAATATAGCCGCGCCAACCCTCAAGGAGCTAACAGTGTACTGGAGGGGCAAACATAAAAAGATACACAAAAAGAACACAATGGAGGATAAGTACAGTGATACCACTAGCATATAATAATATGAAAACATTGAGGAGGGAGATTTTGCCTAACCTGGGCAAGGAAAAGGTGTGGCAGGAAAAGCTTAAAGTAAATTTTAAAGGATGAATAGGCATAATCCAAGGTCTAATTACCTCACCTATGAACTATTTAATGGCCTTCAAATAGATTCCTGCCACCTCCAGTCTTTCTAGTAACATGCCATTCTTCATTCACATTCCTAAACATGTAGCTCAAATAACATCACTCTTCTGGAAAATTCTCTGCAGAATTATGCCCAAATTCTTTAGGCGAACTTTTAAAGACCCTTCCGCCCTAGAATCAAATTATGTTCACAGGTATATATTCTATTATTCTCCGACTCACATCTAATATTTAGCCAAAATGGATTCCCAGAGCAAATAGTTCCGTGAACAAACCCATCCCTTTTTTTTTGAGACAGAGTCTTGCTCTGTTGTCCAGGCTGGAGTGCAGTGGCACGATCTCGGCTCACTGCAAGCTCCGTCTTCCGGGTTCACATCATTCTCCTGCCTTGGCCTCCTGAGTAGCTGGGACTACAGGCGCCCGCCACCATGCCCGGCTAATTTTTTGTGTTTTTAGTAGAGACAGGGTTTCACCGTGTTAGCCAGAATGGTCTCGATCTCCTGACCTTGTGATCTGCCCACCTCGGCCTCCCAAAGTGCTGGGATTACAGGCATGCTATTTTTTTTAACCTATTTTTTTGTTTCCTCTAGTGAAGCTTTGCCTACTATCTTTAAGTCCTTCAAAGCTCAGCTCAAAAGCACCTGCTTTGTGAAGGCTTTCTGTAATTTCCTCAAATAAATGTAATCTCTCAGGCCAGGGAGTCCTAATATTGAACATATACTATTTTATATTACTGTTACTTGGATTATTCTGTACATTATACATAAAATCACCAAATGTAAGAATAGTGTCCTACTCATTTTTTATTTGCAATATCCCCTGGTAAATGATAAATCTGAATAAATAAAAGAATTTATTAAAAAAAAAAAAAACTCTTGGCAAACCTAAAATCTGAATATTCTGCATCCAAATTCCAAATTACTTATTTTTCTATACAACTGAAAGGTTCAAGGGACTTTCAGACCTTCCTCATATAAATTAAATCTATTATCTATGAACTGAGTAATATATTTACACGCACACAGAAACCTAAAAATATACTTTCAGCTCTTTACAGGATTATAATCTAATTTGAGATACATTTTGTGCCACAATTATTATTAGAGATAAGTGATACCAAAATTCAAAGGGGCATACTTATGTTAAGAGTATTTAGGGCCAGGTGCAGTGGCTCACACCTGTTGATTCCAGCACCTCGGAAGGCCAAGGTCATCGTTTGAGCCCAGGAGTTCGAGACCAGCCTGGACAACATGGCGAAACCACATCTCCACAAAAAAATACAAAAATTAGCCAGGTGTGCTGACGTACACCTGTGGTCCCAAGCTACTCAGCAGGCTGAGGTGGGAGGATCACCTGAGCCGAGGGAGGTGAAGGCTGCAGTGAGCTGTGATCACACCACTGCACTCCAGTCTGGGCGACAAAGACCCTCTCTCAAAAACAAAACAAAAGAAGAGTATTTAAGAGAGACCCTGCAAAGAAGGTAGGACTTGAGTTGAACTTTAAGAGATATTTAAGAGGGGATGAGGAAGTGGAGGAAGAAGTAAAGGAGTAGGAAGAGAAGAAAAAAGACATTAATTTCCAATTATTTTTTACTCCTCTCCGAAATAATTCTCTTGTGTAGCTCTTCTTCTTACTCCTTCTCTGTGTAAGCAAAAATTAGCTTTCTCTACCAACCCACCTAAAAGTTGTCATTTCCAAAATCTTCCTTAAAATGTAGGTGAATCCCTCCTTTCATCCTTTCTTACTCCACTCTGTACCAAATTTTTTTTATTTACTATACAATCTTTAATAACGATGTAATCTCTTACATGTCTACAGTAAGCTTCTTGAAGGCAATACATTTAAGCCTCTTCTAAAGAACTTTGAACAAAGCTGAACTCACTGTAGATCCTCAGTAAATGCTAATTAATTTAAGGCAGGGATAAAGGCTTAGAGGAGTGATGTATCCTACATATGGGGCAGTTAAACAACTTGAGTATAGTTTACACTAAAAATAGGAAATAAACTGAGAGCCAGGGATGGCCTCAAACATCCATTTAAAAAAATGCAAAACTGATCAACTAGGCAGACTCACTGAAGGTTTTCTATTTCTGAGAATGGGACGATCATGACTAAATTTATATTGTAAAAAGATTTCTCAGCCAGGCATACTGGCTCATACCTGTAATCCCAGCCCCTTGGGAGGCCAAAGTGAGAAGACTGCTTGAGCCCAGGAGTTTGAGACTGGCCTGGGAAACATCGGGAGGCTACATCTCTACAAAAAATAAAAAATAGCCAGGTGTGGAGGCGCATGCCTGTAGTTGTAGCTGCTTGGGAGGCTGAAACAGGAGGAATGCCTGAGCCCAAGAGGCTGAAGCTGCAGTGAACTGTGCTCACATCACTGCACTCCAGCATTGGCAACAGAGTGAGACCCTGTCTCAACAGAAAGAAAAAAAATTTCTCTATAAAAGTTAGTGCTGGAAAATTAGTCTGAATTAATAGAAAAGAAAGAATTCAAGAATCAAGTTAAGGGAACCCATGGCAATGAGAATAGAGTAAAAAGCCATTGGACATATTATGAGGGAAGAAATACAAAAGAGCTCAATAAAAGGCTATATAGAATTAAAAAAAGAATAACCAAAGAAGACAGTGAAGTATTCTGGACCTATGATTATTCAATTAAAAAAAATCTCCAATAAAGTCCAAATTTGTTTAATATTTTCAAAATATTTTAAATGCTTTTTAAAAATCCATTTTAAACAAATATTTAGATGGCTGATTAACTTTGCAAAGAAACTTTACCTACCAAAGCAGGGTACCATTCAGTCCTCTCAGTTGCAGACACCACACTTACAACTTTTCCTAGTAATTCATCATTGAGACGGCGCTTGTCTTCATCTTCCTCTTCACTACTTTCTTCTTCCTTTTCATCTTCGGTACTAAAAGTTAGAATAACTTGATCATTATCCTAACACAAATAATTATTTGATACAGAGTATTGTGAATTTAATATAGTCAATTCAATTCCTAATGGATTACCCTGAAGTAGTAGCCTCTTCATTCTTATTATAATTGAAGACATGGGTCCTTCCTTAGCCTCACAGAAGTATGTAGTCCTGAGCTGTCTATGGTAACTCTGAGTCCACTTCACTAGACCAATGAGTGCTTAGGCTTAGGCTCTCATGCCAACACCAGCTGGGACAGAAAAACCTAATTACAACACCATTAAATACTTATTATGCCAAATACTTTTTTTTTTTTAAGATTGCCTTTCTATTTTTATGCCAGATAACAACTTTAATTTTCTAACTGGCTACGAAAATATCTGGCTATGAAAACACCCATAAGGGTTTACTTAAGGTAACTTATCTGGGTAACTAAAGTTTACCCTTAAGTGTCAACAAATTTTAAGCATACATATTTATATATATGAGTGTGTATATATGTGTATATATATATACACACACATACATATATGTGTATATATATGTACATACGTGTGTGTGTGTGTGTATTTGGAAATGGAGTCTCGCTTTGTCACCCAGGCTGGAGTGCAGTGTTACTATCTCAGCTTACTGCAACCTCTGCCTCCCGGGGTTCAAGCGATTCTCCTGCCTCAGCCTCCCGAGTAGCTGGGATTATAGGCATGTGCCACCACACCTAGCTAATTTTTGTATTTTTAGAAGAGACAGGGTTTCACCATGTTGGCCAGGCTGGTCTTGAACTCCTGACCTCGTGAACCACCCACCTCGGCCTCTCAAAGTGCTGGAACTACAGGTGTGAGGCACCGTGCCCAGCCAAGCCTACACTTTTAAAATAAAAATAACTATGTATTCCCCATTTGAGCTCCTAATGAATGTATATTGAATTTGACATCTTCTTGAAGACATCCTGCAATATATTGATAATGTTGGAGTTTACTAAAGTACACGGAGCTATTAACTCTTATTAATTCTTAAATGGCTCAAAACCACTTAGTTCATTATATTTTTATGGTTTTAGTCCTTCTTTTCTTCTCATAGACTTCTCAGCTGTGAGACTCCAGTTTTCTTTATTGACTGCATCTGCTAATTTTTCCTGTATTTCCTTTTGACACATCTTCCAATCGGCTGCACTCTGAGAAACCTGATAACTCAACTTGTTAAAATTATAAAATAAGTATAAGGGAGTTTTCAGTAGAAGTCTATGGAGGTAGTTCATAAATAAAATACTGGGTATTGAATTATTAAATACATATCATGTCCTGAGTACTTATTACACACTGATAAATTTATATACATTATCGGCTGGGCGCAGTGGTTCATGCCTGTAATCCCAGCACTTTGGGAGGCCAAAGCAGGTGGATCCCTTGAGGTCAGGAGTTGGAGACCAGCCTGGCGAATATGATAAAACCCCATCTCTACTGAAATACAAAAATTAGCCAGGTGTGGTATCACACACCTGTAGTCCTGGCTACTCGGGAGGCTGAGGCACGAGAATCACTTGAACCTGGGAGGCAGAGGTTGCAATGAGCTGAGATCACATCACTATGCTCCAGTCTGGGTGACAAAGTGAGACTCTGGCTCAAAAAAACAAAAAACAAAAACAACAACAACAAAAAAGAAAATTGTATACATTATCTAATACAAAAACCAGCAAGCCATCACCATCCCCATTTTCCTCAGCTATAAATTGAGAATATCTTGCAGGTTTTGTGAAGATTTGAGTTATTATACATAAATGCAGTTAACTATAAACAGGTTAAGTAATTTTCCTGAAGTGATATATCTAGTATATGGCCGAGTTGGGATTTCCATTTAGGGTCCTCAGAGGTCTTTTATTACTTTCTGGTTTGCAGCTTAGGTGTTATTTGACTTTGCCTTTAAAAATACTCATTATATACTCCCCAGGAGCAGTGAGTACATATCTAATACTGGGATCTTGGTTTCTAAATCTTATTTCCCACTAAAATAAATGAGGGACCCTTGTAGAAATGGCCAATTCCAGGGTGGGCGCAGGAAAAAATTAACATGAGCCTAGGATACCTTGTCATGCCAGAAGGTGAAAAAGTGCTCAAGAAATGGTGAGGCCTTATCAAAAGAACACAGAAGCCATCCTGGAAAGGCTCCCTTGGCTAAATCTGGAACAACCTGAATTATAACCCATTAAGTAAAATTAGAATCCATAGCATTAGGAAAAGAATTTCATTGTAGCTAAATGGTAACTAAAAAATGTAGCAAGAATGAAAAATTAGAAAAATCAGCATTTTGCTATCATAATAGTACTAACTGATTCAGGCAAGAATTATTAGTAGATAAAACTTGAAAATGGAAGTTTGACAGAGAATAGAATATTTAAGTAGTCTCAAAGTATCTCCACGCAGATTTACAAATTACAAAGGGGAAAAATGGTAACTATAGTAATTCTGAAGTTGAGAAATTTGGCAGACACCACCTAAACCAGGTGATCAAAGGTAGTATCACCAGATATGGGACAAACTGATAATACTTCTTGCTGGGCTTTCCTTCAGGACACAACATCACTTATGGAGTATAATGTATAACCTGAATCTAACAATGAGAAAACAATCTGACAAACGTATATAAGGGAAAAGATTACAAGACTATTGTCATGTATTCTTCAAAAATGTCAATGTCATGGGGAAAAAAAGGCTGCACAATTTTTTCAGATTAAAGGAGACTCAAGAACCATATAAACTAAATGCAATGCATGATCTTGAATTGGATCCTGGAATCAGGGGAACTGGGGGATGCTATAAAGGCTTTTATTGGAATAACTGGCAAAGTTTGAAATATTAACCATATGATAGTAGTCCATCAATGTTAAATTTTCTAAATTTGGTATTCATACTTTGGTTACGTAAAAGCATCTCCTTGTTCTTAAATATTTAATGATAAAGGATCATGATGCTTGGCACTTCCTCTCAAATAGTTCAGCAAAATAAAATTATTATTACAAAATATAAAAATAATTAGTATAGGCTGGGAGTGGCCCAACACTTTGGGAGGCCGAGGCGGGTGGATCACGAGGTCAAGAGATCAAAATCATCCTGGCCAACAGGTGAAACTCTGGCTCTACTAAAAATACAAAAATTAGCTGGGCGTGGTGGCACGCACCTGTAGTTCCAGCTACTGGGAAGGTTGAGGCAGGAGAATCACCTGAACCCGGGAGGCAGAGGCTGCAATAAGCTGAGATTGCGCCACTGCACTCCAGCCTGGCGACAGAGTGAGACTCCATCTCAAAAAAAAAAAAGAAAAGAAAAAAATTTGTATATATAGAGAGAAGGAATCATAAAGCAAATGTGTGAAAAATGTTAAGAACTAGTAAATCTAGATAAAGCGTACATAGACATTAGGCCAGGCGCAGTAACTCACACCTATAATCCCAGCCAGCACTTTGGGAGGCCAAGGAGGGCGAATCACTTGAGGTCAGGAGTTTGAAACCCATTTGGCCGACATAGTGAAACCCCGTCTCTACTAAAAATACAAAAACTAGCCAGGCGTGGTGGCGCATCTGTTATCCCAACTACTCAGGAGACTGAGGCAGGAGAATCACTTGAACCTGGGAGGCAAAGGTTGCAGTGAGCCAAGATCGTGCCACTGCACTCCAGCCTTGGTGGCACAGTGAAACTCCGTCTCACAAAAAAAAAAAACAAAAAAACAGAAAAAAAAAAGTATATAGACATTCACACAGACATTCATGTATTATTCTTGCAATCTTTAAGTTTGAAATGTTTTTGAAGTAAAAGATAAAAAACATATACTCACTTAAAATAGAAAAATCATCATATCAGTTAAAAATTTTGGGCCGGGTGCAGTGGCTCAGGCTGGGCGTGGTGGCTCATGCCTGTAATCCCAGCACTTTGGGAGGCTGAAGCAGGTGGATGACGAGGTCAGGAGTTCGAGACCAGCCTGGCCAGTACAGTGAAACCCTGTCTCTACTAAAAATACAAAAAAAAAAAAAAAAAAAAAAAGTGGCTGGGTGTGGTGGCATGTGCCTGTAGTCCCAGCTGCTCAGGAGGCTGAGGCAGGAGACTTGCTTGAACTCGGGAGGCAGAGGTTGCAGTTAGCCAAGGCCGCAGTGAGCCGAGATTGCACCACTGCACTCCAGCCTGGGCGACAGAGCGAGACTCCATCTCAAAAAACAAAACCCAAAACAAAACAAAAAAAACTTTGGCAAAGTAACTTAAAAATAATCTTTTTAAAATAAGAGTTGTTATCATTCCTGGCAAATAATGGGAATAATCAAGAATAAGGTCCACTCAGCATAAAATGTCTAACATAAGGATACAATATGCTATGGAAAGCTTACCCAAATGAATTTAGCCACCCTAAGAAAATCACTTGTTTAATGTTCTAATTATTGTAATTAAAATGATACCATATACGAAAAAACTCACACAGGAAGAGAAGACCTCCTTCCCCTGTTTGTCTTCTTTGCAATTACTGGAGTTCCAAAATGCTCTGGATTTGTTAATGGAAGCTGGTCAAGTGTCTGTATAAGAAACAGATTAATTAAATCACGTTTTGCCTCTAGATCAGTACCTGTAGTTCAATCCAAATAGTCCATCCATGTCACCCTACCTCACTCTCTGCAAAATGTCTCTCTCCTTTCAGACAAAGCGAGGTACGTCTCAATGTTCGCTCGTCACCATCATCAAACACTATAATAAGCACAAGATACCAGAGAATTTATGCACACTAATGAAATAAAAACTTAAAAGCACAGAATGCTATTATTGCTATTAATTAGAGCTTAATATTTGTAAGAACTATTATTTTAGTCATTTTTCAAAACCTTTACAATGAGCATACCATGCCATATTTTTCATTCTATAGATACCAAAAACATAGGTTAAATGGCTGCCCACAACTGCTTAAGTATCTCCATCGGCTTTTTTGATAGAACTATCACTACAGAACCACCTTCTTAACTCATTAGCAACCTAGTCAAAGCATAAATATTAAATTAACTGCAATTCTAGGAGAATGAACAAAAACCTGATTTTAAAAAAAGTATGGATTTTTCCACAAAAGTTTAATATTAGAGTACCCCTAACTTCCAGAAACTGACTCCTGGTATTGCTACTGAATTATTCTACTGCTTCTATTTATTTGCATGATAACCTGCTACACATGTACTGGCTGCCAAATTCTAAAGTCATAAGATACAAGTTCTTTCTTTTGTTAGAAAAGGATGTAAGTAGTTTGTTTAAAAAAATAAAAAAAAAAAAAGACAGGATTTTGCTATTTTACCCAGGTTGGTCTCAAACTCCTGGCCTCAAATGATCCTCCCGCCTAGGCCTCCGAAAGTGCTCAGATTACAGGCATCAGCCACTGTACCCAGCTGAGTAGTTTAGCAATAAAGCTTGAAATAAGGAAACAGAAAGATAAAGTTTTTAGTGCAGGCATGGTGGCTCACCATGGGACCTGTGGTCCCAGCTACTGGAGAGGACATGGTGGAACTATTCCTTGAGCAGGGAGAAACCAAGGCTCAACCACGGTTAGTGAGCCATGATTATGCCACTGCGTGACAGCAAAACCAGATTCTGTCTCAAAAAAAATAAAAACATACAAATATAAAAGGTTTTTTTAAAAAGAAACTTTAGACCAGGTGCAGTGGCTCATGCCTGTAATCCCAGCACTTTGGGAGGCTGAGGTGGGCAGATCACCAGGTCAGGACATGGAGACTATCCTGGCTAAGACGGTGAAAGCCCGTCTCTACTAAAAATACAAAAAATTAGCCTGGTGTGGTGGCGGGCGCCTGTAGGCCCAGCTACTCGGGAGGCTGAGGCAGGAGAATGGCGTGAACTCAGGAGGCAGAGCTTGCAATGAGCCGAGATTGCGCCACTGCACTCCAGCCTGGGCGACAGAGCAAGACTCTGTCTCAAAAAAGAAAGAAAGAAAGAAA
>NW_012103798.1:1519819-1526610 GCF_000951045.1 Mandrillus leucophaeus
AGACTCTGTCTCAAAAAAGAAAGAAAGAAAGAAACTTAAAAAAAAAAAATCATAATTACATAGAAGCTTTCTCAAATATTTTACTTTTACTACCTTTTTTTTTTTTTTTTGAGCCAGAGTCTCACTGTGTCGCCCAGGCGGGAGTACAACGATGTGATCTCAGCTCACTGCAAGCTCCGCCTTCCGGGTTCACGCCATTCTCCTCCCTCAGACTCCTGAGTAGCTGGGACTACAGGCGCCAGGCACCACGCCCGGCTAACATTTTTGTATTTTTAGTAGAGACCGGGTTTCACCGTGTTGGCCAGGATGGTCTTGATCTCCCGACCTT
The DNA here is from genome assembly GCF_000951045.1 of Mandrillus leucophaeus. Lineage (NCBI taxonomy): Eukaryota > Metazoa > Chordata > Mammalia > Primates > Cercopithecidae > Mandrillus > Mandrillus leucophaeus. Next base: position 1,520,148 of record NW_012103798.1, read on the forward strand.
GTGATCCACCCGCCTCAGCCTCCCAAAGTGCTGGGATTACAGGCATGAGCCACCGCGCCAGGCCTTTACTACATATTTTTAAAAACCACACTACTTGGCCGGGCATGGTGCCTCACGGCTGTAATCTCAGCACTTTAGGAGGCGGAGGCGGGCGGACCCCCTGAGGTCGGGAGTTGGAGACCTGCCTGACCAACATGGAGAAACCCTGTCTCTATTAAAAATTCAAAATTTGCCGGGTGTAGTGGCACGCGTCTGTAATCTCAGCTACTCCGGAGGCTGAGGCAGGAGAATCGCTTGAACCCGGCAGGCAGCGGTTGCAGTGAGCCTAGATCGCACCATTGCACTCCAGCCTGGAGAACAAGAGCAAAACTTCGTCTAAAAAACAAACACAAAACAATCGTACTACTTGATTATGTTTAAATATTTCAAGGAAATGGGATAAGGAATTTTATAATTTATCCCTAATAGTCTCCTAATCACTAACAATATATTATTTTGATAATTGTATAGGTTTAACTTTTGTGACTGTATTCTGATTTTAGCATTCAACATTTATAAAGTTAAGAATATGCTCTCAGAAGGTAACTCATTGCCCCAGGTTATGAAGAAATAAGATATAATCTTTACTTCAAATACTTAACATCCATATTCATTCAAGAAGAAAGCATATATATGTACCCAAAAACAATTATTAAGATTTAGTACTAAATTTCGCAATTCTAGATACTTTTCCATTCTAACAAAATAAGTTAGTGCTAATAAAAAGAAATTCTACATTACATTCATTTGGTATCTTAGAATCTTTTCATTGGTTACCTACGAAATTATAATCCTGAATTACTTTCTTAAAAGGTTGTTTTATTAGCAAACACTTTGCCTTCAAATCCTACAATTACCTTTAATGAGTAAGTTTTTTAAAAGAAAATTATATAAAAGCTTTCAACATGTTAAATATTTATCTACTTCAATCAGTTCTCCCTCTTACACTACAGATACCTACACTTAGATTCTCTTACATGCAGGAGACAATGTGAAAAAAATTAAAAACTCCTGAAGCACAAACTCAAAGAACCACAATTCTAAAAAAGCAGCTGTGCTATACACAATGATCCAGAAATTAATGACTAGCTGCAGGCACAATGACAAGTTAAAACACAACATCCTCCAATGATTACATCACTGATCTGCACTTGAGTAATAGGGTGCTAAATATCTGATATAAAAATTATGATTCATATAGTGTCAAGTCTAACAAATTAACCACTGTTCTCTTAAAATTTTTAAATCATGAAATTATCACAAACCGAACTTAATTCTTGTTAGTATTAGTATCTCTAAGTATAAGATTTCAAAAAGAATAAAACCTGAAAGATTTTCAACTTTTCTAATGCCTACAATACCAAAGATGAAGATACCAGACCCACACACATTTCAATGGAGGTATGAAGAAGGAAAATGTGAATGTAAGACCAACACTCCAAATTTATATAACAAAATATTTTCCATAGCGTTTTATCATTAACCAATGGCAGCCCTAAACCAAAATGTTCTGATGAAAAATTTGAACAATTTCAGCATTTCAAACAAAATTTTTCAGCAATTTCTGTATTTCAACAATTTAAAAATTTCAATCATCACTTTGAAATAAAATCAGATTTTTGGAAGGAAAAATTCATTTCACTTAAATACACCGTATCATGGATAGAAATATTTTTTTAAAAAAATTTAAAAAGGGATTTCTCAAAAGGGGATTATGATACAACTATTTTACAGTTTTACATAGGAACCCTCCCAACTTTAAGTGAACAAAAAGAAATAGTGTAAGATTTATTTATTTATTTAGAGACAGAGTCTCACTCCGTTGCCCAGGCTGGAGTGTAGTGGCGTGATCTTGGCTCACCGTAACCTCCACCTCCCAGGTTCAAGTGATTCTCGTGCCTCAGCCTCCCAAGTAGCTTGGATTACAGGTGCACATCACCAGGCCCGGCTAACTTCTGGATTTTTAGTAAAGACAGGGTTTCACCATGTTGACCGAGGTCTTGAACTCCTGGCCTCAAGTGTTCTGCCCACCTTGGCCTTCCAAAGTGCTGGGATTACAGGTATGAGCCACTGCACCCAGACTAAGATTTTTTAATTCACAAAATTATACAAATATATGTTTTTGAGTACTTTATAAATTTGTTAAATAATGTAATTTTTCAAGATTTTCTGAAACACAAACAGAAAACTCAACAATAGGGGGGTGTGATGGCTCACACTTGTAATTCTGGTGCTTTGGGAGGTCAAGGCAGGAGAATCCCTTGAGTCCAGGAGTTGGAGACCAGTCTGGCTAACACAGTGAGATTCCGTCTTTACAAAAAAAAAAATTAAAAATTAGCTGGGTGTGGTGGCATGTGTGTGCAGTTCTAACTACTCGAGTGGCTGAGATCACTTGATTCCAAGAGTTCAGGAATGCAGGGAGCTATGATTGCCACTGCAGTCCAGCCTGGGCAACAAAGTGAGACCCTGTTTCTATATTCCTATATTTTTTATAAAACAAACATTATGAACTTATTAATCATGACATCCCTGATTATCAAAACCATGAAGAAGCTCTATCTAAAATAAACTTCCTCTCTTAACTTGCATGTTAGAATTATCATCTAAAAGAACACAACATTTGTAGGCACTGAAGAGTATCATTTTTCTAAGAGTGAAATAATTAATGTTGTATACAGCAAGTCTAGCTTCTTTTTAGTTGTCTTCTACAGCATGCTAAGATGAAAAAAAGTCAGACTACAAGGATTTAATAATTCTATGAAATGTCTTATATTTGCCAAAAATGGCTTTTGAATAGATTGTTCATTGAGTCTAGCAGAACACACATATAACCAAAAGTGGTAACTCTGTTATTATGTTAGGTATTTTGACAGTTAATTTTAGATGTGAACTTGACTGAATTAAGAATACCTAGAGAAGTGGTAAAGCAATTACTTCTGGGTGTGCCAGAGGAAACTGGCACGTGTGTCAGTGAACCAAGTGGGAAGATTCACTCTCGATGTGGGCAAGTACCATCCAATTGGCCGGGGGCCCAGACAGAACAAAAAATGAGAGAAAGGGATTTCCTCTCTCCTGGAGCTGGGATACTCTTCTCCTCCTGCCCTTGGACATCAGAACTCCAAGCTCTTTGGCTTTGGGACTCTGCACCTTACACCAGCAGTCCCTCAGATTCTCAAGGCTTTGGCCTGGGATTGAGAATTATATCCTCAGCTTCCCTGGTTCTAAGGCTTTCTGATTTGGATGGAGCCTAGCTATTGGCATCTCAGTTCTCCAGCTTACAGACAGCCTGTCATGGTCATTCTCAGCCTTCATAATATCATGAGCAAATTTCTCTAACACTGGGGTATGCGACCCCCAGGCCACAAACCCATACCAGACCATGGCCTGTTGGTAACCGGACCGCACAGCAGGTGAGTGGTGCGCAAGCAAGCATTACCACCTGAGCTCCACCTCCTGTCAGATCAGCAGCAGCATTAGAATGTCATAGGAATGCAAACCCTTGTGAACTGCACCAACAAGGGATCTACCAATAGGTTGTGCATTCCTTATGAGACCCTAATGCCTGATCATCTAAAGTGGAAGAGTTTCATCCTGAAACCATCCCCTAGCACTCCCATCCATGGAAAAACTGTCTTTCACGAAACCGGTCCCTGGTGCTAAAAAGGTTGGGACTTCTAAGAAATCCCCTCTCATATCAATCTATCTATCTATCATCTATCTATATCTTACTGGCTCTCTAGAGAATCCTAATAGGGATTAAAATATTAAAATCTATTAAGAGGAAAATGACAAAGCTGAGAATTTCACGGTAACACCAACCATACTAAACACAATAGACAAAATAATGCCAATGCAAACACACACACAAATCCTAACCCTAATCAGCTAGAATTCAAATGAAAGGATCTGATCAACTACTAAATACAAAAGACTCATTTCCCTGTGATCACAGCACTGATACTGAAAGATAGTAAAATAATAACAGTAAATTAATTTTATCTAAAATATAATTGGCTATCACTTATTAAGCTTTTACCATGTCCTAATCCTCACAACTGCCTCTGCAAAGTAGGAACCACTATCCTCCTTTTATAGATAAAGAAACTGAGAATCAGAAAGTTAACTGATGAGCTACATTTTAGTTAAGGGGGTATCAAAAGACATAATAGGCATGAAACAGAAGTATAAAATGAAGTCAGAGAAGGAAGTAATGAATTCTGTCTTTGGAAAATTAAGTATCATTATTGTTATATCAGGGTACAGCAGTTATGATTAACAAAATTATAGAATTCTTCACATAATGGAGTAAATTACTTGAACCCTAGAGGTGGAGGTTGCAGTGAGCCAAGATCATGCCACTGCACTCCAGCCTGGGGAACAGAGCAAGACTCTCATCTAAAAATAAATAAATAAATAAAAATAATGGCCAAAGGACCTGAATAGACATTTCTCAAAAGCAGACATACCAATGGCCCAGAGGTATGTGAAGAAGTGTTCAACATCAGTAATAATCATCAGGGAAATGCAAATACAAACTACAAAGAGATTTCACCTCACACCTGCTAGAATGGCTATTATCAAGAAGATAAAAGGTTACAGGCAATGGCAAGGATATGGAGAAAAGGGAATCCTTGCCCACCATTGGTGGGAAAGTAAATTAGTATAGCCATCATGGAAAATAGCATAGAAGTTCCTCAAAAAACTAAAAATAGAACTACCAAATAATCCAGCAATTCCATTCCTGGGTATATAACCAAAGAATGAAACTAGTATGTCAGAGATGTATCTGTACTCCTATGTTTATTGCAGCACTATTCACAATAGCCAAGATATTGGATCAATTTAAGTCTCTATGAGCAGATGAATGTATAAAGAAAATGTGATATAACATATATACATAATGAAATACTATTCAGCTTTTAAAAAGAAGGAAATCGTGACATTTGTAACAACATGGTTGAACCTGGGGGACATTATGCTAAGTGAAATAAGCCAGGCACAGGAGGACAAATACCATATGATCTCACTTAAAAAGTCAAACTCTTATCAGAGAGTAGAATGTTGGTTATCAGGGGTGGGGGCAGCTTGGTTGGGGAGGTGGGGGTGAGGGATTGGGTAAACGTTGGTTAAATGATACAAAATTTCAGTTAGAAGGAATAAATTCAAGAGCTCCATTGTACAACATGGTGGTTTTAGCCAATAACAATGTATTGCATACTTGAAAATTGCTAAGAGAGTATATTTTGAGTGTTCTCACCACACACAAAAAATAAGCCTGTGAAGTGATCCACCTGTTAATTAGCTTGCTTAGCCATTCCACAATGTATACATATTTCAAAACATGTTGCATAATATAAATACATATTATTAATATTAAATAATTTTTTTTTGAGATGGAGTCTTGCTCTGTCACCCAGGCTGGAGAGCAGTGGTGCCATCTTGGCTCACTGCAAGCTCCACCTCCCAGGTTCAAATGATTCTCGTGCCTCAGTCTCCCAAGTAGCTGGGATTACAGGCATGAGCCACCATGCCCAGCTAATTCTAGTAGAGATGGAGTTTCACCATGTTGGCCATGCTGGTCTCAAACTCCTGACCTCAAGTGATCCACCTGTCTCGGCCTCCCAAAGTGCTGGGATTACAGGCGTTCAGTGAGCCACCACACCCAGTCCTTCGCCAATTTTCTAAATCGGGTTGTTTTCTTGCTATCGAGTTGTTTAAGTTCCTTATAAATTTTGGATATGAACCCCTCATCAAATACATAGTTTGCAAGTATTTTTTCAAATTCCGAAGGTTGTCTCTTCACTCTCTTCATTGTTTCTTTTGCCGCGTAGAAGCTATTTAGTTTGATGTAATCCCAGTTGTCTAATTTTGCTTTTGGGGTCATTAAAAAAAAAAAAAAAAGTCAATGCCCAGGCCAATGTCATAAAAAATTTTCCTCTAGGTTTTCTTCTAGTGGTTTGACAATTTCAGGTCTTAAGTCTTTGATACACTTAGAGTTAGTTTTTGTATATGGGGTAAGATGAGGGTCTACTTCCATTCTTTTATATGTAGATACCCAATTTTCCCAACACTATTTATGAAGACACTGTCCTTTCCCCAGTATGTGCTCCCGGCACCCTAGTCAAAGATCAAATGACCATAAATAGGTGGATTTATTTCTGGGGTATCTATTCTGTTCCACTGGTCTATGTGTCTGTTTTTATGCCAGTATCATGATGTTTTGATTACTATAGCTTTGTAGTATATTTTGAAATTAGGTGGTATGTCTCCAGTTTTGTTCTTCTTGATCAAGATTGCTTTAGCGTCAATAGTTCTGTTATTCATAGAATCATCTGTGATAACTACAGAAGTCCCTCAGCAGCTAAGGTAAAAAAAAAAAAACAAAAACAACTCCAGGAATCTGTAAATTTAAGAAATTAACACT
>NW_012103798.1:1526844-1537544 GCF_000951045.1 Mandrillus leucophaeus
TTTTTTAGTAGAGACGGGGTTTCACCGTGTTAGCCGGATGGTCTCGATCTCCTGACCTCGTGATCTGCCCGTCTCGGCCTCCCAAAGTGCTGGGATTACATGCTTGAGCCACCGCGCCTAGCCACTACTTTATTTCTTAATGAATAATCTAGTCAGAATAGCCACCTGGGTTTGAAAACATTTTGTGGTTGATTTTGATTATAACATTTGTCATAAAAAAGTCTGACTACATTAAAAACCTTATAAACCTGCAGGACATTCTACAAAATTTAATTAATTCACCAGTTGATTCTAAACCTCCTCTACTCAATATTAACTAGAACTTACACAAAATCTGATATAACCAATGTTCAAAACAATAACTACAAAGTACAAAATAATCTGAATCTTAAGCATTTCTTGTTACAAAAACATGTTAATATAGATGATAGATTTTAGTGCTAAACTTGATAAATGATGTGTGTGTGTACATTTTCAAAGTTAATTACTAGAATTACTGAAATTTTTATCCTTTACCTTTTCCTTGTTTTTCAAGTATATGTTTTCATATTACAAAAAGGCAAAATATAGAGTACCTTCAAAATGTTTTACTGACAGTTGTATTCACCAGGAGTTAGTGGCAACATTTAACTGGACATATTAATTCCTCTTTTCTTTTTTTTTGAGACGGAGTCTCGCTCTGTCGCCCGGGCTGGAGTGCAGTGGCCGGATCTCAGCTCACTGCAAGCTCCGCCTCCCGGGTTTACGCCATTCTCCTGCCTCAGCCTCCCGAGTAGCTGGGACTACAGGCGCCCACCACGTCACCCGGCTAGTTTTTTGTATTTTTTAGTAGAGACGGGGTTTCACCTTGTTAGCCAGGATGGTCTCGATCTCCTGACTTCGTGATCCACCTGTCTCGGCCTCCCAAAGTGCTGGGATTACAGGCTTAAGCCACCGCGCCCAGCCTCCTTTTTTCTTTAAACATAACTAGAGATTTGGGCTCTAACCAGCCCAAATCTCTCATAGAGCCCATTCATCTGCTCATATCTTGGCTCAATTTGACACCTTTTGAATGACTGAACAGGTAACACACTTCCATATATTACAGATTCCTTATCTTTAATGGCAAGGATAAGAACTATCAATGAATAAACTATGGTAGGAATGGTAAGAAGAGGAAATATTTCTATTGCTCAAAAACAAAAACAAAAAATCCCTTTGAGTTGGTACTGTTTACTGTTCAACATTAAAGGGGAAGCCGGGAGCAGTGGCTCACACCTGTAATCCCAACACTTTGGGAGGCTAAGGCGGTAAGATTGCTTGAGCCCAGGAATTCGGGGCTGCGGGGAGCTATGATAGTGCTACTGAACAAAAGCAACAGAGCAAGACCTGCCTCTAAAACAAACAAACAAAAACAAACAAACAACCAAAGAAATAAACCATCAGAGGGTAAGATATTACCAGATATTTTAAAAACTGAGTCATACTATATCCATAATCTCTTTCAAAATTGGTTAATCAAGTTTAACAGAAGTGAAATTGATACCCATATTATGTAAGAAGCAGTTGCTATCACTGACTCTAATGATAACTTTAGATCACTAATGATCATAACTCCTATTTGATCCAAACCAGCAATGTGGTATCCTCTTATTTTTAATAATCTGACATAATTTCTGGTATCTCATGAAACCAAAAAGGTAATGGAGGTCATAAACACTTTGAATAATTTTCTGATTATACCCACATAATACTTTGCTAGGAACTAGAAATCAAGAAAAATTCCAGAAAAGAGCAATTAAACCCAATAGGTAGTGGGTACTCACTGAAAGAAAAATACAGGATGTTCATGAGCCAAGAGGTTTACATTTCATTTTACTGTTTTTTTAAATCAACTGATAACTTAGGTCATTATACTCTGATCATTCTTTATGTGATCCACTTCCTTCAATAACTAAATGTTCTTCATAGCAGTGCTATCTTGAGTTTTCTCAATGGAACAGTACCTTTCAAAATCTTTTTATGAATTTCCTTCATGCATGTAACTGCAAAAATCTTTAATATTTTGAATTTGTCTCCCAAATAAATCTGTTTTTCCCTGTTTTTATAAGTGTGAACTACCTGCATCAGAATCACTGACATGCTTACTAAAACATTCTTGTATTGCCAACCCCAGGCCTACTATTTAGAGAGGCTTGGCGTCCTCAAATCCTCATTTTTCTAAGCAAGCACCAAGTGATTCTTATGTACACTAATGCTTGATACCTCAATTATATGCAATTAAGATTCTAAAGCTCTTTGAGAACAAGAATTATACAATTTCTTCTGTAATTATCCAACACAGAAAATCACCATAGAGAATGCTTAGTAGTGACTAGTTTTTAGAAACACTAAAATGCTACTCATGTAGAGGACAAAGGTTGCTATTCATAATTGAATAACTACTCTGGGATAAAGAAACCCAAAATGAGAAAACTTGAAAAGTAACCCTTCTGTAGAGCACACGCATTTTATCAGTAAAGCTTCATAAGTAACGTGAGTACAACCTTTATAGTGAGTACAATATAATATGCAATATTAGTATCCGAATATCCATCATATATTTTCCAGTGATTCTACACACACCTGTAATTTTTATCAGGTCTTAGTTTAATACAGCAAAGGTATATTTACTTAATCTCTAAGAGTTAACATTAAGTTTAGTTTTTATTTGTTTTGAGATAGTTTTGCTCTTGTTGCCCAGGCTGGAGTACAATGGGATGATCTAGGCTTACTGCAACCTCTGCCTCCCAGATTCAAGCGATTCTCCCGCCTCAGCCTCATGAGTAGCTGGGATTACAGACGCCTGCCACCACACCCAGCTAATTTTTGTATTTTTAGTAGAGACGAGGTTTCGCCATGTTGGCCAGGCTGGTCTCGAACTTTTGACCTCAAGTGATCCACCCACCTCGCCCCCACAAAGTGCTGGGATTACAGGTGTGAGCCACCACATTCGGCCACTTAGTTTTTAAATATTTAACAAATATCAATAGCCACAACTAAGCTTCCTAAAAATATGTAGTTCAGAATAGCACCACTGTGAACCAACACTAAATTCTAGCAAGTACAGGAAGAATAAAAGAGGTTCGAAAACAGTAGTTACACATAGCAAACTGGTACTACTAATAGAAGGCACAGGGTAAGACGGAGACATTTTTAACCAAAGCATAGTTCTTCACAACAATGAGCATCAACTGGAATGATTTTTACCCAAAGCAACAAATCAAGTAAACTAAAAGTAAACCTAAATGGTCATTTCTTTTATTTCTACAAGAAAACCACAAAATAATTATACCTCTTAAACGAAGAAATAAGTATAAAAACCAACAATGCTATAGATTGGATGTTATCCACAGGACTGTGTAGTTTGAAAGTACGGAGAGGAGATTTGACAATGTTACCTAATGCTATTCTCATCAACATAATGACAGCAACTATTTAAGTACTACTTTTAGGTTTTAACTTACACGTATTATGACACTTGTTGCTTCTTACTATTAATACAATAAAGTTATCTAAAGCCAGTATAAGATTATGAATGGAATGTTAAGAATGCATTCATATTAGGAACATCTATATCTTTCTTGAAAGCTGCTTTTTGTTTTTTTTTTGAGAACGAGTCTCACTCTGTCACCCACGCTGGAGTACAGTGGCACTATCTGGGCTGACTGCAACTTCTGCCTCCTAGGCTCCAGCGATTCTCATGCCTCGGCCTCCTGAGTAGCTGGGATTACAGGAATGCGCCATTACCACCCAGCTAATTTGTGTATTTTTAGTAGAGACAGGGTTTCACCATGTTGGCCAGGCTGGTCTTGAACTTCTGACCTCAAGTGATCCACCTGCCTCAGCCTTCCAAAGTGCTAGGATTACAGGCATGAGCCACCGTATCCGACCTTGAAAGCTGTAAATATGAGCACCCACACTATGTCAAAAATCAAAAACTAAGTTACAATCACCTATTCTTGAATCTACTGTGGTCAGGATTTTTTAAATCTGTAAATTGTCTGGCAACATCTACATTACCCTTATATAAAATATGTAGCAATACAATAAAGATCACAACTATGGAATTTTAATTGTAATTATAGAAAAAGTGATCACAATAATGTGATCTAACCTTCTTGAAGAGAAACATTAAAATAACCTAAAATAGAAGTACATTCTTGGATGAAATAGACACAAGTGGCCAAGGTACTGTAAGAGATAATTATTTTTGTTACCTACAGGACATTCTTAGAATTTTAGCCAGCTATATCCAGTAAACTGATAGGAAATAATACATATTTCTCCACCAACACAATGATTTGGTCTATCCACAAAACACAGATACATGCAAAGTCCAAATCAAATCTATGTGTTAAATGTGTTAAATTACTTAATTACTTACCCACGGTATACCAACTAGCATCTGTCAACTTGCTGATAATAGCTTCCTGAAAAGATCCATCAGATGTCCTTGTTTCAACAATAGCTCCAACCTAAAACGTGAAATCCAAATTTCCTTACCAAATTTAAACAAATAAACCAAATCACTTCCACCAACTCTATTATCTAGGTAAGAAAAATAAATACCATCCTTATGATAATTCTATCTTACACAGTCTTAGATCTTTATCATTCATAGTACTTATCTATGTATTATGCAATTTGAGCCCCAAAACACTTTGACAAAATTTAGGTAGCTATTATTACCCCTACTTTACACATGGAAAATTGCAGTTCAGAAAGAGAAAATAATTTGCAGAGTCCAGCATGACAGCCCAGTCTCTTAAATCTTACTTTAGAGCTCTTCCACTATATCACACTGACTTCAAGAAAATTAAATAGAAGAACTGTAAAATTATAAGACCACCAAAATAGCATCAATTTTCTTTCACAGAAATATGAATATTGGATTCAGCATTTGTATTTAAGGAACCTTTTAGATAAAGGTTCACCTGGAGAGATAGGGATGGACCAGTTGACCTTCTTTCAGTTTCCAGACCTTTGTATATCAGATATTAACCAAAATGGTACTCTGATATAACAGATTTATTACATAAACAAATGGCCAGAAATGGCTGGAAAACATAATCTAGGTATTCATTAAATTGAATTAGGAAGTGAATATAGCTTGCTTGGTAAATTAGAACAACCGAAGATTGATGGTTATGATACTCAACTTAGAAGGCTAAACATCACCTCAGATACAGCAACAATTTGAAAAACAAAGCCAGGTATTCAGTTCAAGAATTCAAAACAGAAAGGTAGGTGAAAAACTTAACATGTTTATATATATTAAATTACCCTTCTAAAAGATGTTTAGTGTTCTACAACTTAGAATACAGCCATTGCAATATCATAATTTATACTAATTATATTTAAACCCTTCATATGTATTGTTTTCTGATTAACGTTCTCATAAATGTTAAGTCTATGTAGAAATGTAAATTCAGTAAATATGGTATAAATCTATGATCATTTTAGATTTTAAACTGTACAACATACATACTCTTAAAGGACCCTTTACTTGGTCATCTTGTACCAATTGCGTGGTATTGTCCTGTTTCAGGAGTACCTGAAAAACATTTTGCACGATAATTTGCATATTACTTTTAAAACAAATACATTTACAGTAACACTGAAACAATAATGTCTTTATGCTTTCTTAGCATGCTGTGGTGACCTCTGCTATAATACTTACTACATTCTCTTATTAACTGTGAGCTCCTTGAGGGCTGAGTCCTCCCTTCACTGCTATATCCCCAACAGTTAGCAAGTGTCAATGCATATTACCAGCACTCAATAACTGTTTACTGAATGAACTATATAATAATCTGTAGTGATTACTGTAAAAAAAAAACTGCCTTTATTGCTTTTTATCAACAAGTCATAAAAGGTTCTGACTGTCACCAAGTACACAAAGAAAAAAAAAAAGTATCAAACTGTATTGCCTATATGAAAGGTAAACAAATTAAAACCACAACTCTGATCCTTTATAAAGTGAAGCTAAACAATAATCATAATATGCAATGATACAAACAAGTGCTCCCTTCTACTACACATCTAAATACACAGAGTAACCATCCATAATAGATGGCTGGTTACTATGGTCCAAATAACAGATGGTCCAAATAAATTCAGAATCTAGGTAATGCATGATAAGACCTCCTAAAACAATCATTGTATTAATTTTAAGTAAATAAGAACACACACACAATACTAATACCAAATTTGAATTGCTAAAGAATCCCAAATAAATATAGAGTAATCAAATCCTATATAGCTGACATGATAAAAACACTATATGAAACAAAAAGAAATGAATGTCAATTGACATCCTATCCTAATAATACTTGAAGGTTCATCAAGAAAATTGAAACGTAAGTTTTATAATAATCATAGATACATCTATTTACCCTACAAATCACACTCCTCTAGTCAATGTTTCTCAAACTTTTTTTTTTCCCCCCAGACAGGGTCTCAACCTCCACTTCCCCAGCTCAAGCAATTCTCATGCCTCAGCCTCGCACGTAGCTGGGATTACAGGCATGTACCACCATGTCTGGCTAATTTTTTGCATTTTTACTAGAGACGGGGTTTCAACATTTTGGCCAGGTGGGTCTCAAACTTCTGGCCTCAAGTGATCTGCCCACTCTGACTTCCCAAAGTGCTGGGATTACAAGCATGACCCACCGTGCCCAGCCTGATTCTTAAACTTTTAACATGCATCAGAAATATTTAAAGGGCTTATTAAAATACAATTACTGGATCTTACCCCCAGAGTTTCTGATGAAGTAGATCTGGGGTGGGGAAAATTTGCATTTGGAACAAGTAAGGCTGATGCTACTGGTCTGGGGCCACACTTTAGGAATCACTGCTCTAGTTCACTGATTCATTCAACAAATTTTGAGTGTCCACTATGTATCAGGCACTACTCTATGTGTTGCGCATAGAACAAGTCAGACGTTTCCTCCTTTTATGGTGCTTAATTCTGGTAGGAAAACATCAGATATATAAGTGAATAAAGCAAACTGCAATATAGCATGATCCAATACCAATGACAATAATTTTACGACTGGCACAGTAAAAAAAATCTGGAAGACCACATCAAATCTCTTTGGAGTCATATCAAAAAGGACTTTCACAGTGTTCCACACCACTATAGGATGACTAGTTAACAATGCTATATTACATGGTTTCAAATGGCTAAGAGGAGGATACTGAATATTCCCAACACAAATAAATGAAAAATGTTTCAGATGATGGATATGCAAATTATTTTGATTTAATCACTATATATTATATGTATCAAAACATGACTGTAGCCAATGAATATGTGAAATTATTAATCAACTTCAATAAAATTTTTTAAGACTTCATGAACTATATTATATGCCTCTATAATGTTAAAAATGTTTATAATAAGCATAGATTACTTTTATATTTCATATAAAGTAATAAAGACTATTAAAAATATATTCATATAAGAAAATGACTGGCAGGAATCACCAAAAAAAGTTATTTCTGAGTAAAAGCATCTTTAAAAAAAATTTTTTTTTTGAGACAGGGTCTTGCCCTGTCATCTGGCCTGCAGTGTAGTGGCACAATCACAGTTCACTGCAGTCTTGACCTTCCAGGCTCAAGCAATTCTCTCACCTCTGCCTCCAGAGTAGCTGGGACCACAGGTGCCTGTCACCACACTTGGCTAATTTTTTAATTTTTTTTTTCTGGACAGATCAGGTCTCACTATGTTGTCCAGACTGGTCTTGAATTCCTTGGCTCAAGCAATCCCCCCACTCAGGCTCCCCAAGTGCTGGGACTGCAGGTGTGAGCCACCTTGCACAGTCAAAAATATATATATATTTTTTTAGTCAACCTCTCTCTGTCACCCAGGCTGGAGTGCAGTGGTGCGATTTCGGCTCACTGCAACCTCCACCTCCTGGGTTCAAGCGATTCTCCTGCCTCCGCCTCCCGAGTAGCTGGGACTACAGATGTGCACGCCAGGTTAATTTTTTTATTTTTTGGAGATGGAGTCTCGCTCTGTTGCCCAGGCTGGAATGCAATGGCATAATCTTGGCTCACTGCAACCTCCTCCTCCCGGGTTCAAGCAATTCTCCTGTCTCAGCCTCCTGAGTAGCTGGGATTACAGGTGCCCGCCACCACACCCAGCTAATTTTTGTATTTTTCGTAGAGACGGGATTTCACCATGTTGGTCAGGCTGGTCTCAAACTCCTGACCTCAGGTGATCCACCCGCCTCAGTCTCCCAAAGTGCTGGGATTACAGGCATAAGCCACTATGCCCAGCCCCAAAATAAACTTTTTTAATGCTTTTTTACACTGTCTTGAAAACATAATTCCTGTTGTTATTTATATTGTCCTAAACACTGAAATTGTCTCTACCTGAACATTAATGAGGGGAGAAAATAGATTATAGTCCAAGTATGCCACCACAAATAGTTAAGATCCAAATGACAGGAAATATCATGAGCATGGTATTTTGGTGGTAGCATTTTGGAATAATTTCTCCTTCTGAGTTCTTTATTTCTTGAATTTTGATGTGCTTTTTTCCTGTAAGTATAGTATATAAAGGGCATATAATGACTCAATAAAATGCTGATTTGCAGTCTCTCTCTCCTCAAATTTCTTCAATCTACAGCTAATAAAACTATTGCATAAAAACAAATATTACCTTAACTTTCACCAGCCTTTTCACAGTCTTAATTTTTGCCTCACAGAAGGCACCCCGGTACTTGGCACTGACATCAGTTCCCACTGTCAGGTAGGCAGGCTCATCCGCCGCCTGGTGAAAGGAACATAAACTGTGAATGTCATTACTATGCCTCCCTGCTCTAACTTCAAGTCTCATTAAAAGGTTGTGTTTGAAGCATGAAAAATAACAAAATGATTTGCTTATTAATATCATTGAAAATTTGAAAAATACCCGAAAGCAAACACTTGATAAGCAACCTTTCATTTTATAGACTGATGTCCTGATATGATAAAATGTTTTAAAGTTGTAATTCAAAATTATCAGTGAGTAAATATAATGCTTTTTTCCAGATACAAAATTTTTCAAAAATTCTATTTATATAAGCAGAAAAATAAAAAAATCAGAAAAAATATTTCATATTACACATATCATAAAACTAAGTTATTCATTTATAGCTTCCTGAAATTTTTCAAATTAATTAAAATAAATATTGCTACTAACATTAACACTAACAATATATAATTGTTTATTGACAAAGGTACATAAAGGTAACATCTTTTCATAAGGAGAGTATCGATTTGGAAAATTCATTTGCTAAAAGCTGCATTTGAAAGGTTTTAAGTCTGAATTCAGCTGGAATGCAGATATGAACCGATGGTTCAAGACCTGTAGACATACCTAGTTTACCACACTGATCTTCTTAGTATAAAAAGACAAGCGTTACTAAGAAACATCTACTTTCAGCAAATGGACATGACCAGAATGATACATAGAATGACGCAAGAAATTCCACTCTACCATTCATTTTAATCTTTACAGTAACAGGATGATTGCTATCTCAATCTGTCATTTTACCTTTTTTTTTCAGAAGTTAAAGTGTATTCATACAAGTTCAACTTAACATTGTTAAGTGCAAAGTTAACAGTGTACACTTTGGAGATACGTTTTTAAGTAGAAAATGATTTTTTGTTTTCTACTAAGTTTTCCCAAGTAATATTAAAGAAGGTTAAATATGTCATTTACTTGGAGAAAATAGAAAACCATGAGAAAGTTTGGGAAAATGCTATATTTCAGAGCTTAATATACTGAAACAGTAAACAAGACAGGAATTGGCTACCTTTTAAGAACGTTTACAAAAAATACAAATTGAATAGGAATGCTTTTGGCAAATAAAAATCTGACCTGAAACATTCAATGGCCACAGCATTCAAGAATGCTATATGAGATCCTTTCCCTTTAACTATCCACATATTGATATTTGCAGTCATCCTCAGTAGAATATGTATCTTTTTAGAATAAGTATATGTTTTAAAATATTTACTGGAAAGATTTAACTAAAACTATTATTATAGTCCAACTTCAAATATTTTAGCCACATAAGTTCACTTTACACACAGAAGAAATGACACCTTCTTTACTTAATTACTTAATCCACGTACTCTTTCTTTTACAAAATCGCATTGGCACTGAGGAAGAAAAAAATTTTCGAAAAATCCCCCAAAGAACCAAAGCAGGACAAAAGCTTTACTTCTGCAAAGGTTGCTGCCAACACAGGAAGTGTTTAAAAATACTATCCGAATGGACAACAATTGAAAGGCTGCACCAGCCTTTCCAAAGTACTGCCACAGAGAGGGCCCAAACTCCGCATTTAGACACACAGATCATTTCTCACCCATTCAACACATCCTCCTATGCCGAAACTGCTGATCAGTAGGAACATCAATTTTGAGGAGCAAAACAAATGACATTCCACGGCACTAGCCTTACGACTGGCAGTGTCCAAGGCGCGAGGATCGGGGCAGCGTTGACTCCACTTACCTTCATTTTTGTTGGTGATCTGTGGGGTTCCAGCTCAGCGAGCTATCGTCGCAGTCGCTAGAACTACGGGGAGGGGGAAAGAGGCACAGACAGAATCAGTCAACTGCGGGGAGCGACCAAGGGAAAGAAAGTAAACAAACGCCAGCGAGGAGGGGCAGAATCCTCACCAGCC
>NW_012103798.1:1537939-1548477 GCF_000951045.1 Mandrillus leucophaeus
CTGAGGGGAGGAGGAGGGGAGGTGGCCCGGACAGGGTGTGGGAGGGGAGGGGAGCCGCACCGCAGCAGCCGCTGCCTCCTCCCAGCGCCCGCCTCAACTTTTTGTACAGCCCAGAGAGGTATCAGCTCGCAGCCCCTCGAGTCCTGCCACGGACTCCGCAGAGGTGGACGCGCCGCGGAGTTGGGGAACGGCTCCCCCAAGCAGCCCGCTCCTCACGGCGCGGAAGCAAACTTAGCGGCGCGGCCAGCCCCACAGCCATTTTCCCGGGAACCCGGGGAAGCGGACGAGGCGGCTGCAGCTGCGGCGGCGGTTCCTGCAGTTGCTGCCGCTGCTCCATGGCTGGCCCCTTCTCTTGCGCTCGCCGCGCCACTTGCCTAGCATCCCTCTCCCCACCTCCAAAGCTTCCAACTGCACCGGGACCCCGGGCAGCAGCAGCTGCTGCCACTGCCGCTTCGTCCATTCAGTATCCCCCGATTCCCCTCTCCCCGCCTACCAACTGCGGGTGAAGTGCGCACTGTCAGCTCCAGAGTCCTCCTCCCCTCTGACCTCCGTGGGCCCCCGTCCGGGCAGCACCACTCCCAACCGCGGCTGCAGTTCCTGCGCCCGGTTCCCCACTCGCCCCGATTTACTGCCACAATCCACCAAATAACAAGCTGTTGAGCAGACTCGCTTCTACACGAACTCCTATTGGCTGTTCATGACGCCGAAGAGCTTCGGATAGGACCTCGCTACCTGCCGTCCTCATTGGATGTAGCTCTGAAACTTCATGGATTGGTGCGAAAAACAGCAGGTAGGACATCTTCCACTTATGATTGGCTTTTTCCGAAGACCAACGTTATTGGACAGTTGGTTATTGAGTAAGCAAGTCTTGAGAAATGATTGGTAGAGACGACTCCGGATGTGCTTGACTGGGCACTGATTGGTGAATTGAGGGGTCAGGAAGAGCAGTTCGGCACGAGGATTGGCGGCGGAGTGTCCCATGGAAACGGAACCCAGAATTGCAGCCAGGGGCTTGCACGGGGGCGGGGCAGGGTCTTTCCAAGGCGCCTGCGCTAAACCAGGTTCTCGGCGCCATTTTGTCTCGGCAGCGGTCGCCGTAGCTCCATCGCATTTTATGTTTCTGGCAAGAAGGGAACGGAGTTTTCATCAGGTAGATTGGTTTTTGTGCGTCCGTCCTCCACCGTTTCCTCCAGGACAGCACCTAGTCTTGGCCGGAGGAGTCTCAGAGCTGTGAGAAAGGTCAGTTGGAGGCTATGGTTGTCCGATTGACTGGGGGGGATGGCGCAGCCCTAGCGGCACCGGCACCGGAAGTGAAGGGGCCGCAGGAAGCCATGGTAAAAGTTCTCCCTGCGGCGGGGTGGGGAGAAGGGGCGGGATGAATGGGGGCGAGGCTTCCTCTCCCGCCGGGAGAAAGAGGTGGAGGAGAGGCAAACGTCTTTCTTGGCGGTGCTTTTTTGGGCTTTCGAGAATGTGAGAGATTTTCTGAATTCTGCCCCTCTCTGAGCAGTCTTTCCTGTCTTTGGAAGTGCACTTTGGATACTTGCCATATTCTCCACCTGATTGGCACAAACTATGGGAGTCTCCTTAGTTAAGACAGGTCAGAAGTGATTCTTAGAAACATTCTGCATGGGTAGAGGTTTCCGCGTGCTCCTCACGCGAAAAAGCTATGAGGAAACTGGAGAAAGCGCTGGCTTTTTGGATGCTGAGGAATTTACTTGCCAGCACAGACGGTGCTTCTGTGACCTTAGACAAGCGTCTGTGTCACACTGCGCGAGGCTTATACTGCTTTTTGAAAGGAAAGATTGGTTGTGCAGGGACTGAAAACATCTTAAAAGGACGTCCCCGATAAGATAGACGTTGGTCTTGTTCTGTTAACATTTTGTATTCTGTTAAACGAAACATATTTTTAAATAGTGGAATTGGAGTATAAATTGGCTAGTTGTTTTATAGAATGGAGTAATTTTTTAAATGGGACATATCGTCAGTAATCCACGTGGACTAAGATTTCTCAGTAAGAAAACAACTAAGCAGAATCAGTTTTTTATTCGTAACAGTGATTTTGCTCAAAAGTGTTCATAAAAAAGTGAAAGGCATGTTGGCATTTCTAGTGAGTGACCTAGTCATACTGGATAGATCCCAATAGTTACCCTCAGTACCTCTGTTTTAAACCCTGCTGCTGTATTGGTGGGGCCCAAGACTAGAAAATGATTGTGTGACTTAACAGTGACTGGGTTTTTTGGCAGTCGTGCTGAAAAAAACCAGAACATCTCGGTGATTACTGAGGTGAGTCATAATGTCTAAAAATCCTTAGAATTGCGGGGGACCACCTAGAAAAACTGTATGTGGATTAGTAAAGGAATACTAGAATGGAAAAAAGGGTAGTTGAAAGATGTTTTATTTGGTCAGATTCAAATGAGTCTGTAATTAGCTCCCTGGTGTAATATTTTAGAATGAAATCGCAAAATTAGGACATCCTTATGGACTTGTTTACCCATTTTCGTGGTTCTTATTTCTGGACTTTGAAGTACCTAATGTTTTTATCATGAAACATTATGCGTATTTTTGAGATTCCCCCCCCGCCTATTTAAAAATTTCTTATATAGAAAAGATCTTGTGAATAGGAGTGTTTAGGAGTGAAGCAGGTTTTTTGGTTTTGTTTTGTTTTTGAGACACAGTCTCTCTGTCATCCAGGCTGGAGTGCAGTGGCGCGATCTCGTAGGAGTGAAGTTTTTTAAAAGAGCTTATAAAACAATGTATTACTGAACTTTTTAGAGGGTAAGAATCTATAATTCCACTATCAAAGTCTAAACTGTTATTTTGGAATCCAAATAATGCATGGACATTTGGAAATTACTAAAAAGCCCAAAGAAGAATACAAAAATCTCTTCCCTCCACCAAAAGGTAGTTACGGTTTTTACTATAGTTAAATATTATACAAAAGGGTTTGTCTTTTTTGTGTTGTTTTACAAAATATTCTAGTTTTGTTCATGTTCTTACCATTATTTTTCTTTATCGAAAACATCGGGAACATTGGAAATATTTTATCGTAAAGCATCTTTTATGTCTTCGTAGTGTGTTGTGGGATAAATACACCGTAATTTATGTAACTTGTTTACGTGTATATAATGGCAGTAATATGTCAACGAATATCCTTGTACATGTTTTGCAAAATATTGTCTTAGAAAGTCGTTGCAAAAGTAATCGTGGTTTTTGCATTATTGGAATTTGCCATTTGATTTTGGACTACATTGTTAAATAAATGTGGTTATGTTATATATCATTTTAATGGGCATTTCTTGCTTTGTTTTTTTGGTAATGACTTACTACTTGCTGTTCATTTTATTTTATTTTATTTTATTTTAGGGACAGTTGCGCTCTGTCACCAGGCTGGAGTCAGTGGCGCAATCTCGGCTCACTGCAACCTTCTCCTCCCGGGTTCAAGCGATTCTCCTGCCTCAGCCTCCTGAGTAGTTGAGACTGCAGGCACGTGCCACCACACCGGCTAATTTTTTGTATTTTTAGTAGAGAAGGGGCTTCACCATGTTAGCCACGATAGTGTCGATCTCTTGACCTCATGGTCTGCCCGCCTCAGCCTCCTAGAGTGCTGGGATTACAGGTGTGAGCCACGTGCCCAGCCTTCATGTTTATTTTAGATTATGAAAATGATGTTAGACAAAAAAACAAATTGGAGCAGTTTTCTTATTTGAGTTAAAAATGGGTTGTAAAACAACAGGAAACACCGTATCAGCAATGCATATGGCTCAGGAACTGTTGACGTACAGTGCAGTGATGGTTCGAGGTTGGTTGGTTGGTTGGTTGGTTTTGAGATGGAGTCTTGCTCTTTCAGGCTGGAGTGCAGTGGCATGATCTTGGCTCACTGCAACCTCCACCTCCTGGGTTCAAGCCGTTCTCCTGCCTCAGGCTCCCTAATCGCTGGGATTACAAGTCCGCGCCACCATGCCCAGCTGATTTTTGTATTTTTAGTAGAGACGGGGGTTTCACCATCTTGGCCAGGCTGGTCTCGAACCCCTGACCTCGTGATCCACCTGCCTTGGCCTTCCAAAGTGCTGGGATTACAGGCTTGAGCCACTGTGCCCGGCCGGTTCAAGAAAGTTTGCAAAGGGGAGGAGAGTCTTGAAAATTAGGAGCATAGTGACTGGTCGCCAGAAGTTAATAACTACCAGTTGAGAGCAATCAGCGAAGCTGATCCTCTTACAACTACTTGAGATGTTGCCATAAATAACTCTATGTGGACCATTCTACAGTCCTTCGGCATTTGAAGTAAATTGAAAAAGCTCGATAAGTGGGTGCCTCATGAACTGACTGAAAAAAAAATCATTGTTTTGAAGTGTCGTTTTCCCTTATGTTACACAACAACAAACCATTTCTTAGTCAGATGTTGATGTGCGAGAAAAAGTGGATTTTATATGACAACCGGTGATGGCCAGCTCAGTGGATGGACTGAGAAGATGCTCCAAAGCCAGTCTTGCACCAAAAAAAAGGTCATGGTCACTGTTCTGTGGTCTGCTGCTGGTCTGATCCACTATAGCATTCTGAATCCCGGGGAAACCATTACATCTGAGAAGTATGCTCAGCAAATCGATGAGATGCACCCAAAACTGCAATGCTTGCAGTCAGCATTGGTCAACAGAAAGAGGCCCAATTCTTCACAATGCCCTTCCGCATGTTGCACAACCAGTGCTTCAAAAGTTGAACAAATCGGACTGTGACATTTTGCCTCATCCACCATATTCACCTGACCTCTCTCCAGCTACCACTTCTTCAAGCATTGCCACACCTTTTTTTTTTTTTTTTTTTTGAGACGGAGTCTCGCTCTGTCGCCCAGGCTGGAGTGCAGTGGCCGGATCTCAGCTCACTGCAAGCTCCGCCTCCCGGGTTTACGCCATTCTCCTTTCTCAGCCTCCCGAGTAGCTGGGACTACAGGCGCCCACCACCTTGCCCGGCTAGTTTTTTGTATTTTTTAGTAGAGACGGGGTTTCACCGTGTTAGCCAGGATGGTCTCGATCTCCTGACCTCGTGATCCGCCCGTCTCGGCCTCCCAAAGTGCTGGGATTACAGGCTTGAGCCACCGCGCCCGGCCGCATTGCCACACCTTTTTGCAGGGAAAACAGTTCCACAACTAGCAGGATGCAGAAAACGCTTTCCAAGAGTTCGTCAAATCCTAAAGCATGGAATTCTACACCACAGGAATAAACAAACTTAAAAGTGTGTTGGTTATAATGGTTTCTATTTTGATTAATAAAGATGTGTGTGAGCCTATTTATAATGATTTAAAATTCACAGTCTGAAACCGCAATTATTTTTGCCTGAACGTAAATGCTGAATTTTAGATGCTGAAATTTCTGGGCATCTAAATCTTCTTTCACATCCGTGATTATTTTTGGAATAAACTCCCAGAGGTGGAAATACGAAGCTGAAGGTCTGGTGTGGTGATGAAGCCTGTAATCCCAGCACTTTGGGAGACTGAGGTGGGCAGATGACTTGAGCCCAGGAGTTTGGGACAACATGGTGAAACCTCATCTCTACAGACAGTGCAAGAAACCAGCCAGCATGGTGGCATGCACCTGTGTTCACCGTTAACCGAGAGGCTGAGGTGGGATGATCACCTGAGTCCAAGAAATCAAGGCTCCAGTGAACCATGATTGTGCCACTGAACTCCAGCCTGGGTGATGGTGAGACTTCGTCTCAAATACATATGTGTGTATATATGTGTGTGTTTGTATGTATATATGTATTACATGTATATTTATATGAAGGGGTTATGTATTTAAGGCTAGGGATGCTTGTATAGTCCATCAGAAAGCTTTTCTTCTTACTGCACTTACATTTATTATCCTTTTTGTTCCTGCCTCCCCTCCCCTCTCCTCAAAATTTCTGGTTTTTCTTCAGCTTTATTTCTGAACATTTTATCTTGGATCTCTCTTTGTTCAAGTAGAAATAATTGGCTGGACGTGGTGGCTCATGCATGTAATCCCAACATTTTGGGAGGCCGAGGCAGGCAGATCACCTGAGGTCAAGAGTTCAAGACCAGCCTGACCAACATGGAGAAACCCCATCTCTACTAAAAATACAAAGTTAGCCAGACGTGGTGATGCATGCCTGTAATCCCAGCTAATTGGGAGGCTGAGGCAGGAGAATCCCTTGAACCTGGGAGATGGAGGTTGCGGTAAGCTGAGATCGTGGTATTGTACTCCAGCCTGGGCAACGAGCAAAACTCGGTCTCAAAAAATAATAATTGCAGTCCTTAAGTTACACATATCATAAAATATATGAGAATTTTTCTTGGACCCTAGGAGTGATATATTTTTTTTTACTTTAATTTTGTTTTTCACTTTAGGTGAGCATTTGTACAGTGAAACATTTTGTTACACAGAAGTGATGTTTAGGAATGCTAACAAATTATTTCCATGGTCTAGTTAGTTGAGTTTAACTACTTTCTGTTTCCCTGTAGTCTTCTCTAAAGTTTCCCCTTCTTGTGTGCGTTCTTACTCTCAGTGCTTTTGTAGCCGATAGGACCCTCTGTACATGTGCCTCACCACACTTACTTTGCCTTTGTTTGACTCTTCCCAAATTTGAAACTCTATTTCCAGAAAGTAGCAACTGTTTTATTTAATCACTGTTATGTTCCCTCACCTGATAGGTGCTCTGTCATAGATATTTTTTCTAAATCTGTATGCACTTTTGTATGCAAAATGTGAAATAAGCCAACTTAACATCTTTTGTTTTCTTGGGATTTTTTCTCCTACTTCTTTTTGTTGTTTGGTTTTGTTTTGTTTTTGAGACAGGATCTTATTCTGTCACCCAGGCTGGAATGCAATGGCACGATCATAGCTCATTACAGCCTCAAACTCATAGGCTCAAGGGATCCTCCTAGTTTGGCCTCTTGAGTAGCTGGAACTACAGGTGTGTGCCATCAGGCCCGGCTAAATTTTTTGTTTTTTCGGTAGAGATGGGGTTTTGTTAGTTGCCCAGACTTGTTTTTTCACCGTAACAATAATTCTTTCTTGAAAATTAATGTATCATAGATGCTGTCTTAACCTTTAAATTTTAAAATATTCCAAATACTTAGCTTTAATACCAAATTGATTTGTAATTGTTAATAAAATGTAGACTTAGAGGACCATTAAGAATGTATCATGCTCGCTTTGGCAGCTCACCTCCTAAAATTGGAACCATACAGAGATTAGCATGGTCTCAGTGCAAGGATGACATAAGAAGCATTCCATCTAAAAATTAAAAAAGCGAAGAATGTATCAGAGTATTAGTTTCTTCAAACTTCTTTTTATTCTCCAATCCCTTTTTAAGTATTTTGTAATATTTTAGTGGTAACTATGGACGAATATTAGTAATTAGGAGACAATGTCTTGGGTATAAATGAATGAAATTATGATGTAATTGTATTTTTGTAACCTATTAGTTAAATGAGCCTAAACTAACAGGAGTCATAATTATCAACTTTTTAATGTTCCTGTGACATAAAGCTATATTGAAGAATGTTTTATTTGTTAAGAGTTTGAAGAGAATACATAATTAGCTTCCCAATGTGGTATTTTAGACCGAAATCTCAAAGTTAGCACATCCTTATGGATTTGTCTGCCCATTCGTGTGGTTTCCAGTTTTAAGTTCTTGATAATTTTATCACAGAACCCCATGAACATGTGTGTAATTTTTTTTTTTTTAACCAATCTTACCAAGGAGAGTGTTTAGGAGGGAAGCAAATTTGTGTGTGTGATTTTTTTTTAATCAACACTCTGTATTCTGAATGTCCGAGATATAACATACTCAAAATTTTAAAAAAGTCTTTTGTTTTTTAGAATAAGGCTGATTTTATGGGAAAATTAAGCAAGGTGTTCCTTGAAAAACCTGAATCTGCGATCTGTTTGTGGTAAGTAATTTTACTTAGCTCCTCTTAGGTAATCAAGACCGGTCATGTTGCTCGTGTGTGTGTGCGCGTGTGTATCTGTGTATCTTTTGAAAAATGATAGCTGGGCACGGTGGCTAATGCCTGTAATCCCAGCACTTTGGGAGGCAGAGGCGGGCAGATCACCAAAGGTCAGGAATTTGAGACCACCCTGACCAACAAGGTGAAACCCCATCTATACTAAAAGTACAAAATCAGCTGGGCGTGGTAGCACATACATGTAACCCCAGCTACCCGGGAGGCTGAGGCAGGAGAATCACTTGAACTCGGGAGGTGGAGGTTGCAGTGAGCTTAGATCGCGCCACTGTACTGCATCCTGGGCAACAAGAGTGAGACTCTGTCTCAAAAGAAAAAAACGTAGAATTTGTTCAACTGTGCAGTTGTTTCTGTACATATATTGAGAAGTGGAAATGATTGCTGTGTTGAACGTAGCAGCTTTCCTAAAGATTTAGTTATTTTATGGAAAGTTACGTAATTTACTTTGTAACCAAAGCAGAATTTGCAATTTTTATATATTTTTTTGCTCTGTTCAATTTTTATTTATTTTTTGAGACGGGGTCTCGCTGTGTTGCCCAGGCTCGAGTGCAGTGGCATGATCTTGGCTCACCACAACCTCCGCCTCCTGGGTTCAAGCGATTCTCCTGCCTCAGCCTCCTGGATAGCTGGCACTACAGGTGCACACCACCATGCCCAGCTAATTTTTGTACTTTTGATAGAGACTGGTTTCACCACATTGGCTAGGCTGCTCTCGAACTCCTGAGCTTGTGATTCACCCACCTCGCCTCCCAAAGTGCTGGGATTACAGGGGTGAGCCACCACGCCCGGCACCCTGTTAGATTTATCTGCTGATTTTATGGCCACATGGAGTCATAGATAATGGTTCGTATAATTCAAACTGGAATGACAGCGTATTTTAGGATTCGGATTCAAGCAGATATGCGTTAGATAATGGCTTTCCTGCAAGGATCTGTGCTCCAGGGGCTTAAGATCAATAAAAGGGAGAATGTAATTACACATGTGGAAAGTTAATCTAAGTAGTTATTTCAAAAGATGTAAGCAATCTATATAACCTTAGGTATAGATTTAAATGGCACCTGATAATAGATTTGTCAAAGTTCTGTATACAGTCAGATCCAGTGGTTCTTTTAAAACAGACAAATTGCTTTAGAAAGCAGAGCAGAAAGAAATTTATAATGGTTATTAAAGGCTTTTCAAGGGTAGTGAGATATATGTAAAATTAGAAGTAAAGAAGGCATTCTATTTGGATGAAAGGTTGTGAGCAAGAATATAAGGAAATCTGTATTTGGGACAGAGGGTAAACCAGCTCAGAAAGTATGACTGGCTGAAGATTATGTAGGGAAAATTGTATGTGGCCAGCCTACCCATGTTTCTAGGGTTAGCTGCACATCAGAATCCAATGGGGTATTACAAGGTTCTAGAGGGTCTTGGAAGATTGGGTGGAAGCAGAAATTGACTATTATTTTTGTTTTGTCTTATTTCAAATTTTATAAATTATAATGGAACTAAACAAAATAAAATGCAGCCAGGCGTGGTGGCTCACACCTGTAATCCCAGCAATTTGGAAGGCCAAGGTGGGCAGATTGCTTGAGGCCAGGAGTTCGAGACTAGCCTGCCCAACATGGTGAAACCTCATTTCTACTAAAACTACAAAATTCAGCCTGGTGTGGTGGCACGTGACTGTAATCCTACCTACTCGGGCGGCTGAGGCAGGAGAACCTGGGAGGTGGAAGTTGCAGTGAGCCGAGATTGCACCACTGCACTCCAGCCTGTGCAACAGAGTGAGACTGTCTTAAAAGAAAAAAGAAATCACTTTTAATGCCACTCTAAGAGATTTTTAAAATTTCCTTCTTGCTTGTCTATATGTATTTTCTTTAGTCTTAGTTTTTGGTTTTCTTTGTTCCTTTAACGTTATAACAAGCATTCAGTGTAATGGACAGCCTCTATAATGACTTTAATGTCTGAAAATATTCCATCAAGCTTTTTTATCCTTTTCATTTTTCTATTGCATGACTATGTAGGTTTCATAGTCCTTCAGTGTTGTGCTTCAGTTACCTTCTTCATGCATAGAGTATTTTCTCTTTTGGACTGTTCTTTTAGTACATTTAAAAAGTTATTGTATGAACATTTTTATGACTCTTGAAACATTGCTGTGTTGTTCAAGCTGGTTATAATAATTTACACTATCACGCTCCCTGTGAGTTTAGCTAGTGACATTGAGTAATCTATAATTATCATTTTTACTAATTTAATATGTGCAAAATATATTGAGCTCTTTTTTTCTTTGTAGGGTTTTTGTTGTGAATTAGTGAAATGGGACCTTGTTCTGTGATTTTACTTACTGATTCTTTTACAGGTTGTCTATTCACAGTTCTAATTATGTATTAGAATCTAGATATTTTATTTCTTAATTGGTTGAGTTTATTATATAATAGTGGTAACTTGCACATATTTTTCCATGCACATTTCCCTTTTAATTTTAGTTACTTTTGCTGAGAGTTTTTGAATAGACACAGAAAGGCATGGCATAAACAAAATACAGTGTTGGAAAATTATTTAGAAACACTGCCCAATGTAA
>NW_012103798.1:1549072-1559980 GCF_000951045.1 Mandrillus leucophaeus
AAGTTCAGGAAAACCAGATGATTCTCAGATTAAGGAGAGATTTGATTTTTCATTATTGAAAAAATACAGTTTTGTGAGAACATAAATTTTTTTGCACCAAAATAAATTCATACTAACTTGTTATAACATGTCTGAACAGGATCTAGTTTGAGGCACTAAGAAGTTTAGGACATCAGTTTGCAAAGAACCCCTGTCAGGGCAGAATCAATTCTGCTAAAATTGTAGCAAGGACAAACATCAAATTGATGGTGAAAGTTGTGATGTGGAAGAATGGCGAAATCATTGATACTTTACAAGTACTTTATGGGGACAATGCCTCCAAAGAAATCAGTAGCAGTTTACAAATGCATAACTAGTTTAAGACGAAGCAAAGTTTTAAATGAAGCCTACAGCAGCAGACCAATCACATCAGTTTGCAAGGGAAAAGTTAATCTTGTTTATGCTAACATCTCAATTGCTTTAGCTTATACAATTTTGATGGAAAAATTAAATTTGAGCAAAACTTTCCACTCAGTGGATGCCACAACTGTACACCCAGATCAGCTGAAGACAAGAGCAAAACTTTCAGTGGAAATTTAAACAAGTGTGAACAAGACCCTAAAGGATTTCTTTGAAGAATTGTAACAAGAAATAGAACACGGCTTTACCATTACACCTCTGAAGACAAAGCACAGTCAAAGCAATCGCCACCAAGAGGTGGAAGTGGTCCAGTCAGAGCAAAAGCAGGCTGGTCAAGAGCAAGGGTCAAGGCAAAACAGGTTTTTGGAATGCTCAAATCATTTTGCTTGTTGACTTTCTGGAGGGCCAAAGAACAACAACATCTGCTTATGAGAGTGTTTTGTTGAAAAAATTAGCCAAAGCTTTAGCAGGAAAACACCTGAGAGAGCTTCACCAAAATGTGCTCTACCCCAACAATGCAGCCAAGGCCCTTCGTCAAACTAGGGCAGTTTTGCAAGAATTTTGATGGGGAATCGTGAGACATCTACGTCGCAGTCCTGATTTGGCTCCCTCTGACTTCTTTGATTCCTAATCTTAACAGTTTTTTTTTTAAAGGCACTCGTTTTTCTTCAGTTAGTGTAAAAAAGACTGCATTGACATAGCTAAATTCCCAGGACCCTCAGTTCTTTAGGAATGGACTGAATGACTGGTATTATTGCTTATAGAAGTGTCTTGATTTGATGGAGCTTATGTTGAGAAGTAAACTTCATGTTTTTTATCATTCTATTTTTCCACAAATTTTTTGAAGTCCCTTCATATATGTATGTTTTAAAAGGGCTCAGATATATAGAGTGAAATGTGTTTTCCCCTCTTCCTGAGTGGACTAGTTTTTGTGTATTCTGTTTTAGTTTATTTTTAAAATAATATATAGAGGGAACAGATATGTTTATGGAACATGAATGTTTAGCCAAGATTCTTTATCTGAAATCCAGGTAAAGGTGTTAAGTGTCTTGTTTTTAGAAATCACTTTTATTTCAACAAAATGTTCAGTATAAGAAATATCTTTTAATAATTACATGAAAACATGCAGTAGGTGGATTTTTGAGCTAACTCTGGAGAAAGAGCTGGATTTTACCAGTTAGCCTCCTGTGGATCTGCCACCACCATCACCCTCCCACCCCACCTCCACTGCCTTTTTTCCCAAGACTTTTTAAAAAATGTTTTATTGGCCGGGCACGGCACTTTGGGAGGCTGAGGCGGGCAGATCACGTGAGATTGGGAGTTTGAGACCAGCCTGACCAACGTGGAGAAACCCCATCTCTACTAAAAATACAAAATTAGCCTGGCGTGTTGGTGCATACCGTAAACCCAGGAGGCAGAGCTTGCAGTGAGCTGAGATCCGGCCACTGCACTCCAGCCTGGGCGACAGAGTGAGACTCTGTCTCAAAAAAAAAAAAAAAAAAAAAAAAAAAAAAAAAAAAAAAAAAAAAAAAAAAGGTCGGACGTGGTGTCTCACACCTGTAATCCCAGCACTTTGGGAGGCCGAGGTAGGCGGATCACCTGAGGTCAGGAGTTCAAGACCAGCCTGGCCAACATGGTGAAACCGCATCTCTACTAAAAGTACAAAACTTAGCTGGGTGTGGTGGTGGGCGGCTGTAGTCCCAGCTACTTGGAAGGCTGAGGCAGGAGAATTGCTTGAACCCAGGAGGCGGAAGTTGTAGTGAGCCGAGATGGCAGCACTGCATTCCAGCCTGGGCAACGGAGCAAGACTCTGTCTCAAAAAAAAAAAGGTTTTATTTGCTGCTCTCTTTCCTGATTTTGTTTTAGGAAAAAGTCTTTTACATTATCAATTACATACCAATCACAATATTAAATATATATATATATTTTTTGATTCCACTTTTTAGTCTGCTTTTATAAAACTGTTTTGGAGCTTTCCTTTTGGGATAGTATGTGAGCTTATGAAATTTGAGCTACTTTTTTATATTTATCAAGACAATCTTTGATTTGATTTAAATAGGTACTTAAAATTTTTTCCATTGTAGTGCTAGCTTTGAGTTACAAAGATACCTGTTTTCAGATTCAGGAACAAATTAGTATATTTAGAAACCTAACATTTGTGCGTCGGTTTACAACATTCTGACTTTTTGATGAATGTGTGGTTATATGTATGTTTTTATTGCTTCACTTTTTATCTCCTGCCTTTGACACCTTTTATTTTTTTCTAATAAAAAATGTATTTGCTTAGAAGCATTCAGAGTGTCAGCAAAACAGCTGCAACTTTTTTTTTTTTTTTTTGCAATTGCAGAGTGGTATTCAGTTAACAGAACAACAATTATTTTGTATAAGCCACATCAGAGACAACTGAAGATGAAAAAACTACCATCCCCGTGTATAATTTGTGCTGTGCACCAACAAGAACCTGCTTTAAATGTCCATGCCAATTTACAACCCCCATACTGTACTAGGCAAGTTTAGTGGCTACTGAAAATATCACCAGGACAGGGCTATGTAAAGACACATTTGGTAGTGTGTTAACTATACAAAAAAAGACACTGTACAGTATTAAAAATTTTACACAGCCTTACATTTCAAATTTTTTCTTTGAAAGGAGTGAGTTGTGTATGGGGAGTTAAATGCTTTATAGACAAAAAAACTGCACTAAAACCAGCGTATTCATCATCATCCTCTTCATCTTCCTCCTCATCATCATGCTCATCATTTTCCTCATCTTTCTCTTCTTTTTCTTGCTTTTTTCAGCCTTGACATCTCGCTTTTTCTCTGCATCAGGTTTTCCTTTAGGTTAATATGCAGCAATATCCTTTCTGTATTTTTCCTTCAGCTTTGCAGCCTTCTTTTCATAAGGTCGTTTTGTCATCTGCAGCAGTGTTAGTCCACATAACTCCCAGTTTCTTCACAACATCACCAATGGACAGGCCAGGATGTTCTTTGATTTTTGAGCGATACTCAGAACAGAACAGGAAAAAGGCTGAAGGGAGGCCTTTTGGGTGCATTGGGATCCGTGAACAACTTTTTTGTCTCCTGTTTAGGTGGAATATAGGTTTTCATTTCCCTTTCATAACGGACCTTGTCTGCCTTTGTCATATTTTCAAATTTTCCTTTCTCTTTAGCAGACATGGTCTTCCACCTCCGGGAGCGCTTGTTAGAAAACTCTTTGAGAAGTTTACTGAAGCATTTGGGTGGTGCTGCTTATGCTCTTCCCGACAAGTTTGCACAAAAAATGCATATGACAACATTTTGTCTCTCGTCTTCTTAGGATATCCTTTATCCATGTTTAGTTGTTTTTCCTCAGCGAGGCACAGAGTCACCCATTGCCTGTTTGGCTCTCACTTGACACCTTTTATTTTTTTAAGAATTCTTAAGTCATTTAGGTTACTTGGTAGGATTTAGGTTTTTCCTGTGCCCCCATAAGAATGATAACTTTAAAAATTATGCCGGGATAGCAAAGAAGATAATTCTAGCTTTAGAATGTGTAGGTATGGCCAGAACTTTTGTGAGGAGGGGTGATGTAGAGCAAATTTCTTATTCTCCTTGCCTCATCTGTAACATGGGGATAATAATAGATCTGACCTGACAAGGTTGGAATTAGTATTACACGGTAAACACATGTAAAGTGCTTAGAGTGGTGCCAAATATTTAGGAAGTACCTCATGGATATGAGGTGGTGATGGTAGCGTATGTAATACTCTTACATGCATATCATTCCAAGAGAGTTTTAAATGTGTACATTTATTGCATTGATATACAGAAATTAAGGATCTAGACTCTCGTTGATTCTGAGACCCTCCTAAAGATTATATCCACCTCTCTCCAACCTTATTTTTCACTACTTCCCTTCAAGCATCATATGCAGAAGTCGCATTCAACTACCATGGTTCTCTTGTACAAGCCATGTTTTTTCATTTACTTTTGTTCATGTTGTTCTCACCAATTTGAATGTTATCCCATCTCCCTGTGTTCAAATACTATCTTTTAAGTGAAGTTTTCTGATAGTTCCATAGGTAGAACTATGTAGGTAATCATCATGTGAATTTCATGTTTCCTGTTACATGATTCTTTACCACTTTCTGTATTGCACTTCAGCCTTTTGTTAACGTCTCTTTTACTGTGTTATGTAATCTTTACAGGCAGAAAACTGTACCTTTTTCTTCTTTGTAGGTTTAGAACCTAACATAGGCCTTGGGATTTAGTAGGCATTCATTTGTGTAATGAAAATTTATAAAAGGTATCAAAAGCTAAAAGGTCATATTTAATGGACAAATGCATGCCACTAAAAATGTGTTTTGTCAGTGTTTGTACGTTCAGGAATGTCCTGGCCAGTCACTTAAAATGAAATCTTTTTTAAAAAAAAGATTGTATCTGTAAATAACCACCAGAGAATTGTTTTTCTGCTTCTTGTTACCCCATTTTTCACAGATCTTCTTAATAATTATCAGTGGTACAAATCTGGGAAAAGTTCATCCAGGTTGAGGATGAACTTCATCCAGGCTGAGGATTCGTCACGTGCCAGTAGTGGGATAGATAAGCCACGTGGCTCAATAAATTGTTGAACCCATAATCTCACCCTCCAAATACTTTTTTTTTTTTTTAATCACAATACCATAATGCCTTTAGGTGTGAAACTGGGTATAGCCTGAGAATAGGAACTGGATGAGATATTTCATGAGGACACTTGATCCTTGCTGTGATATTGCTAAGGGTGTGGCATCATGATTTGGAAGAAATGAGAATGGCAGGAATTGGGGAGATAAGTTAAAATATCAGGCTCGTAGTAGGCATTCATAGAGTTAAAGCAGTAGTTGTGTGCGCTTAGCTCCAAAATTCTCAGAATTTTTACAATAATTCAACAGCACATTGGATTGAATAAGCACTCTAATACTGAAACACTGGATTTGAAAACCGGATGTTATGTGTTCTAATCGTAAGCCTTTTACTCTTTAGCTGTGACCTGGGATACATCACTGCTTTTGCTTTTAGAGAGTGAGGGTCATTGGGCTGAGTATTTGCAGCTCTTAATATTTTAGGGTTGCAATCTAGTACCGTATTTTTAAAACAAGAATTCTGAGCTTCTAATATCTACCTGTTCCCTGCAAGGTTAACTTTTTTAATAAACCCTGAGAATCAGAAGTCTTAGACATTTACTTGATAATTTTAGCATTTGAGGAATTGGCTAACGTTCCTAGAATCAAATTCCGACAGAAATTTTAATGGCCCCTCTGTCTCACTGTTTTATTTAACAAGAGTTCTGATTGCTTTCATTGGTTGGTTAAAACAGGTTATTTCAAGTAATAGCCACACTGATTAATTTCATTATGGTGACATTTCATTAATGTCATTATAGTGACATTTCAGTTTTATATATGTGTCTGTGCTGCCCACACACAAAAGTACTACAGTGTGATTCAGTATTTTCTCCTGTAGTTCATTTGTATAAAAAATTAGATGTGGGACCGGGCGCGGTGGCTCATGCCTGTAATCCCAGTACTTTGGGAGGCTGAGGCGCGCAGATCACGAGGTCAGGAGATTGAGACCATCCTGGTCAACATGGTGAAACCCCATATCTTTACTAAAAAATACAAAAAATTAGCCAGGCATGGTGGCGGGTGCCTGTAGTCCCAGCTACTTGGGAGGCTGAGGCAGGAGAATGGCGTGAACCCAGGAGGCAGAGCTTGCGGTGAGCCAAGATCGTGCCACTGCACTCCACCCTGGGTGACAGAGTGAGACTCTGTCCCAAAAAAAAAAAAATATGTGGATGCTGAGCTCAATGGCTCACGCCTGTAATCCCAGCATTTGGGGAGGCCAAGATGGGTGGATCACAAGGTCAGAAGTTAGAGACCAGCCTGGCCAATATGGTGAAACCCCGTCTCTACTAAAAACACAAAAATTAGCCGGGTGTGGTGGCGCACATCTGTAGTCCCAGCCACTTGGGAAGCTGAGGCAGAAGAATCGCTTGAACCCAGGATGTGGAGGTTGCAGTGAGCCAAGATCACACCACTGCACTCCAGCCTGGGTACAGAGCAAGACGCCATCTCAAAAAAAAAAAAAAATCTGATGTGATCCACAGAAGTGGTTTCATGACTTACTGTGAGTCTCAACCTGCTTTGGACGGAATGAGGAATCAACTAGATAACGTTTTAAATTTGTTTGGTACTTTAACATTTGCTAGGCACTTAGATATACTACTACACTTAATGTATGATAGCTTAAAAGTTAGATACAAATTAATCATTATCTGAAAAATTCCTAACAGCAGTGGGTTGAGTGGGAAAAAAGGCATGGAGGATGAATTCATGGTTTTTTTTTTGTTTTTTTTTTTTCCTTTTTGTTGGCTTTTGTTAAGTTTAATACATTATTGAGTCTGCCAGTTCAAACAGCCCACTTAGGGATCTTAAGGATTTGTATTTATTTACATTTAGGGTTACCTCAAATCCTGTGGCAAGCAAAAAAATAAAAATAAATCCCCAATTATTTCCCTCAAATCAAACCAGAATTGTTACTGTTTCTCAAAAAAATCTTAGTTCCTTAGTCTGTATATGCATTCATAAAGCTCCTTCCAGTGTTTGTATAATTTTGGTGGCCTAGATCTTGGTCAGATGGGACAGGGAGGGGGATATTTGTATGAAGGAATATAACAAAAAAAAAAAACACCAATTTCTTGTTTCTTATTCCTCTGTGTATCATGTGATACTGCTTTTAAGGCCTTAGAATTGCCAAGGTCTTGGTAACCCAAGGCAAACTTGCTGTTTTCCTCTCAAATTTGAAGTTCTGCATTTTGTTAGTCATGAAGAACTAGTCTGTTACCAGCAAATACTTAAGCCACAAAACTTGCTTCTCTGTGCTGCTGTGTACTTCCTGTTTTGTCAGATTTCCATTTAGGGAAAAGAATGGATTTTATGCTAGCCTAGCTTCTCCTGAAATTCAGCTTGGAAGCTGTCCAGATATCTAGGTCGGGTGGTGGGGGAGAATGGCATGTCTTGTCTACATATGATGTCATTTGTCAGAAAGATTCATTTGGCTGCTTATCATGAAAGAGGGTTGCCAGGAAGGAAGAGAAACTTTTTGCTGTCAGAACTGTTTAGTGTATGACTTGCCTACTTTGTGGCTTGCCTTTAGGCTTTCCATGTCAAATGTGTTTGAGGTTATGAATGAATGATTATATTGCCTATGAAGGAAGGATCTATGTTCATTTCTAGTAGACTTTTATTCCAGAAATATGTAAGAACTGCATTTAGCCACATTTGCTTCACTTACAGAAGAGACAGGTCAAAGGTTAGGTGGTAATTAGAACTGGGCTACATTGTAAATGTTGAATATCTTTTGGGGGAAAGTTGCAGTAAAACCATTTTAAGAATCTTTTGCAGCTAAAATAGTAAATATAACATCTAATTATAAATGATGAATTTTCTGTCAGTTTTTATCCTATGAAATGAAATTCTAATTAGTTGTTAATAGAATGTGTAAATAGCATAGCTTTCAGTGTAATCCTGAATCCTATTAATATTGCTGGTAATGAAATACTGTTTTGCAATGGTGGAACCAAAGCTCTTCTATAAAATTCTCTTTGACCAAATTGTCCTGGTCTGCATTAAGTCAGAGCTAATTTTCTCTTTTTTGACCTGTCGGTAAAATATGAAAGATGCTTTTCAATCCCTGACCATTAGTGAACAGTTGCAGAATTTCTTCCTTATTGGTACCCTGGCTCTTTGTTCACTCACATGTTGGAAATGTTCTCCTAACATCTGTACCTTGTCTTTTTTGTGAGCTGATGTTGAATTGTAAAATATTTGGAACCATCCCTGTAAATTTTCTGCCAGGTTCTTCCCTCCCCTTCTCCCCAACCCCCTGCTCTTTTTTTCATCTAGGGGTATGTATGCTGCTATTTCTGAGACATACAGTTCTTACACAATCATGAAAAAAACTTTTCCTAAATAGCCATCATCCCCCACTGCTTCATCCCCCATTTTGCTTTCTAAGTGTCATCTCTTTTTTTTTTTTTTTTTTGAGATGGAGTCTTGCTCTGTTGCCCAGGCTGGAATGCAGTGGCGCAATCTCGGCTCACTGCAACCTCTGCCTCCCAGGTTCAAGTGATTCTCCTGCCTCAGCCTCCCGAGTAGTTGGGATTTCAGGTGCCTGCCACCACGCCCGGGTAATTTTTGTATTTTTAGTAGAGATGGAATTTCAACGTTGGCCAGGCTGGTCTCGAACTCCTCACCTCAGGTGACCAACCCACCTTGGTCTTCCAAAGTGCTGGGATTACAGGCGTGAGCCATTGCACCCAGCCCTAAGTGTCATCTCTTTAAAAGTAACCTTTTCTGTTACCCTGTTCTCCTTTTAGTAACCTGTTTCCAAATCAGTGATTCTCAAATTTTAGAGTGTTAATAAGAATTACATCAGGTACTTATTCAAAGTACATATTCCTGGGTCCCTCTTCATACCTAGTGAATTCAAATCTGTAGCATTCTGACTTAGGTGATCTTTGAACCACACTTTGAGAAAGTTGTCTGTTGCATGCATTCCCACTATCATGTAAATTTTGTCCTTCATATTTTTACATAGTCTTACTTTGTTTTAATTACTGGCATCTCAGAAGTATTTTGCTCCTAATTATTGATATGCTTTGTTTTTCTCCTGAATTCACTCATTGGAGGGGTCTTCCACTAGGTGTCCAGGAAATGTTATTCCCTTCCATATTTGTCAGAATTTATGTCCTCTCCGTCCCAAAGCACATGTTTGTAGTTCAGTTATAGACATACAAGTATATGTATACACATCTTTTTTATTTTTTTTTGAGACAGGATCTCACTGTGTCACCCAGGCTGGAGTGCAATGGCACCACCTTGGCTCACTGCAAGTTCTGCCTCCCGAGTTCAAACAATTCGGCTGCCTCAGCCTCCCAAGTAGCTGGGACTACAGGCACAGGCCACCATGCCTGGCTAATTTGTGTATTTTTAGCAGAGATGGGGTTTCACTGTGTTGGCCAGTCTGGTCTCAAACTGCTGAAGGCAAGTGATCCTTCGGCCTCCCAAAGTGTTAGGATTACAGGCAGGAGTCACTGTGCCCGGCCTGTATACACATTTAATAGACCTTGCCAGTGATTTTTAGTATCTGCTTTTCTCACTAGGGAAAGAACTATATCTTAACTTCTTAAATTTTAATCTTCCTTGGTGATGTGATACATTGTAGGCATCCAAATGTTTGCTTGAATTTTTACTGCTATCACTTGGCTGCTGCTGACACTCAAACCAGTCAAACCTACTAAATATCATATATTACTATCTTTATGTCTGTAATTTTCCTTACCATTTCCTTTTCTCTAAATTATCAGAGTTTTTTTTTGGTGCTATCTTAAGAATAATTCCCTTATATTACATTAATCTTGAATCCCATTGGCTTTTCCTGAAAAAAAAATTAACTCCCATTTCCACATGGATCTTACAGCCTTTGGCTTTTCCTGAAAAATATTAACTCCCATTTCCACATGGATCTTACAGTTCAACTCTTTATTTACAAGAATTTTTCTCAAAACTTTGTGATTACATGTAGTAGAAATCAAATATAAGTCCAAATGATACACTTCAAAGACAAACCCAAGATACATGAGTAAGGAATCCTGCTCATCAGCTATCTTTATATGTTAACCACATTATACTAGTATTTATTTCAAAGAGATGTATGGACTGGAAGGATACACTTTAATAGAGTACCCCTTGAAGGGGTTGAGTGGTCAAAGAAGGAATATTACTTTTATTTGTAATGTTTTAATATTTATATGAGGGACACTAAGTATATAGGTACACATGAACATACCACATAACTTAAGTACATACATTGCAAAAACAATGGAGGCTGGCAGTGACTCACACCTGTAATCGCAACACTTTGGGAGGCCAGAGTGGGAGGATCACTTGTCAGGAGCTTGAGATCAGCCTGGACAATATAGGGAGAGCCTGTTTCTTCAGAAATTTAAAAAATTAGCCAGGCATGGTGGTACATGCCTGTGATTCCTGCTACTCGGGAGGCTGAGGTGAGAGGATAGGTTAAGCATGGAAAGTTGAGACTGCAGTGAGCTTTGATCCTGCCATTGTACTCCAGCCTGGCAACAGAGTGAGACCCTGTATCCAAAAAAAAGAAACCATGGAAGCAAGCAAAAAAAAAGAAAATCCTAAAATAGTTACTCCAGTTTGTGGGAATATGGATGACTTTCTTCTTTGCCCTTTTTGTTATTTTATTTTTTGTTTTTGTTGTTCAGATGGAGTCTTACTCTGTTGCCCAGGCTGGAGTTCAGTGGTACGATCTTGCCTCTGCAACCTCCACCTCTTGGATTCAAGCAGTTCTCCTGTCTCAGTAGAGACGGCGTTTCACCTTGTTGGTCATGCTGGTCTCTAACTCTTGACCTTGTAATCTACCTGCCTCAGCCTCCCAAAGTGCTGGCATGACAGGCTTGAGCCA
>NW_012103798.1:1560815-1566220 GCF_000951045.1 Mandrillus leucophaeus
CTGTAATCCCAGCACTTTGGGAGGTTGAGGCGGGCAGATCACAAGGTCAGAGTTTGAGACTAGCCTAGCTAACATGATGAAACCCCATCTCTTGTAAAAATTCAAAAATTAGCACCTGTAATCCCAGCTACTCGGGAGACTGAGGCAGGAGAATCGCTTGAACCCAGGAGGCCGAAGTTGCAGTGAGCCAAGATTGTGCCACTGCACTCCAACCTGGGCAACAAGAGCGAAATTCTGTCTTGGGGGAAAAAATACTGAGGTCTATTTTTTGGATTAAAATGGAATGCTTTCCTCAAGACTGTAAAATTAGGTATTGTTACAAGTTTAAAGAATAGGTTTAGCCAATGTGATTATTGCAGTGTAATAAAAAGGATCCCAGGTGGCACACATGCTAGTGTGGTGTGCAGATGCTCAACTGAAGTGAAGGATAATGTGCGTTTCAACATTTTCTATATACTAGGCAGTTTTTCTTAAGTCTTGGTTTATTGTGATATAATACAGTGAAATTTACTCTGTGTACGTATTACTCCATTAATATTAACAAATTTAAACAGTCTTATAGCTAAATACAATCAAGATAGAGAACATTTCCATCACTACAGGAAGTTGTTTTGTGCTAATTTAACAACTTCTACCCATGCTCATCCCCCCACTCCCACCCTGAGAACCACTGCTCTGTTTTTCTGATCATATAGTTTGACCTTTTCAAAAATGTCATACAATTGGAATCATATAGTATGCGTGAATCACGTAGCCAAAGTTTTCATTTCACTTAGGTAAACACCTAGGAATAGGAGTGCTGGGTTATATGCTAAGTGTTAAACTTCCTAGGAAGCTGCCAAACTGTTTTCCAAAGTATCTGTACCATTTTCCTGTCCCACCAGCAATAAGGCATTCATTAGTCTACATACTCACCAATGCTAGTGTAGTCAGAAGGTATAGTTTTAATTGTTCACATTCTAACAGATGTAGAGTGGTATCTCGTCATGATTTTAATTTGCATTTTCCTAATGAGTATCTTTTCTCATGTATTTGTCATTCATGTATCTAGTAAATTGTCTTACTGTTTTGCCCATTTTTAAAAGTTGAGTTTTCATATTGTTCAATTTTGAGAGTTCTTCGTATATTCTGGACACAAGTCCTTTGTCAGACATGTGATTTGCAAATATTTTCCCCCAGAGTTTTTCCGGTCTTGTCAGTCCCTTAATAGTGTTTTTAGGAAGGAGAGCAGCTGCTTTTAATTTTGATGAAGTTTGTCAATTGTTTTTCTTTTATGGATCGTGCTTTTGGTGTAGTATCTGAGAACTCTTTCTTAAACCAGTCACATGTCTTCTGTTTTCTTTGAAGCGTTATAGGTTGAGGTACATTTTGGTCTATGATCACTTTTGAGCTACTTTTTATATATAGATAAGATATGGTTTGAGGTTGTGTTTGGGATTTTTTTTCTTCCTGCATATGAATGTTCAGTTGTTCCAGCACTGTTTGTTGAAAAAACACTATCCTTTCTCTATTAATTTGCCATTTTACTTTTGTCAGTTGATTGTATTTGTCGGTCTATTTTTAAACTCCATTCTGTGTCTACATCATGAACTTTATATAGTGAGTCTTGAAATTAGGTAGTGTGGGTCTTCTCTCTTGTTCTTTTCAAAATTGTTTTGGTTCTTCTAATTCCTTTACTTTTCCCACATAAATTTTAGAAACAGCTTATTGATTTCTGCCACTTTCCCCCAAAAAGCCTCTTGGGAATTTGACTAAGTTTACATCTAATCTAATAAATGATTTTGGAGAGAAGTGATATCTTAGCAATACAGTCTTTTCTGATAACACTTTCTGTTTTAGTTCTTTTTCTCATTTAATAATTTTTCAACATTAAAATCTTGGACAAATTTAGATTTATATCTGAATAATTCCAGTTTTGTTGCCATTTCAAATGGTACATAATCCTCATTTTATAGATGAGAAAATTAAGTAACTTCCCCAAGTCACACAATTATTAAATGACAAAGCCAGATTGAAATCTATGAGCTTATAAACTAATGTCTTGTTTTGAACTACAGTACTAGTTTTCTTAAATTGTTGTAAACTGGGGTAGAGAGGAAGCCCTAACGTCTTTTAAGAAAAATCCTGCTACTGTAATTCACAAAAGAATTGGTCCTTCCCACATTTATGTATTTTCAATGTTTCAGTTTTCCAGATCTGTTCAGATGATAAACCATGCTTTTTTTCTTCCTCTTGGAGACAGAATCTTGCTCTGTCACCTAAGCTGGAGTGTAGTGGTGTCATAGCTCACTACAGCCCTGAACTCCTGGGCTCAAGTGACCCTCCCGCCTCAGCCTCTTAAGTAGCTGGGACTACAGGCGCATGCCCACACCTGACTGACTTTTTTATTTTTTGTAGAGAAGGTCTCTCACTATGTTGCTTTAGGCTGATCTTGAACTCCTGGGTTCAAGCGATCCTCCTGCTTCAGCTTCCCAATCTCACCTGTGTTGAGATTACAGGTGTGAGCCACCACACCCAGCTTCCATGCTCATCTTAATCTACAAGCCTTCGGTTGACACATTTCTGAATCAGTGTTTTTTAAACAGTATACCTTATCCAGCAATTAATCAGTATGATTTCAGTATGTGTACCTTTAGCATGTGAATAGTTTTTGTGCTCACCAGTTGAAATACAAGGACAGGATTTTTTTTTTTTTTTAAACAACTCTCAGTCTTGTGGCGGGGGTAGTGGTATATACTTTATTATAGTTAAGCCATAATAGATACCTGTAGTCAGTGGTAACAAAAAAAAAACAAAAACAAAAAACCTATACTTGGTTGGGGTTACAATAGCTGCATTTCATGTTTTGAAGTTCCTTTGATAGCTGGATATTTTTACAAAATGAGAATATTTGTAATCTTAATTTGCTGCTTCTCCTATGAAATGAATATTCTAATGCTGAAATCTGTTAAACATTGATAACCTACAAGTTGATTTTCTTATTTTTTAGGTCTCTTTATGAATAAAGAAATAAAAGCAAATAGAATCTTATCAGATAAGTGCTTTTATAAGTCTAAATATATTTTATTCTTTGGAATCTCTAAAGCAAAACTTTTAAACTTTTTTTTTTTTTTTTTTTTTTTAGGTACCAGCATCAAGATGATTTATGGTAATAAGGTGCTCAGTCTTTGCTTAAAATAAATTTTACATTTATCAAAGTAAAATGTACCAGCTTTTTATTTATTAATTCTGTTTAGTGTGTATGAAAATCACTTGGTGACTGGGCATGGTGGCTCATGCCTATAATCCCAGCACTTTGGGAGGCTGAGGTGGACAGATAACAAGGTCAGGAGTTTGAGACCAGCCTGGCTAATACAGTGAAACCCCATTAGCTGGGCGTGGTGGCAGGTGCCTGTAGTCCCAGCTACTTGGGAGGCTGAGGCAAGAGAATCTCTTCAACCCGGGAGGCAGAGGTTGCAGTGAGTTGAGATCACGTCACTGTACTTCAGCCTGAGTGACAGAGCGAGACGCCATCTCAGAAAAAGAAAATCACATCACTTGATTTTCTTTCTTTCCTAAGAGTTGAAGAGCTAGGTATGTCTGCTTACATTATGGCATCTATAGATGTCAAACCCCCCACTGGTTCTTTAAAACCAGTGTCTTTTAAAGAGGGTTTTAACTATGCTGGTGTGAATTTTAAGGATAGATTGAAAGAATAAAGATTCATGTGCCATTTATACTTTGGAACTTTGGGAAAGTATAGGAATGACCATAGATTGGCTTAGGGATAGTCAGTTTATCCGCTGTAAATGGATCCAATTTAGTGTTGTTCCTGTATTTTTCTAAAACCGACCCTTGTGTCATTCACAATTAAATAGGAGTTGTGGCCAGGCCCGGTGGCTCACACCTGTTATTTCAGCATTTTAAGAGGCTGAAGTGGGCAGACTGCTCAAGTCCAGGAGTTCAAGACCAGCCTGGGCAACATAGTGAGATGCCATCTCCACAAAAAATTTTTAAAAGTTAGCCAAGCATGGTAATGCTTGCCTGTGGTCTGTGGTTCCAGCTACTCGGGAGGCTGAGGTGGGAGGATTGCTCGAGCCATATGCTCTAATATATTTTAAAATACGTATTTTTAAATATATTTTGAGTGGTAATATATAGCAGATAATGTTACATAAAAGAAGCCATGATAATGACATATGACATTACTGGTTTTGAGTTGTTTGTGTAGTAGTTAGCTATTAATATTCAGGTATAATGATTTGCTAAACTACACAAATGCTCAAAGTCCAGTGATACCCTGCACGCAAATTTCACTGGCTAGATTACCTTCTTAGGAAAGCATAACACTTGAATGGAGTGACACTGGCGTGAGTCCACTAGAGGGTGTGTATACGTGGCCTGAGTTCAAATTGTTTGTTCCTGCTGTGAGGACTGCTTTTCAGCTTCAAGTTATTCTTCTTGGCCACAGTGCTGTTTATTCCACTAACAGTTCTGTTTACAGAGCACTTTCACATAAATTGTAATTTTTAACATTAAAGCTGTCTGATGGCATTTTTGTTTTAATCTTTGGAGATCAAGAAATTTTTTTAGTGACAGAATAGGGACTTTATTGATCTTTAAATCCACCCCTCACCACAATGAAGAAAAAAAGCAGAAACATTCTTGGCTCATGCATTGAACGATCTTTTTTGAGAAGGGTCAGTTTTTGAAAAATTACCCAAAACTGAAACATCTTTCATCTTTTTCACACCTAAAGATTAAAAGTGACTGATTACCACCAGTTATTTCACTAAATATGAAAGTAGGAAACCGTATCAATTACTTGTCCACTAAGTTGGTAAGCCCAGGAGAATATGATCTGTAAATTCTAGTTGAGTAATGAAGATGGGGCTTTGAATTAATCTAGTGTCTTGGAATTAATTCTGCAGCGTTTTAACCAAAGAATTTTTCAGTAGTCATAAATCTATATTTTAAAATTGAGCAAATGTCCTCATTTACCCCCACCAATTTTGTAAAGCAGATATTAACCAAACTTCAATAGTTATAAGACAAAAATTTAATGAAAAGTGGACAGTATGTATAATCCAGGGCTAAATAGTTACATTGGACTGGAGTAGAAATTTAAAATACAATAGATGCTGGAGTAAATGTTACATATTATCATCATCTGATTCATCTTCTTCCTTCAGAGATTCCTGTTAAGAGAAAATAAGTGTTTAAAATTGATTTTTAAAATTGTTATATCCCATACCTGTGGGCAAGTTAAGCTACAACCACCTGAGTTAAGTGGTTAAATTCCTTTACTTGTAACTGAATGAACAGTTCTAGAATAAGATACCCACGCAAGGCCGGGCGCGGTGGCTCAAGCCTGTAATCCCAGCACTTTGGGAGGCTGAGATGGGCGGATCATGAGGTCAGGAGAT
>NW_012103798.1:1566807-1572316 GCF_000951045.1 Mandrillus leucophaeus
AAAAAAAAAAAAAAAAATAGAACATATACTTAAAAGTCCTAAAAAAAACTCTTTGCACTCTAAACCCCCCACAATTTTTTTGGAACCAAGGCAACTGTACCCACTAGAGATAACCTAGAAAATTTCTAGCCTTAGTTCAACTGAACTGTTAGTGATATTTAATAGAAGCCACCCAAGTTGATTTATATTATTCAACACAATTTTGGTTAGAGGAGTTTTTTGTTTTTTTTTTTTTTTAAATTAGGGATGGGGTCTTGCTGTGCTGCTCAGGCTGGTCTTGAACTCCTGGGCTAAGTGATTCCCCGCACTGTACCTGGCCAAGAGAAGTTTTTGTGCTGTGGCTTACCTTAGCATATTTCTCTGCTTCTTCCCTTATATCTTTTGGAACAATTTCATGTCTTCCATTAGTTACTGTAAATTAAGCCACATATGTAAATGAATTTTAAATTGAGTACTGTATTGTAACTTGCAGTATACCACAGGATCTACCCAATCCACAGATCTGCCTCACCTAGGGTTGCAAAGTTGTACTATGAGTAATACTCAAATATTTTAGTGTGTTGCTTCCACATGAGATTATATGTGCCTACACATTAAGTTCTTATGGAAATGAAAGTAAATTATGCTATAATTTATAAATCCTGAGCATTAATTTATAGCATAGTATCTTTAAAACCATGAAATGGATGTTTCAAAAAATAACCTGTTCACAGCTTAAGTCAATTATTAAGCAGAACTTTCCCTTCATTTAGACAACCTAGTAAATTTGTTTTAGCTTTCATTATTTTAGAAAGGACTCTCAGTTGTAAATTAGCTGTGGTACAGATAATTCCTAAGGCAAATAAATGTACAAAAATAACTTACATTCACCAACCCAGCTGAGTTCTAGTTCAAAAGCTTTATCCTTAACTTCATCATGTACTATGTAAATTCTAGAACAGAAAAGGGAAAGGTAAGATTTTGGTAACCTCTAAACATTG
Organism: Mandrillus leucophaeus; assembly: GCF_000951045.1. Taxonomy (NCBI): domain Eukaryota; kingdom Metazoa; phylum Chordata; class Mammalia; order Primates; family Cercopithecidae; genus Mandrillus; species Mandrillus leucophaeus. The sequence goes on from NW_012103798.1 coordinate 1,567,788, forward strand.
TAGTAGTTCACAGACCCATAGTCAGTACAAATTAGAATGTCCATCCATAATAAAATTATAAAATTACACAGACACATTCTACATAGCATTTAACATTAGAGAAGACAAATTACACAGGGACTGAAATGAAACATTTGCTCTCCCAACAAATATTCAATATATCTAATCAACCCAAGTTCAGTTTATTTTTGCACATTGCTTTAGAGATATAACTTGGGTGGGTGCAGTGAGTGGCTCACACCTGTAATCCCAACACTTTGGGAGACCAAGGCTGATGGATCACTTGAGGTCAGGAGTTTGAGACTAGCCTGGCCAACATGGTGAAACCCTGTCTCTACTAAAAATACAAGAATTAGCTGGGTGTGGTGGTGGGTGCCTGTAATCCTAGCTACTCAGGAGGCTAAGGCAAGAGAATTACTTGAACCCAGGAGGCAGAGGTTGCAGTGAGCCAAGATCACACTACTGCACTCCAGCCTGGGCTACGGAGAGAGACTCCGTCTCAAAAAACAAAAGATATAACTATAAAAGATACCTCATAAAGAAAATGGATTCACTAGGAAGAAGTGTCATTAACTGTGCCCTTTTAGGAAATTTATTTTTTGTCCCATTAATTTTAATATTTTTAAAGCCAACTAATTGGCTGGGAACGGTGGTTTGTGCCTGTAATCCTAGCACTTTGGGAGGCAGAGGTGGGCGGATCATGAGGTCAGGAGATTGAGACTCTGTTTCAAATAAATAAGTAAAACCAACTAATTTATGTGTTTGCAATTATTATGGTCTCTTCAACCTACAGCTTCTTGGCAGTAGTCTTTTTAAGCTCCTTGTCCATTTTATAATGGCTTATATGCCACAAAACCTGGCCTTCACATTGTAGTACTTTACAAATTACAGCAAAGGAGGAGGCACTGCCATCCAATATATTAAAGTAACGTAAAAAGTATCAAGAGGCCAGGTGCCACGGCTCACATCTATAATCCCAGCACTTTGGGAGGCCAAGGCAGGTGCATCACAAGGTCAGGAGTTCAAGACCAGCCTGGCCAAGATGGTAAAGCCCGTCTCTACTAAAAATACAAAAATTAGCCAGGCGTGGTGGTGGGTGCCTGTAATCCCAGCTACTTGAGAGGCAGATGCAGGAGAATTGCTTGAACATGGGAGGTGAAGCTTGCAGTGAGCCAAGATTGTGCCACTGCCCTCCAGACTGGGCGACAGAGCAAGGCTCCATCTCAAAAAAAAAAAAAAAAATCAAGAAATTAAGTACAGTAGCAGAGTATAACTTTTATCTAATGCTTTCCACTGAGTTACACACCTTACTTTTTGGAGGGTCTTCTAAAACCTTGCTATAATATGAGAGGATCTCAATTTTTTAGAACTAAGTAAAAGATAACATGCTGCTCCATTTTCTTAAATGAAGAAGGGATGGCTTTCCTAACATGGAACACTTAATAGATGACTACCATTATACCTAAATATAAAAGATGGCAAGAACTGATTTCCAGAAGCACTTCAAAGGATTGGTTCAGTGAAGGAAACAGAGTATATCATGATAAAATACTACACAATTCAAGGAAGATAAATGACTTCCTTTCTTAGCAGTTCTGCTGTATGTTGGTTGCTAATGTTGCCGTTAGAATGGCTTCTGCCTGCTTCACAACTGAAACTGGAAGGGCGGAGGGGAGGAGGAAGCAGGAGGGGTAAAGGCAGTAGCAGTAATGATGGACCAGTTTATAAGAGACTGAGTGTCATGTAAATAGTATGTTTATTATACAATAGAGCCCATTGGAATTTTTTTTCTTCCTTGTATTGTTAGATGTAAAACCTGAGACACTACCGTACAGAGAGCTGATTGACTAGACCTTGTTCATGTAGTTCTAATGTGGAATAGTTAGAGGTGTTATGAATTATCTGAATATAACTTTTGAATCTAGAAAGCTGGCTATACAACATGTTTTGTTGGAATCTTTGTAATACCAAATGTCTACACTCTTTTATCTAGAAGAATAAAAAAATTTTTGAAACATCATTACCCAGGTTAATTGACTTTTTTATTGCTTACTGTCTAAATACCTGTTACATATTAATAGTATTCTAGTTTACATACCTGTCATCAACTATTCAGGGTTTCTTAAGCTAGTTTTTGAAATGTTTTGTAATACTGCTCTTACCTTGTTATAGGAACTTTTATAATAAACCTGAAAAAGTGAAACATATCTTTCCCAAATAAACAGATTATGTAAATGAGCCAGCTTCGTGGATCATGTATGGAAATAATTAGTTGTAAACCTATAAAGTTTGTAAGCATTATTAGAGGCAATCTAAGATTATTATTATTAGTACTTAAGAGATTTGAGAAGTTGGGAGCTAACAAATTAAGGCCCTAATGGTACATTATATGTCCTTAACCTGTAACAGGAGTTTGTCAAAAGCTATTTTTCCCATCCTATTCATTACTACTAAAAAATGTGGCTTGAAAACATTTTCCTCCTTTGTGAGGCTTCTTAGAATGTTAAATTTACCTTCTAAAACACACTAAGTTATTTTACAGGAAAATAGCCTCTTAGGATTAATGTAATATATATATGCAAAGGTCAAGTGAAATATTTTTGTGGATAGTAAGAAAAATTTCAACTTACATTTTTGCAACTTCTTTAACAATATCACGGCAGGTCATTTCTTTCATCTACAGAAAATAAAATGTATATTCATCAGAAGAACATTTTCCACTTGTGTAATTATTTTCACTTTTATACTCAGATATAAAACCAAGGAAAATAACCTGAAGTCTGAAAAAGACCAGAATCGAAGTTTCCTGATTCATATTTTAATGTTTTGAAATTTATACGCCAGGCCAGGCGCAGTGGCTCACGCCTGTAATCCCAGCACTTTGGGAGGCCAAGGCAGCTGGATTGCCTGAGGTCAGAAGTTCAAGACCAGCCTGACCAACATGGTGAAACCCTGCCTCTACTAAAAATACAAAATAGCCAGGCATGGAAGTGGTGCGCCCCAGTAATCCCAGCTACTCAGGAGGCTGAGGCATAAGAATCTCTTGAACCCAGGAGGCAGAAGTTGTAGCGAGCCGAGATTACGCCACTGTACTCTAGTCTGGGTGTCAGAGACTCCGTCTCAAAAAAAAAAAAAAAAAAAAAAAAGTTTATACACCAAAAAAGATATTCTAAGATATCCTATACTTACCCCTAACTTTGTGATAAAATTATAAAAATCCACAGCCATCTATAAATCTGAAGTCTGACCTGAAGTTTGAATGACTGGAGAAGACATCTGATTCTCTTTATAGCCAATTTAGGCTAATAAAATGCAAACAAATCATTAATGTCTACTATATGCAAGATACAGAAAGATGAAGGAAGGAGTAACAAATCATCCTTTGTGGAACTATTCAAAGCAAAAATGCAAAATACCAGGGAAAGCTTTGAAGAACCAAGATTTGAGCAGGTTCTTAGAATATAGATTGGATTGGATTGGATTTCAAGAGAGATGAACGTATAAAGCAGAAGTGGGAAGCCAAAAGCTTTTTTCCAAATGAGAATTAAGCATTCTTTCAATGAATACTTGGAAATCAAGGTAGAAAAGTACTCCTAGGGCCTAGGTGAGGAGTCTGTATGTCGTTAGGTTTTGAAGTAACCAGTGCAAGATTTTATTATCGGACATACAGGTTTCTGAATAGACAGGCATTTCTGAACAGACATGACAGGATCAAAACAATGTTTGCGCAAACTGCCCTTCATCTATTGTGGATACATTGGGGGATGATGGAATATAATGAAAGATAACAGGTGCTCATACAGCAGTCTAGACTTTAGGTGATTCAACTACTATATATTTAAGCTAGATTATCTTTTTTTCTTTTTCAATTTTGAAATCTGGATGCTCAAGCTATGCCTGCACAACCACATGAGGAAGAAGGAACAATGACAACAACAAAACACAAATTTAAGAATACTAATCTTAGGAAATAGATAAACCATTATTTGGGTACAACTAAAGGCAAGTGGCATAGACTCTTAAAGAAATATTTTGGGGAAGAAAAAGACTAAAAGAGATCTAAGGAAGAAAATGTGAACCTCGACAGTTTGAAACAGTTAAAAAGGCAGTGTAGAAATTGCTCAGGCAGTTTGATTATGGACTATTAGATGATACTTGGGTCTGATAATGGTATAAGGAGAATAAAGTATTTAGGGATGCAATATGCCTGCAGCTTTTTTCAAATAGTTTATAGGGAAGGGGGATGTGTAAGTGGTTAACTGAAGTCTAACTAGATGAGTTTGTTGTAAGCTTATGATGTTTACAGTTCTTCATGTTAAATTGAGGGTGATCACAGGAAGGGAAAGAATACTGATCTTTAAATTTTTGCCCTTATTGGTTAAGTTCTGTATTTAGTGAATTAACTGCATCCTACAAAGTCAAACTTGAAAAGCACATTTTAAATGGCAAATATATTTTTACATATGTTTGTAAAGTTTTTATTTTTTGGTAAACCATCAGAAGAGAACAATGATACAGAGCAGGAGTCA
>NW_012103798.1:1577046-1578551 GCF_000951045.1 Mandrillus leucophaeus
TGTGGTGATACAGGCCTGTAATCCCAGCTACTTGAGAGAAGCTGAGGCACGAGAATCCCTTAAATCCGGGAGGCAGAGGTTACAGTGAACCAAGATTACACCACTGCAGTCCAGCCTGGGTGACAGAGCAAGACTATCTCCAAAAAAAAATAATAATAATAATAATAATTTAGGGAAAGCTCTTAGAAATCACATTTAAACCTTCTCTTTAAAAGGGAAGGTAGGGCAAGGTGGCTAACGCCTGTGATGCCAGCACTTTGGGAGGCCAAGGTGGGCGAATTACTTGAGATCCAGAGTTCAAGACCAGCCTGGCTAATGTGGTGAAACGTTGTCTCTACTAAAAATACAAAAATTAGCCGGGTGTGGTGGTGCATGCTTCTAATCCCAGCCTACTCGGGAGGCTGAGGCAGAATTGCTTTAACTGGGGAGGCAGAGGTTTGGCCTCTGGGCGACAGAGCGAGACGTTGTCTCAAACAAAATTAGGTCCAGTGCGGTGGCTCACGCCTGTAGTCCTAGCACTTTGGGAGACTGGAGTGGGCAGACCACTTGAGGTCAGGAGTTGGAGACCAGCTGGCCAACATGGCAAAACTCCATCTCTACTAAAAATACAAAAATTAGCCAGGCATGGTGGCATATGCCTGTAATCCCAGCTAATTGGGATTACATCCCAATCCCAGCTAATTGGGAGGCTGAGACAGGAGAATCGCTTGAACCTAGGAGGCAAAGGAGGTTGCAGTGAACCAAGATCAAGCCACTGCACTCCAGCCTGGGAGACAGAGACTCCATCTTAAAAATAAATAAAATAAAATAAAAGGGATGACATGGCTGGACATGGACGCTCATGCCTGTAATCCCACCACTTTGGGAGTCCAAGGCAGGAGGATTGCTTAAGGCCAGGAGTTTGAGACCAGCCCTGGGAACGTGGAAAGACCTTGTCTCTACAGACACCAAAAAAATACAAAAATTAGTCAGGCATGGTGGCATGGACCTGTAGTCCCAGTTACTTGGGAGGCTTAGGTAGGAGGATCGCCTGAGCCCCGAAGTTAAGAGGCTGAAGTGAGCTATGATTGTGTCACTGCACTCCAGCCTGGGCAAGAGTGAGGGAAAAAAAAAAAGAAGACATTAAATACTGTTTTAAGACAGTGTTTATAGTAAAAAAGGAAAATCACATATTCAAAATACTATATGCACTGTATAGCTTCTATAAATAACACACTGAAAACAACAAATCTTTGCTCTGCCTCGTATCGGTTATTAATGATAAACAAGAAAACATGGTTGGGCACGGTGGCTCACACCTGTAATACTCCCACTTTGGGAGACCCAGGTGGGTAGATCTCTTGAGGCCTGGAGTTCAACACCAGTCTGGCCAAAGTGGCAAAGGCCTGTCTCTACTAAAAATACAAAAAAATTAGCCAGGTGGTGCACACCTGTAATCCCAGCTACCCAGGAGGCTGAGGCAAAAGAATCATTTGAACCTGGGAGGCAGAGGTTGCAGTGAGCCG
>NW_012103798.1:1580586-1583971 GCF_000951045.1 Mandrillus leucophaeus
CATTTTAAATGGCAAATATATTTTTACATATGTTTGTAAAGTTTTTATTTTTTGGTAAACCATCAGAAGAGAACAATGATACAGAGCAGGAGTCACCAGATGGATTCTGTAAAGCATCAACTTGTAAATATTTTCAGGTTTATTAGCTGTATGGCTCTGGTTTCTGTTCCCTGTTCCAAATGTTATAGTCTACTGTTGTATTTTCTAAAAGTAGCCATGAACTGAATGTAGCTGTGTTCCAATAAAACTTACACAAAAGCAGGCAGTGGGCCATAATTTGTAACACCTGATTCACAGCATCATTTTGTCACAAACTGTAAGTGTTCCTCAATTAAAGTGATTTTTTTTCTTGATTTTTTTCTGGGACTTACTGTTTTTCCCATTCCTTACTAGGATTTAACTACAGAAAGATAGTAACTGCTCTAAATATTCTAATTTCCTTTACTTTTTTGAGATAAGGTGTCGCTCTGTCGCCATGGCTGGAGTGCAGTGACATGATCACAGCTCGCTGTAGCCCCCAACTCCTGGAGCTCAAACAGTCCTCCTGCTTCAGCCTCCCAAGTAGCTAGGACTACAGGTACATACCACTTCACCTCGCTAACATTTTGTTTTAGGAGACAGGGTCTCACTCTTTTGCCTAGCCTGGTCTTAGAACTCCTGGGCTCAAGCAATCCTCCCAACTTGGCCTACCAAACTGATAGGGTATTACAGGGGTAATCCCCCTCAACTAGTATAAATATTCTAATTTTCAAATTTCCATATAATAGTATGGAGAGATGAAAACAAAAGGAAAAGAGTAGAAGATAGGAACCTAGCATCAGACTAGTAAGTGTGCAATGGAAAAGAACATAGGTCTAAGACTCATAAGGTCTGGATACTGTTCAGAACCAGCTGATTCTGTGGTCCTATGCAGTGTGTTTAATCTGCAGTTGAGCTTGGGCTAAATGACCTCTAAGATCCTTTTGTCAACTTTACTAAAATACGAAACAAATTAGGCTTTATAGATGGTTCTAGAACTCAGCATTGTATAAATGCCAAGCGCAAATAAATATTTTCTAGAAGCTGGTCTTAAATAAGTTGAATGAGTAGTTGAGAAAGATTCTAGTACAGCATTAACATTTAAATGTATGTGAAATTTTATCTCACTTCAGTTTACCAAAACCCTGATAAATTGTACATCTGCTTTTTAGGCAAGTTTCTGAGAGGTCATCAATAATACTGAAACAGTATCCATGAAGTCTTTAAGTTGATCAATGTATGGCTAAAAGGAAAACCAAGCTTTTAAGAAAACTTTTTCACACTAATAGCTGTATGTTGTGAAAAAATAAGTGGGTAGTTGTAAGAGTATAGGCTAAAATTTATGCCTTATGTGGCTAGGAGCAAAGTTAAGAGAACCAGTGGAGCACAGCCAGACATAAAAGTTGTGTTCCAAAGAAAGAAAGAATATAGGAAAAATATAACTTTTTATTAACTCAAAATTTTAAAATTTTCAAACTAGAGCTCACATAGATTCATAAATAGGTTTCAAGGATTTTGTGAAATCTCATCAAAAGCTGCGTTTTTCTAGATTGAGGCTTTATAGCAGTTATTAAAAATCATAAAGGGATGTATAACACAACTCTGTAGATATGTTATCAGCTTTCACATTCAGTGACTTAGCAGCCTCATAAAGCTCTACTCTAAACATCAGACCACACTATATCCTTAAACCAAGCTTCTCCAGCCACAGGGCGCAGAGCCAAACACAAATTCAAACTTTAACACATTACAAGATTTTTTTTTTAAGCTCATCAGCTATCATCACTGTTGGTGTATTTTATGTGTGGCCCAGGGAAGCCAAATGATTGGACATCCCTGCCTTAGACTGAAATGTCTGTGGTGATAAAATTTCACTGCATTAGGATGACACTGTAGTAAAAATTCAAGCATTAATTATTACCTGAAGCTTCTCTATTTCCGTCTTTGCAGCTTGCCTGGCTTTGCCAATGGCACAGCCCCAATAACCCTATTTAGAAAAAATATATATATAATCACTGAATTAGTATGCTATCACATATAATTAATGACTACTAATGTTTCTATTTATAACCTAGTGAAAGGATGTTAAATGACTTTTAAAAGCAAGTATGGAAAAGTATAGTCAAACACATTCTGATGAATGCCAAAGGGCTCAAAAATATTAAAATACGAAACAATTCTAAACTACCTCTATTTTTAATAGAGGTATATCCAAAAATATTTAAATTGCGTAATCATATACACTTTGAGACATTTTGGGGAACATGAATGGGAAAGATTTTAGCACTATGAAAATGAAAAATGAAATTATATATTCCTGAGACACAGAAATAATTCCTATGAGTTCAGTACTCTAAACCCCAATGTTTTTATTTTGTAAATTTTTTTAAAGAAAAGGATGCACAGCCGGGCGCGGTGGCTCATGCCTGTAATCCCAGCACTATGGAAGGCTGAGGTAGGCGGATCACCTCAGGTTGGAGACCAGCCTGGCCAACATAGTGAAACCCCGTCTCTACTAAAAATACAAAAAAATTAGCTGGCTGTGGTGGCAGGTGCCTGAAATCCCAGCACTATGGAAGGCCGAGGTAGGCGGATCACCTCAGGTCAGGAGTTGGAGACCAGCCTGGCCAACGTAGTGAAACCCCGTCTCTACTAAAAATACAAAAAAATTAGCTGGCTGTAGTGGCAGGTGCCTGTAATCCCAGCTACTAGGGAGGCTGAGGCAGGAGAATCACTTGAATCTGGGAGCCGGAGGTTGCAGTGAGCAGACACCACGCCACTGCACTCCAGCCTGGGCAACAGAGTGAGACTCCATCTCAAGAAAACAGTTAAGAAGCGGTAATAATAGGCTGGGTGCGGTGGCTCACACTTGTAATCCCAGCACTTTGGGAAGCCGAGGCATGTGGATCACTTGAGGCCAGGAGTTCCAGACCAGCCTGGGCAACATGGTGAAACTCCGTCTCTACTTTTAAAAATACAAAAACTAGCCAGGTGTGGTGATACAGGCCTGTAATCCCAGCTACTTGAGAGAAGCTGAGGCACGAGAATCCCTTAAATCCGGGAGGCAGAGGTTACAGTGAACCAAGATTACACCACTGCAGTCCAGCCTGGGTGACAGAGCAAGACTATCTCCAAAAAAAAATAATAATAATAATAATAATTTAGGGAAAGCTCTTAGAAATCACATTTAAACCTTCTCTTTAAAAGGGAAGGTAGGGCAAGGTGGCTAACGCCTGTGATGCCAGCACTTTGGGAGGCCAAGGTGGGCGAATTACTTGAGATCCAGAGTTCAAGACCAGCCTGGCTAATGTGGTGAAACGTTGTCTCTACTAAAAATACAAAAATTAGCCGGGTGTGGTGGTGCATG
>NW_012103798.1:1584776-1591781 GCF_000951045.1 Mandrillus leucophaeus
TAACACACTGAAAACAACAAATCTTTGCTCTGCCTCGTATCGGTTATTAATGATAAACAAGAAAACATGGTTGGGCACGGTGGCTCACACCTGTAATACTCCCACTTTGGGAGACCCAGGTGGGTAGATCTCTTGAGGCCTGGAGTTCAACACCAGTCTGGCCAAAGTGGCAAAGGCCTGTCTCTACTAAAAATACAAAAAAATTAGCCAGGTGGTGCACACCTGTAATCCCAGCTACCCAGGAGGCTGAGGCAAAAGAATCATTTGAACCTGGGAGGCAGAGGTTGCAGTGAGCCGCTGTGCTCACGCAACTGTTGTTAGATCAACATCAGATCCAACGTGAGCCATTGGATCATGCCAGTGTGCTCCGGCCTGGGTCACAGAGTGAGATCCTGTTCCACCAAAAAGGAAAAAAAAAATGCTGTTGGACAAGAGGTTGTTGTAAAAAAAAAAAAATGAATAAGTTTTTTTAAAATTTCATATAATCTTATAATGAGACTTAAATGCTAATGAAATACCATTAAACTAAAATAGAATTTCAAATGATTCAAAAGTACTCACGTATGAAACACCTGATGGGTCAATCATGTAGAGTTGCGCACCGTCATTCACACTGTAAGACCCTAACATGAAACTGCATAAAAGTATACAAACAGCTTAAACCATGGCAATAACATAAAAGTATTTTTGAAAAAATGATTAAAATGCAATTATATTTTGTTTCTGAGATAAATTACTAATATACATATAGTACTTTCATACAGTGGTTTCAAATAATTAAAACTAGTACATACTTGAGATTATTCAAAATTCATGTAGCTTTTTTTGTTTGTTTAAGGTGTCCTAGAAAGTCTAGCAGTACAGGGAAAGGAGTAATGATAAGATAGATGAAAATCAAAACTAATGAGAGGGCCCAAAAAATAAGGCATAAACACAAAAAGGTCAAGGGAACAAAATTCCTGGCAGAGAGTATACTGAATCCATGTGAAATCCTTTCTACCCTTCATTCTATTTCCCAATATCCTGCCAGTCATTTCTCTGCAATAATCAGAATTGGTTCAGTGTATTTTTCTATGCTCAACAAATTAGGCTATTAGCTAATTGTATGAAATACTGATTTTCTGAAATTGCAACATTCAGTGGGCACTGTTTCCATGAGTTCTGCATCTGTGGATTCAACAAACCACAGATAGAAAACTTTCAAAAAACATTGTTTCTGTACTGAACAACTGTGATTTTCTTGTCATTATTCCCTAAACGATATAGTGTAACAGCTATTTACACTGTATTAGGTATTGCAAGTAATTAGAGCTGACTTAACATATACAGGAGGATATGCACAGGTTATATGCAAATACTTAACCATTTTATATGAGGGACTTCAGCAACCTTGGATTCTGGTATTCATGGGAGGTCCTAAAACCAATCCCCCACAAAAACCAAGGGACGACTATATTTGCCTTAGAGTAGAAAAGAAACCAGCATCATCTTACACATCATCTCATATGCGGAATATTTTTAACTATTCAATTCCCATCCCTACCGTCATTTCCATCCATCTTCTACCCTGATATGAGACTTATCCTTCAGAATATATAGCTCATTGTCACTATTTTAAAGCCTTTCAACATTTTCTTTGCTGAAAATCAGCATGGAACACAGACTTTTACATGACTGGATCCCTTCCTACATCTTCAATATCATCTCTAAACCTCATACTCTACACACCAAGCATACTTAACTATCGCTGGCCCAAATATTTTCATACCAGTTCCTGTGCTTGCAACTACCAAGTCTCCTTACAGCTCACACTCTTTTCCTTGCCTCCTGTCCAGAAACATTCTGTTCCCTAATTGTTGTCCCTTTATCATATCACCTCTAAGATTTTATCAGTGTGACTTCACACCTGTGTCTCCACATCTATGACTAACTTAGTGCCCAATAGATGTTTACTGAAAAAGTTCTCTCTGGCCCGGCGCAGTGGCTCAGGCCTGTAATCCCAACACTTTGGGAGGTCAAGGTAGGCGGATCACTTGAGGTCAGGAGTTCAAGACCAGTCTGACCAACATGGAAAAACCCCATCTCTACTAAAAATAAAAAAATTAGCCAGGCGTGGTGGAAGGCGCCTGTAATCCCTGCTACTCAGGAGGCTGAGGCAGGAAAATGGCTTGAACCCGGGAAGCAGAGGTTGCAGTGACCCGAGATCGTGCCACTACACTCCAGCCTGGGCGACAGAGCGAGACTCCATCTCAAAAAAAAACAAAAAAAAGTTATGGGAAAAAAAAAGTTATCTCTACTATTTTTACTTCCTTGAAAAGAGTAGAGAAGTTTGATGAACTCAGAGCTCAGTTGAAAGGTATTCTACATAGTCTGAAAGCAAAGTGTTTCATAATGTAATTTAAGTGAGAGGCTTAAGAATGACTAATGTCAGCCTGGGCAGCATGGTGAGACCTCGTCTCTACAAAAAAAAAAAAAATTTAATTAGCCAGGCATCGTAGCCCATGCCTGTGGTCCCAGCTACTCGGGACGCTGAGGTAGGAGCATCGCTTGAACCAGGAGGTGAAAGCTGCGGTCAGCCATGATGGCACCACTGCAACTCCAGCTCAGGTGACAGAGCAATTGTCTCAAAAAGTAAAACAAAACATAAAACACTAATGTAACATTACCAATAGAATAAAACTCAAGTTTTCTTTAATATCTGTCTTAGTAATTAAATATGACTGATGATAAACAACTCAAAGGTAGGACTACAGCTGAGCACTCAGATGTTAGTATATGCACTATTTTGACCAAACATGTTTGACTTTTTTTTTTAAGTCATAAGCCAAACATGTCTTTTCATTTTAGAAAAATCTAGTCATAAGTCTTCTCTGTGAAGCCAAATTTGAATATTTATACCTATTGCAGGTCTTTATGCAGCTGAATCCCCACGTCACCCCAAAATAAAGTATCAGCACTTCACTTTAACAGAAAGAAAAACTGTGCTTAATGGGAATTGTGAGATGTAATTTTGTATGGACTAATTACTGCCTGCCAAAAATAATCTCCATTTAATAGTATATTACCTACAGGCTTAAAGTATATCAGATGGAAATCAATGAGAAAACTGAAGTATAATTGGCTGCTTAATGTTAACACAGCATATATTTAAAATTACCTAAGAATATCAGGGACTAATACCAGAAAGTTTATTATAATCAGATTAAAGTCATTGTTATCAGTTCCTTGTTTTATAATCACTTCAGATCTATATAGTCCTTTTCACTATTCAAACTTTTCTTTTTTTTTTTTTTTTGTAGAGGCAGAGTCTCTATTGCCCCGGCTAGAGTACAGTGGTATGATCACAACTCACTCACTCCACCATTGAACTCCTGGGCTCAAATGATCCTCCCAAGCAGCTCCTAAGTAGCTGTGACTACAGGCATGTGATACTGCACCTGGCTAAATTTTAAATTTTTTTGTAGAGATAGGTTCTCACTACGTTGGCCAGGCTGGTCTCATACTCCTGGGCGCGAGGGATCCTCCCACCTCAGCCTCCCAAAGTACTGGGATTACAGGCATGAGCCATGGCACCCAGCCTCAAGTAGTTTCTATGTACACTGTTTTATTTAATAATTGCCCTAATACTTCTCGATAAGAGTTCCTATTTTTAAGTATGTAAAAGGCTAAGATGCTGGGGAACATAATAATTATCTATAGTACAGATCTGCCTTTTGAATAATTCACAAAATTTCATACCTGCAGCCAAAAGGTCTAACAGCACTGTAGAGTGTATATGCATGCACATACATGGCCACTCTGTCTGCAAGATGCTATGAAGGGAAGCAGAAAAGCTTATTAATAAACTTCTATTACTGTCCAAAAGGTTTCTCAACATGTTATCAACTTACTTTTAGTGGAATGTTGTAGCCAAAGTTAGATCTAAAGTTGGAAGCTTCTTCTCTTGCTATGTCTGCTAAAGAACGAGCATCTGCCAACAAACCTGCTACTGCCTGAAAAAAAAGCACCAATTTACTAGAGGAACACATTCCTATCACAAATCAAAGTCTGCAATTATTATAGATTTACTAAATTTTTTTAACAAGTATTACCATTCAAAATAAACTTTTTTGGCTTAAAGGCTCTCTACAAGGCATTCTGATGCTTGAGTATGAAATTATAATTTAGAAATTTACTAAGTATAACTTCATTGCTTTGTCCAATGCTCATATTCAGGACTATTTCCTTTTTTTTTTTTTTTTTTTTTGAGACAGAGTCTCACTGTGTCACCTAGGCTAGAGTGCAATGGCGCCATCTGGGCTGACTGCAACCTTTGCCTCCCTGGTTCAAGGGATTCTCCTGCCTCAGCCTCCCCAGCAGCTGGAATTGGCTAATTTTTGTATTTTTAGTAGAGACAGAGTTTGGTTTTGCCATGTTAGCCAGGCTGGTCTTGAACTGCTGACTTCAGGTGATCAGCTTGCCTCAGCCTCCCAAAATGTTGTGATTACAGATATGAGCCACTGTGCCTGCCCCAATTTTCATCTTTTCTCTAAAGTTATTACAGGTTGAGGATATCTAATCCAAAAATCTGAAATTTAAAACATTTCAGAATCTGAAACAAACAAACAAAAAACAGAACTGCAGTTACTATGTATGTGCCGAGAAGCCCTCAGGCACTGCAGTGAAATCACATGTTAGTGTGGCATATTTTTCTTTTTTCTTTTTTTTTGAGACAGAGTTTTGCTCTTGTTGCCCAGGCTGGAGTGCAGTGGCGCAATCTCTGCTCACCGCAACCTCGGTCTCCTGGGTTCAAGCTATTCTCCTGCCTCAGCCTCCCGAGTACCTGGGACTATAGGTGCGTGCCACCATAGCCCGGCTAATTTTAGTATTTGTAATAGAGACGGGGTTTCTCCATGTTAGTCAGGCTAGTCTTGAACTTCTGACCTCAGGTGATCCGCCTGCCTTGGCCTCCTAAAGTGCTGGGATTACAGGTGTGAGCCACTGCGCCCAGCCTAGTGTGGCATATTTTAAGTTTGGAGAAAAATGTCCAAGTAGTTCAGTTTGAACATTAGATCATTTTACTACATTCCTTTCAATGCCTTCACATCTTTCAGAAGCTAGACTGTTAGTGGTTGCTATGAAAAAAATAAGTAATGTGCAAAAATCGGTGTGAAACAGGAAATGACAGGGGCTGCATCCAAAGTTGGGAAGTTGTGCAGTGTACATACTAGAAATTTTGGTTGCTTAAAATGAAATAAAACATTTTAATTTTTAAATAAAAATATTTTTCACTATATGTGTATTTTTTTTAAAAATGGCTACTAAGTTTTTAGGATGTAAACACTAAGTTCTTTGGACCTAAATACTTAAAAACGAAACCATTAGGTATTTTTAGCCTAGAGAAGCCATGAGAAAAACTACTGGGATACTTATGGTACCATAAACCAACCAAATTTGAAACCCTCTAGCCTAGGACAGTTACAGAATTTAAAAGTGGTATCAAAATCTTTAAAAGCCTTTTTTTCCTATGCTACCCAGTAATAGTAATAATAATTACTAAGAGATACTGAGCACTCATTACATGTTAAGCATTTTACATAATAATTTTTAACCTCACAACAACTGTATGTGCCAAGTACTATTATCACCCTTGTTTTGCAGACAAGAAAATGGGTGTTTAAAATAACTTCCCCAAGGTAACCCATGCCGGTAAGTTATACCACTTAAAGAATCTTCTATTGCTTTAGAGAAAGCTTACTATAAAGTCACATAATTCTCAAATCACTTGAAGATGACAACTGTGGAAGGAGGGAGGATATTAAGCCTTAATTTTCTCCAACCCTCCTCAATGTCTAATGTTGGCCGGACACACTGGCTCATGCCTGTAATCTCAGCAACTCAGGAAACTAAGGCAGGAGGATCGCTTGAGCCCAGGAGTTCAAGACCAGCCTGAGCAACACAGCAAGATCATATCTCTTAAAACAAACAAAAAGTTATCCAGGTGTGGTAGCACACTTGTAGTCACAGCTACTTGGGAGGCTGAGGCAGGAGAATCACTTGAGCCCAGGAGCACAAGGCTGCAGTGAGCTATGATCATGTCACTGCACTCAAGCCTGGGCAACAGAGCAAGGCCTGCGTGTGTGTGTGTGCGTATATTTATGCATAATTTTTTTCAAAACATAAACTTTTTCTATTACATAAAAATATACAAGATCACCTCCTACTAGCTAGGTTACAATCTAGCACATTTCATCAAAACATATCAGTTTCGCTGGCAATAATAAATCTGTTCAGCATGATTCTTAGCAAACTAACACAAGAACAGAAAACCAAAAACCACATGTTCTCTCTTATAAGTGGAAGCTAAATGATGAGAATTCATAGATACAAAGACAGGAACAACAGACATTGGGGCCTACTTGAGGGTGCAGGGTGGGAGGAGGAAGAGGATCAGAAAAAATAACTACTGGGTCCTAGGCTTAGTACCCGGATAACGAAAAAAATATGTACTACAACAACAAAAAATCAAAAGAAAATGTATATATACACAATGGAATACTGTTCATCCTTTAAAAAGAATAAAATGCTAGGCTGGGCGCGGTGGCTCACGCCTATAATCCCAGCACTTTGGGAGGCAGAGGCGGGTAGATCACTTGAGGTCAGGAGTCCGAGACCAGCCTGACCAATATGGTGAAACCCCGTCTCTACTGAAAATACAAAAATTAGCTAGGTGTGGCAGCGTACGTCTGTAATCCCAGCTACTGGCGAGGCTGAGGCAGGAGAATTGCTTGAATCCAGGAGGCGGAGGTTGCACTGGGCTGAGATTGCACCATTGCACTCCTTCCTGGACGACAGAGACTCCACCTCAAAAAATAAATTAAAATATGGCCGGGCGCGGTGGTTCAAGTCTGTAATCCTAGCACTTTGGGAGGCCGAGATGGGCGGATCACAAGGTCAGGAGATCGAGACCATCCTGGCTAACATGGTGAAACCCCGTCTCTACTAAAAAATACAAGAAACTACCCG
>NW_012103798.1:1592026-1612920 GCF_000951045.1 Mandrillus leucophaeus
TATTGGTTATACTTTACCAGTACCTTTTGTGTTTGTGTGTAACATTAAATCTCATTTAGATATAAGAAAGCTATCAGCTGAACGATGTGGGTCATATAAGGTGTCTTTTCATTTAGAAAGGGCTCTGGAGTAACACGCAGACCCAAGTTTGAATCCCAGCTTTTCTTTACTAACTGTGCATCTGTTTTTTCACCTGTGAAAATGGCATTAGGCTGGGCGCAGTGGCTCACGCCTGTAATCCCAGCACTTTTGGAGGCTGAGGCAGGCGGATGGATCACTTGAGGTCAGGAGTTCAAGACCAGCCTGGCCAACACGGTGAAACCCTGTCTCTACTAAAAACATAAAAATTAGCTGGGCATGGTAGCAGGCACCCATAGTCCCAGCTACTTGGGAGGCTGAGGTAGGAAAATTGCTTGAACCCAGGATGCAGAGAGTGCAGTGAGCTGAGATGGCAACCATGGCAATCCAGCCTGGGTGACAGAGCGAGACTCTGTCTCAAACCAAAAAGAAAAGAAACAAAATGACATTGATATAACCTTCACTGGATTGTCAAAATTAAACAAGGTAATTTATGTAAAGAGCTCCCAGCATAGAACCTAATATACAAATATTCTCCTTTCTTCCTTTCCTTTTCAGGTAGCTGGATTAGAATCATTTCATTCTTTTTTTTTTTTTTTTTTCCCAGTATTGGTTCTTACAAGCCAAGTCTGCCATCTATGTAGGGTAACTGTGGTATATACCAGTAGTGTATTTATGGCTGGGCTTGCAATTTAGTCCCTCACAACTTAGATACCAACTGCATGAATAACTTATTTCAGTCATGCCCTATGAAACTATTATGGATGTGTTCACTTTTCCTTTTCATTAAACATCCTTTCCTGATGTTCCACCTTATATAAAGGTGTTTGCTATCTGATGGCATCTTTACTGTGACAGTGATCCCCACAAGAGATACAGAAAGCTAAAGATTCTTCACCTCTCAAGCATATGCCTTCATCAGTGATGTGTGTTGCCAAGATCTCATTTCTACGCATACTCCCCACCCCTCTCCCTCTCCTGCTCTTCTTTCAGCAACTTGGATTTTCCCCCATCACTAATAAGGTTATGAGAATACTGCCTTTCTACTTGACAGTGAACTGGACCAATGCAGTAACTCGCTCTGATTACTTTTGTGACTGCACAGTGATCTATTCCAATCAGTTACTTCAAAAGAAATTGGACAAGACGAAAAGGAACATTTTAAAACATTACCTTACCATTCCAACATGCCGATCAACATTAAAAAGTCGTTTGTTGGAACCTTCTTCATAAAGTTTAGAAAGGACTAATTTTTCTACCCCAAAGACAACACCATCTTTGCATCTGATTCCAATAGCTGTACTGAAACAAGGAGAAGAAAATCAGTTTTTTAACTGAAAATAAACTTCATAAACTTACAAAAAAACAAAACAAAATAAGTAACATTTAAGGCATGCCAAATACATTAAAACATTTGAAAACCAGGAAGAGAAAACACACTAAAGTGTAATAAATACATTACATCCATATAAATATCATGTGACCCTCCCTCCAGAATCTAGTACATCATTTGACTAAAAATATATTAATATATAAGTATAAAAATGCTAATGAAACACAATATGGCGCAGTATCTGACTTATGATAATTATGTTATAAACAAATGACATAAATTCATGTCCATTAAAAATGGTACATAACAGACATATAAAAGACAGGTTAGATACAAACTTAAAAGTTAACAGTGAGTGCTCTGGGTAGAAGGATTATGATTTATTCTTCCTTTTGCTCATCTCTTTCTTCCAATTTTCCCATAATAAACATATTGCTTCTAATAAGTATATAAGAGAATAAAATATATGTTCTGCTACAACTGTTTAAAATAAAAAGATCTTAAAATAACCTCTTAAAGCCAGGCATGGTGTAATCTCGGCACTTTGGGATGCTGAGGCAGGAGGATCTCGTAAGCCCAGGAGTCCAAGACCAGCCTGGGAAACGTGGCGAAACCTGGCTTAGCCAGGCATGGTGGTACACGCCTGTAGTCCCAGCTTCCTGGGAGACTGAGGTGAGAGATTGCTTGAGCCCAGTTAGGTGGAGGCTGCAGTGTGCCAAGATTGCACCACTGCACACCAGTCTGTGCAACAGGGTGAGACCCTGTCTCTCACACACACACACACACACAACCTCTTAAGTAAAATGTGGAGAAATTACATGTTGCCATTTCAAGATGAAAATGTGTTACACTTTATTGTTCTGTTCCTTTTTGATAAAGGTAGTTCTGATTGGAAACAATAGAGACAAAATAAGCAATGCTTGATTGTACAGTTTTCTGGTAAAATTATCTCAACTTTCTCCTTTTTTTTATTTTAAAGAAATGGAGTCTTGCCATACTGCCCAGGCTTGACTTGAAGTCTGGAGCTCAAGTGATCCTCTCACCTTAGTCTCAGTAGCTGGGACTACCAGCACAACTTCTCTATTTTGGGTAACAGCATCACCAAACTCTACATCCTCCAGGTTGAGCTTCTATTTACTATTAATTTTTTTTCTTCAAAATTTCCTTCATGTCCACTTCTTTACAATAATTATACCAGCATTGGGATCCTTATAATTTCAGGCCTACATTACTACAGCATCTTTTCTACTTCTCTAATCCATTTTATCTAAGACCAGCCTAATTGCTAGCTTTGTTTCATTTTGCCAGTCATAATATAAAAAGGGATCCACAACCTAAAAAGCAGGGGAATTGTGTCATTCACAGGTCTCTTAAAATCTGATGAAACTATGGCATTTCTTCCCAGAAAAATGAACAGATGCACACAACAAATTTTCTAAGAATTTCTGACACTCGTTCCCCAATACTTTAGGTGTCTTCCATAGCTCCCCTTGCAAGTTTAGACTCCTAAGAGTCTGGCAGAGCCCCCTGAGCATATTCAATTTCCTGTTATAAATTCTGTACTCTACTGAAGTTACCTCACTGTCAACCTTCCAACACCTCATGTTCATTTTTGATTCCATGTCTTTGAGGTTATCCTGGATGCTAGAATACATTTCCTCTTCACCACTGCTAATTTAAATGAATTTCCCCAAAAGGTTTGCAAACTTACTTGAACTCAAGCTCTACAGGTCAGAATGTAACCTCAGGACTTTGGAAGGCCCAAGTGAGAGGATTGCCTGAGGCCAAGAGTTCAAGACCCATCTGGCCAACATTTTGAAACCCTGTCACTTTTTTTTTTTGGAGATGGAGTCTCGCTGTGTCTCCCCGGCTGGAGTGCAGTGGCGCGATGTTGGCTCACTGCAACCTCCACCTCCCGGGTTCAAGTGATTCTCCTGTCTCAACCTCTCATGTAGCTGGGATTACAGGAGCACACCGCCACACCCAGCTAATTTTTTGTATTTTCAGTAGAAACGGGGTTTCACCGTGTTGCCCAGGCTGGTCTCGAACTCCTGAGCTCAGGCAATCCACCTGCCTCAGCCTCCCAAAGTGCTAGGATTACAGGCGTGGCTCACGCTCAGCAGGAAGCCTGTCTTAATTATCTCAACTCAACATCTTCCTCAATGTTTAAAACATTCTTGAAAATCTGGAAATCTCTGAGATCCTCTCAGGCAGTCTTCAAGGTCAATAATTTTCAAAAGAATTCAAAGACTTCGGCTGGGTGCAGTGGCTCACACCTATAATACCAGCACTTCGGGAGGTCTAGGCAGGCGGATCACTTGAGCTCAGGAGTTTTGAGACCAGCCTGGGCCACATGGTGAAACCCTGTCTCTACAAAAAATTAGCCAGGCATGGTGGCACATGCTTGCAGTCCCAACTACCTTGCGGGGCTGAGGCAGGAGAATAGCTCGAGACCAGGAGGTCGAGTCTACACTGAGCTGTAATCACACCACTGCACTGCAGCCTGGGTGACAAAGCAAGATTCTATGTTCTGCCCCTAAAAAAAGTTTTTTTTTAAAAAAAGGAATAACAGGCCGGGCACAGTGACTCACACCTGTAATCCCATCACTTTGGGAGGCCAAGGCAGGAGGATTACTTGAGCCCAAAAGTTCAAGACCAGCTGAGGCAACACAGTGAGACCATGTCTCTTTTTTAAAATGAATAATTTTTTTTTTTAATAAGAAACTATCATTTGTTCAGTTTTGGTGTATCAAAGACAGGTTACATAGATCGTTAAAAAGAAGAACTTTTAGGCTGGGCACGGTGGCTCATGCCTATAATCCCAGCACTTCAGGAGGCCGAGGCAGGTGGGTCACCTGAGGTTGGGAGTTCGAGACCAGCCTGACCAACATGGAGAAACCCTGTCTCTACTAAAAATACAAAATTAGCTGGGTGTGGCGGTGCATGCCTGTAATCCCAGCTACTCGGGAGGCTGAAGCAGGAGAACTGCTTGAACCCAGGAGGTGGAGGTTGCAGTGAGCCAAGATTGCGCTGTTACACTCCAGCCTGGGCAACAAGAGCGAAACTATGTCTCATTATAAAAAGAAAAAGAAAAAAAAGCACTTTCCTCACTTTTTCTCTTTCTGAGACAGTCTCTGTTGCTTAGGCTAGAGTGCAGTGGTGCAATCTCGCTTCACTGCAACATCAACCTGCCAGGTTCAAGCGATTCTCCTGCCTCAGCCTCCCAAGTAGCTGAAACTACAGGCGTGTGCCATCACGCCCGGCTAATTTTTGTATTTTTTTATTTTTTAGTAGAGACAGGGTTTTACCATGTTGGCCAGGCTGGTCTTGAACTCCTGACCTCAGGTTATCTGCCCCCCTCAGCCTCCCAAAGTGCTGGGATTACAGAAGTGAGCCACCACGCCCGGCTGCGTTTTTTCTTCATTCAGGAAAAAAACACATTCGTTTTTAAGGTTTCAACTTTTAAAAATATTTCATCTTTGCATAAATCTGACTTTTTAAAAATCATATTTAGGCTGGTCGTGGTGGCTCACACCTGTAATCCCAGCTCTTTGTAATCATGAGAAATATAGGACTGGGGCTACTCTTTGGGAGTGCAAGGCAAGTGGATCACTTGAGACCAGGAGTTTGAGACCAGCCTGGCCAACGTGGCGAAACCCCGTCTCTACTAAAAATGCAAAAATTATCTGGGAATGATGGCACATGCCTGTAATCCCAGCTACTGGTGAGGCTGAGGCAAGAGAATCACTTGAACCCAGGAGGCAGAGGTTGTAGTGAGCCAAGATCATACCACTGCACTCTAGCCTAGGTGACAGAGTGAGACTCAAGTCTCAAAAGAGAAACAGACATAGAAAAAATCTTTGCTGAATCGAACATGTGACTAATTGCAAAAGACATTTAAAACACAAGATGTATGAGACATAAAAAATAAGGTCACAAATCTAATGGCCAAGGAAGCCTATGATACAAATCAAGAATTTGAAAATGGAAAACAAAAAGATAATAATGAATGTGATTTTATATACTCTGCAACATGGATAATCTAAGTGGATAATCCTGGAATCAACGAGAAATACAGGACTGGGGTTCATGGAAAACATCTGGCCTAGAAAGAGATCTAGAAATGAATAGAGATTTGGGAACATATACTAATTTGTACCAAAGTAACATAACAAAGCCTAATCACCAAAATATAAAATAAAAGGAGACATGTAATACCTGGTTAAATGTTTCTTACCTACTATTCTCCACAGCCTTCATAGCATATTCAACTTGAAAAACTCTTCCGTCAGGAGAGAATGTAGAGGCTGACAGGTCATACTTAAGGAGAAAAGGCAACAGTAAGCTTGTATCTTTGGCAGTAATGACCATGCAGTTTCTTCCCCTCTAAATGGCTTAAGCATCAGGAACATGTTATATCCTAACAAAGACCTTGCTTTCAAGAGAGGAAAGGGAAACTTGTCAGAGCAGCAACAGTAGCTAAGGTAAAGCTATATACCTTAGATTTCAGCTATTGAAGAGTAATGGATACAAGTCCCAGGTGAAGTCAGAACACTTTTCACACAGACTACAAAACTCATTTTTGAAAAAGATTAATATGGGGTAGTAGAACCACCACTGGAGTTTGAACATTTAAATTTGTAACCATAACTCTGCAATTAACAAACTAAAAGACTTCAAACAAATCATTTGGCATTCACCAAGCACTTAATGAGTATCTATTATGTTAGTCCACTACATGGAATACAAAGGTGATCACTCATTCATTAAGTCCTTCAATTTCAAATTAGACATGAATCTAGGTGCTAGAGATACAGCAGTAAATCAGAAAAGGCACTAAGATGAAAATAAAAGAGTAAAGCAATGGAAGGAACTACTACAGACTACATCATCAGGGAAGGCCTTCTGGGGCAGTAATATTTAGGCTGAGTCAAACCTAAATGACAAGAAGCTAGCCATTTAAGATATGAAGGAAAAGCCTTCTTGGCATTTGGCACAAAGATCTTAGGGTAGAAATAAGGCTAGCACAGTCAAGAAACAGAAGTAAGGTCACTGTGTCCCGAGCACTGTACGCAGCAGAAAGAATAGACTGTGTTAGTGAGGTAGCTGAGGGTCAAATTATGTTGGGTCTTCCAGGCTGGAATAAGGACTTTGTATTTTATTCTAAATGCAACGAGGAATTTAAGCAGGGGGAGTGGTATGATCTACATTTTAAAAAACATCATTCTGGCTTTATGTGGAAAATGAATTCTAGAGAGAACAACAGAAGCAAAGATAAGGTGTTCCAAAGATAGTGGTACTAGCTTAGACAAGAGAAGAGGTAGAAGGGAATACTTTTTCAGAGTATAGTAAAAAAAATAAAAATAATAAAAATAAACTTGCGAGGCCGGGCATGATGGCTCATTCCTGTAATCCCAGCACTTTGACAGGCTGATCACGAGGTCAAGAGATCGAGACCATCCTGGCCAACATGGTGAAATCTAGTCGCTACTAAAAATACTAAAATTAGCTGGGCGTGGTGGTGTGCACCTGTAGTCCCAGCTACTCGGGAGGCTGAGACAGGAGAATTGCTTGAACTGGGAAGCGGAGGTTGCCGTGAGCCAAGATCGTGCCACTGCACTCCAGCCTGGCGACAGAGCAAGACTCCATCTCAAAAAATAAAAAAATAAACTTGCTAAAGCGTTGGTTCTGGAAGTAAAAAAAGGAATTAAAGATGAATCACAGATGTTTTCATATGACCATTCACTGAGCTGAAGACTGCAGTAGATGCAAAATGGCAAGTTAAGGAGAAAACCTAGAGCTCTACTTTGACATGCAGTACAAAATAAACAATCAAGTGGACAGACATGCCAAGCAGACAAACAATTATTCATATCTAGAGTTCTTGGGAGAAATGAACACAGAAGATAAGCCTTCAACAGTGGTACTTTCTGAGTCTGTTTCCTGATCTGTTAAACCCAGATCATCAACCCTACCATTGTTACTAAAATATCCCACATGGTTATATTATCAAGTATTCTTTAAAAGGTTTGTAGAATGAAATACTATTAATTGAAGGTAATAATATAATTGCAAAGTCAGTTTGCTACAAGATTTATTATTGAGCATTTACTTATCTAAGAAAAGTATGGCAGAACTTTAGCATTCATAACCGAATGGATTAAACCATTCCAGACATAAATTGCCTATTATCAAATTTAGAACGCCAGTACTTGAACTTAAGGCTGAGCATGAGAATCTTGTTAAGTAGAAATTGAGGAACTGAGAAACTCATCATTCAGTAACTCTAGTGCAAATAACCAATAAATCTTGTAGAAACTGTATTTTCTATATAGAGAAGTACATAAAAGGAGTAAATTGCACATATACATACGTTTAACAAAGGAAAGCCAAACAATTTAACAAGTCCCACTGCAAAATCCTCAACAGTCTATCAAAAGTCTGAAGCTGTTAAGTTCCTAAGTAACCACTTAAACGTTTACGGAATAAATGCCTACAAGTGCTGTTAGGTACTTTGTATAGGAAAAACAAGGACAAAGGAAAAACTGAAGGATTCATCAGATTTAGTTATTCAGATCATTTTTATTAGTTCTGTTCCGACAGGGTTTCCAGTGACTCTTAAACTGAGCGGTCGATGATCTGCACACTTAGACAGAGAAGGCCCGTGAATCAGCAGCAACCTGGGAACTGCAAACGCAGTCCACAGAAAGCACGATCTCCAGACCGTGGAATCCCAAATCTCACTGCCTCGGTGGTTCTCAAGAGAACACACTATTTCAAGCCCCACGAGTTTCCACTTTCGGTTTCCCTAAGTGGCTGAAGAAAGTGACTCAGCAATCCAAAACTGCTCCAAACCTCACCGCGGCGACGCCAAGCCGGCTACACCTGGGCTGAAAAGCTTCAGGAGTCATGGTCACCTGAGACGCAGGCCTAGCATATAGGGGATAAAGACGACCGCTCTCCAAACAGCTGCAAGTGGCCCACCCAGCCGAAGGCGGTCTTAGAGCACCCCAGGTCCGCGAAACCCTTGTGGTCTGTCCCAGTTCCCTTCAACCCCAAGCCTTAGGTTAAACTATCACACCCAGAGACAGCAAACTCACCCCGGTGCCGATTGAGCTCATCGTGCTAAACCCAACGGGACGCGTAAGGATTCCAGGCCTAGAGCGCTTCCCTACACCACAGGATGCCGCAAACTAGTAACAGACCCGCTCATTGGCTGCGTCGCCAACCAATAACCTTTTTCTCTGTGGCTCGTTCCGCGGCTCCGGCCCCCAGGACCAGGAGTATTGTGGGAAAGAAGCGGGACGCTAGAGGCTGGCGGCGCGCATGTTCAGAAGCAATGGAGGCGGAGTTGGGGAAAGCAAAGGCTCCGCCTTTAGTTCACGTACTTTGAGTTTTTGGCGTCGTTTTATCTGAGAAGCTGCTCTGTTCCTTTCCTAGGAATTATTATTTATCTTTTTATATTATTATTCCCTCCTCGTCACTGTATTCTTTCTTTAAGCAAAAGGGAGAGATGCTCGTATACTCA
This sequence comes from Mandrillus leucophaeus, assembly GCF_000951045.1. Taxonomy (NCBI): domain Eukaryota; kingdom Metazoa; phylum Chordata; class Mammalia; order Primates; family Cercopithecidae; genus Mandrillus; species Mandrillus leucophaeus. The sequence goes on from NW_012103798.1 coordinate 1,600,966, forward strand.
AAGAATAGAAAAAGCAGTAGGGGCGAAGTAACCTGTCTTCCTCCACGTCCCCATCCTGACCTAGAATCTTGATGGCATCCACCTCACCTTCTTATGTCAGGCTCTCGGGAAGTTTCGCTTCAAGGTTATCGTCTTTGAATTCAGCTTGGAATTTTACACAAGTATTAGTACTCTTTCTATGAGTATAACGCTTTTTGGTAGAGTTAAAGATATGTCTGATTAAAGATACTTATTGAGCGCTAATATATTCCACGTGTTCAAGAAAAAGCTGTAAACAGAACATACCACCGTTTCTAATGGAATTTACATTCAGTAGGAAGAAATAGATAACAATAAATAAGCAAAATAGTAAGAAGGAAGAGTGCTTTAATAGAGAATGGAGGTACTAACTTTAGGCAGTGTGCTCAGGGAATGACTTTCTAAGTGAGTGATATTTAAAATAGGATAACAAAAGACAGTGGTTTAGGGAACAGTAAAAAACTTGGCTTGCGCTAGGAACTGTCACGTCAGAGTGACCCCTCATTAAATGGGGAAGAGTAACAGGGAGAGAACAAGTGCACATGACAGCAAATCTTGAAGTGGTTTGAATTTTAATCCGATTGTAAATAGGGCATCAGCCTTTTTTTACTCCTAAATATTAATACGTCAGTGTGTATTTCCCCCCCAACACAGGAACATTATTTTACATAGACACAGTATTATTGTGAAAATCAGAAAACTAGCAATACTATGATCTATCAACTTTCTTTTTTTTTTTTTTTTTTTTTTGGTAATTTTCCCTATAAAGTCCTTCATAGCTAAAGAAAATCCAAGATCACACCTTGCATTCAGTTGTCTGCTTTAGTCTGGAAAATAGCTGCTTAGTATTTCTTCAGGTTTTTTTGTTTGTTTGTTTTTGAGACGGAGTCTCGCTCTGTCGCCCAGGCTGGAGTGCAGTGGCGCGATCTCCCGCTCACTGCAAGCTCTGCCTCCCGGGTTCCCGAGTAGCTGGGACTACAGGCGCCCGCCACCACGCCCAGTTAATTTTTTGTATTTTTTAGTAGAGACGGGGTTTCACCGTGTTAGCCAGGATGGTCTCGATCTGCTGACCTTGTGATCCGCCCGCCTCGGCCTCCCAAAGTGCTGGGATTACAGGCGTGAGCCACTGCGCCCAGCGGTATTTCTTCAGTTATCATGACATGAAGATTTTCGAAGAATACAAACCATTTATTCTGTAGAATATTCCTTAATTTAGGTTTGATTTTTTTGTTGTTATTTGATTCAAGTGATGCATTTGTGGCAGGAATACTACAGAAATGACCTTGTATTCATTCATGTCAGAGCATTGTATTAGGAGGGACATGATGTTAGTTGTTTTATTGCTGATAATGTTAACTTTGATCACTGGCTGAAGATTTATCCCTGATAATGTTTCTACTTTTACCTTTGTAATTAGTATCTTGTGAGAAAATACTTTGAGAATATGTACACGTCCTGTTTACGCCTCAACATTTCACTCATTAATTCTAATATCTGATGATTCTTGTTTAAATTTATTATTACAATGGTTGCCAAATGGTGATTTTCTAATTCCGTCATTCCTTTCACATTTATTACTGGTTTTCTACTGTGAGGTTATCAGGAGTTTTTAAAGCAGGAGAATTATATGATTTGATTTAAATCATTAAATGAGCTCTTATTTCTGTGTGACGAATGATAGCTAAGGGAAAGAAGAGAAACAGGGATACTAGTTGGAAAGTTATTGCACTTTTGTGAGCTAGCAGTAATGGAGAGTGATTTGGACTAAAGTGGTGGCAGTGGAGGTGGAAATGTGTGGATGGATTTCAGATGTGTAGGGTGCTATGGTTTGAATGTCCTCTTCAAAACACGTGTCGAAATTTAATTGCCAATGTAATGGTATTGCCATGTGGGGCCTGTAAGAGGTGATTAGATCATGAGGGCACTATGGATGAATGTCATTTCTAGAATGGGTTAGTTATCTTGGGAGTGGGTTCCTAATACAAGGATGAATTTCACTGGATTTCAGCTCTCTGTCTCACATATTCGCTTGCTCTTGCTCTTCTGATCCTCTGTCATGGGATAATACAGCACAAGGCCCTTGCCAGATATCAGTGCCATACTCTTGAACTTCTAAAACCGTGAGCCAAATAAACTTTTCTTGTTTGTTATTACCTAGTCTGTGGTATTCTGTTATAGCAGCAGAATATGGGCTAAGACATAGGGTTTGCAGAATTGGATATAGAAAGTAAAGGGAAAAAAGGAATTTCAATTGCTTTTTCCTGCGAATGAAGCATTACAATTGATGTTTTTATTTTTGAACAAATTGATAGATAAAAGGACTTGAATTACTTGGAAGACTGGCTACTTAATTTACCTAACCCTCGTTAAAACATTCCAGTTGTAATTCTTTTTTTTTTTTTTTTTTTTGAGACTGAATCTTGCTTTGTCACCCAGGCTGGAGTGCAGTGGCATGATCTCTGCTCACTGCAACCTCTGACCCCCCGGGGTTCAAGCGATTCTTCTGCTTCAACAGCCCGCGTAGATGAGATTACAGGTGTGCACCAACATGCCCCGCTAATTTTTGTATTTTTAGTAGAGACTGGGTTTCACCATGTTGGCCAGACTGAGCGCACACTCCTGACCTCAGGTGATTCGCCCTCCTTGGCCTTCCAAAATTCTGGGATTACAAGCCTGAGCCACTGCACCTGGCCTCTAACTGCAATTCTTTCCTGGGGAGTTCTGATTTAGACCACCATAGTTCAAGAAAGGGGTGAAGAAAGCTAAAGGTTAATAGTTGCAGAAGGGTTGGCCTTGGAGGTAAACCATAAGTACTCAAAACTTGTTTAGGTATCCAGTTAATCTTTTAATTAACATCATTACCTGTGTGTGATAAACACTATTTGAGCACCTAGTGCACTCAATATTTATTAATAATTAAGCACTTTGGGAGGCCGAGATGGGCGGATGACGAGGTCAGGACATCGAGACCATCCTGGCTAACCCAGTGAAACCCCGTCTCTACTAAAAAAATACAAAAAAAAAAAAACTAGCCGGGCGAGGTGGTGGGCGCCTGTAGTCCCAGCTACTCGGGAGGCTGAGGCAGGAGAATGGCGTAAACCCGGGAGGCGGAGCTTGCAGTGAGCTGAGATCCGGCCACTGCACTCCAGTCTGGGCGACAGAGCGAGACTCCGTCTCAAAAAAAAAAAAAAAAAAAAAAAATTTGGGGGCTCTTTCGGCCGGGCGCGGTGGCTCATGCCTGTAATCCCAGCACTTTGGGAGGCCAAGGCAGGCGGGTCACCTGATGTCAGGAGTTCGAGACCAGCCTGACCAACATGGTGAAACGCTGTCTCTACTGAAAATACAAAAATTAGCTGGGCGTGGTAGTGTATGCCTGTAGTCCCAGCTACTCCGCAGGCTGAGGCTGAGGCTGAGGCAGGAGAATTGCTTGAACCAGGGAGGCGGAGGTTGCCGTGAGCTGAGATCGCGCCCAGCCAGATTCCTTCTCAAAAAAAGAAAAAAGAAAAAAAGGCCAGGCGTAGTGGCCCATGTCTGTAATCGCAGCCCATTAGGAGGCCTAGGCGGGTGAATCGCCTGAGATCAGGAGTTCAAGACCAGCCTGGCCAACACGGTGAATCCCGGTCCCTACAAAAATTAGCCGGGCATGATGGCGAGTTCCTGTAATCCCAGTTACTTGGGAGGCTGAGGCAGGATAATCGCTTGAACCCGGGAGGCGGAGGTTGTAGTGAGCCGAGATCATGCCACTGCACTCCAGCCTGGGCAACAGAGCAAGGCAACTCTAAATGTATACTATTTTATGACGTATCTTATTATTTTTAAATTGAATACCTCAGGAAATGTGATGCCCAATGTATCTAGCTTCCAAATACTGTGCTTTGGGGATACTATCGTAAGAATTATTTGTTATTTTCAGGTTTACAAATTGGTCTTTAACTTGCACTGCTAAGCAGTAGTATAAACACCACACCCCTCTCCATTATCACAGAAATTAGAAGAATTTTTTTTTTTTTTTGAGATGGAGTCCCGCACTGTCGCCTCAGCCTCCCGAGTAGCTGGGATTACAGGTGTCGGCCACCACTCCCGGCTAATTTTTTGTATTTTTAGTAGAGACGGGAGCGGGGGCTAGGCTGGTCTTGAACTCCTGACCTCGTGATCTGCCTGCCTCCGCCTCCCGAAGTGCTAGGATTATAGGCGTCCCGCGCCCGGCCAGAATTTCTTATCTAGAAAGGTTCACCATCATTTCAGAATATATATATTTCCATATGACATTATTCCAGTATCTCCTATGGTAATTTGATTAAAATCAGGTTTCTGACCCTTTGCCTCTTAGAGTTCACATTCTTTACCATTAGATTTAGAGACTGTAATTCTTTCCTCCCAGCTTCTGTCATTTGAGGAGAGTAATAGCACCCTCCAAACGTCCTATCGCTCATTGCCAGACAATTACTCGAAAGAGAATTTATGTTAATTAACTCGAAGCCTCCTTTTCTGAATTTAACTCTCCTTCATCAGACCATACTAAAGAAAATAGCTAATCCCCGCGGTTGTTCAGGGAAACTAACCTCTCAGAGATTGGACTTTGTTTCTTAAATGCGGAGCCCAAACATGTAGGAATCCGGTATGCCATTTGATGGAAGTTGGATGGCCTTGATATGTATTTATGTAAACAAAACATACTGGTTGGTAAATATTTTTAAACACTTTGTTTAAAAGATTCAATGACTCTGTAATGATAAAGACTCGCATAAGTTTTCAATGATCTTTGGATACATATACAAACATTCTTAAATCTAAGTACAATTAAATATTTAGAACACTCTTAAAAAATAATTCTGAAGTGCCGATTTAACAGTACGTTACACATTTGTTTAGAAGAGAAACTACGGGGAGGAGCAAACCATGTAGTTAAAATACTCCTCAAGAGATAAAGCTGCAAGCCGCTGTAACAGGCGCCCGGCTAGCTCAGTCGGTAGAGCATGGGACTCTTAATCCCAGGGTCGTGGGTTCGAGCCCCACGTTGGGCGCGACTTGAAATTTTTCTTCTGAAACTTAAATGGTTTCTCTAAAACGCCTGGACCACAGAGTTCTTAAGCCGAATTAGTTTAAACACTTTCAGTATTAACCAGATTCTCCAGTAAAAAGTTCTCCTTTTGTAAACGAAACAGGTCACAAACCGTGCCTGTGCAATTGAAATCACATGTCCCCTCCCCGTGTTCTCTTTAAAACACACAGGAAACCAAATGCCCACTGTTGAAGACTAGTTTTTTGTGTTACTATGCATACTTGCATAGTTGGTGGTAGAGGGCAGTTTTAATTGTTATCTTAACAAACTTATTAGCGCCACATTTTGGCCGCTTTTCTAAAATTTAAGAGACCGGATGTAAAAACATTTGGAGGCACCTGAGGACTCCGAAGAAAAAGAACCAATTTATCCTTCTCTGTTTCTCTCTGTGTCCTTCTTTTTCCTCCACTCAATATGGAGTCTATCCCTGAAGAAATATATAGTGAAAAATAGTTCTTTTTGTAGTGAGATTTATACCACCAGTGCATACATCAAGTTTTCTTCCATTCTTCTTGGGAATGGATACTAGGAAATTAAGATTCTAGTAAAGGCTCTTTGAAGACGTACAAAACAACTGAGATGTGAAAATTTGGATAGGCAATTGGATGTGAGGGAGGAAAGGTTTCCGCCTTCTCCCCTTTGCACTGAGAACTGTGAAGTCATCAGAACGTCCTTGCCCACTCGAACCACCACAGCCAGACACATTCCAGGATCTCACCCACCAGAACACGTAGGTGAACGGTTTATGCTCCTTCATACCTGAAGCCAATCCTACCTAAAGCACTGGATCCTGTACCCTCCACGTGTCATCCCCCAGCTCGCCACTAAAGGATCAATTTTTCTCCTTTCTTGATTTTTCCGTTCAACACACAAACAAGCTGTTATTTATCTTAAAAACTTCGACCTATTTTCCTCACAGGCTGCCATTCTATTTCTCTGTTCCCCTTTGTAGCAAAAGCCCATCCCCTTTTGCCTAAGCTCAGGTTTCCCCTCCCTCCCACCTCTTAACCCTGACTATGCCCTTCAGCCATAGACCAAAAAATAAAATAAAATAAAATAAAACAGAAAACCCCCACACCTGTTGTCAAATACGTTTAGTTTATTACTCATGGCAACAAGGGAGAAGTGTGGGGTGATTCAGTAAGATGGTGATTATAGGATCTTGGCTTTTGTTGGGTAATTTGGGGGAGGGTCTAAGTAAGTAGGGGCTTGTTCTGAATTCTGTGCTCTCAGAAAACCAGGGCAATTCTAGGATCTGAAATCTATAAGGATGGCAGACTAAAGGAGGGATAAAGGTGAAACAAAGTAACAGTCACTCCTTTAGCAAGAGGGATGTTTGGTGTTTTGAGTTGCACAGTGACCAACTTGTCTGAAGTGTGTGTTATGTGAAAAACAGAAGAAAAGCATAGTTTGCTGAAAGCATCATATCAATCTGTAATAGCATTGAGGCTTACCTGTGTTAGATTACTTCCCAGATGTCAGGCACTACTTCTTGCTCTTCTCAACCCACTCTAGTCATGACTTCCTGCCCCTCCCGCCACACCCCACTAGTCTACTAAACTGTACATGAAAAGGTCATCATTCATCTCCACAAAATCAAATTAACTGCAAGGCCTAATTTACTTGGACTATCAGAAATCTATTACAAATTTGATCACTCCATGCTGGATCCACATCTCCCCTTTGGCTTCCAAGACACTAATGCTCTCTTGTTTTCTCCCCTATCTCACCAGCTACTACCTTTCTCTCCTATCTCTTCACTTGGGAGTGCTCAGGGATGGGTGAGTCCTTGTTCCTCTTCTCTATCCACACTCATGCACTTGGTGATCTTACAGTTTTAAATACCAGATACTTGCTGATGATTCACAACCTTTTTTTTTTTTTTGAGACGGAGTCTCACTCTGTCGCCCAGGCTGGAGTGCAGTGGAGTGCAGTGGCATGATCTCGGCTCACTGCAACTGCCGCCTCCCAGGTTCAAGCAATTCTCCTGTCTCAACCACCCGAATAGCTGGGACTACAGGCATCCCCCACCGCACCTCGCTAATTTTTGTATTTTTAGTAGAGATAGGATTTCACCATATTGGTCAGACTGGTCTCAAACTCCTGACCTCGGGTAATCCGCCCGCCTCGGCCTCCCAAAGTGCTGGGATTACAGGCGTGAGCCACCGTGCCCGGCTGATTCAAAACTTTTAAGAGAGCCCAGATCTCTCCCTTAAATGTCAAACGTCTATATCCATTTGGATGTGTGGTAGATAACTCATACTAAACGTGTACAAAAACTCTTGATCTTTGCCCCAAAACTTGTTTCTCATGTAATTTTTCTTTTTTTCCCCACTAACGGTAACACCATCCTTCTAGATGCATGAACAATACTGGAAACATTATTGATTCCTATCTCTCCAACCCCATTGTGAAAGTGTCTTTCAATATTCCCCTGCCATACTGACTGTGAGCTTGGCCATGTGACTAACTTTGGCTAATAGAACAGAAAGCATGATGCAAACAGTGTCTTGAGGAGAACTCACACAATGGGGTTTGGATCCAAGCTGCCAAGTAATAAATCAGTATCCTGAGACCACCATGCTGAGGGAGCCTAAGCCAGCCACGTGGAGAGAAGCATGTGGAAGACAGAGAAGGCATGGAGAGAGCACTGACACTGAGACTTGTAAACAAGGCTGTCCTAGACCTTCCACCCCAGCACACCAATTAAATACAGCCAGGTGGCTATCTCCAGCTCATACTACATGGAACAGAACTGCTCACCTGAGTCTTGCCTGAATTCTGACCCACACCACCATAAGCAAATAGGATTCATATTGTTTTAAGCCATTAACTTTTAGAAGTTTGTTACATAGCAATAGGTAACTGAAACATCCACGTAAGATCTATCAGGAAATCCTGTTGGTCTACCTTCCATGTATCCAGAATCCAGCAGTTCTCATCTTTACAGCTAGCACCCTGGCTTAAAAAACATCATCTCACTGAGATTACTGCAATGGTGTCTTAACTGATTTTCCTGCTTCAATTTGTCTCTTTAAACTCTATTCTTAACACAACATCCAGAATAATCCGGTTTAAACAAGCCAGATCTTGTCAATTTTCCACTCAAAACACTCCAAGGATATGCTGTTTGACTCAGTAAGATGTATCCTTGTAAGATATACCCCCACTCCCCCATCTACTATTGCTTCTCTTCTTGCTCACTCTACACGAGCCAAATTGGCCTCCTTATCAATCCTGGAATATGTTAGGCATGCCTTTCCTTAGGTTTGTTTGTTTGTTTTTTGAGACAAGGTCTCACTCTGTCACCCAGGCTGGGGTGCAGCGGTGTGATCTTGGCTCACTGCAGCCTCCACCTCCCGGGTTCAAGCAATTCTCCTGCCTCAGCCTCCCAAGTAGCTAGGACTACAGGCATGCATGACCATACCTGGCTAATTTTTGTATTTGTGGTAGACATGGGGTTTCACCATGTTGGCCAGGCTGGTCTCGAACTCCTGACCTCAAGTGATCCACCCGCCTCAGCCTCCCAAAATGCTGGGATTACAGGGATGGGCCACCACAACTGGCTTCCTCTTCTTACAAAGACACCAGTCTTACTGGATCAGGGCATCACCCTAATGATCACGTCTTAATTTGACTACATCTGCAACTCTTTCCAAATAAGGTCACGTTCACAAGGTACAGGGGTTGGGACTTCAACCTATCTTTTTGAGGGGCATAATTCAAACCATAATAGAAGGCTACATTCCTTAACTTCAGTCACCAGTTGTCTGCTACTTTATAGCCAGTTTTAAAGCTCTATTTCAGTCACAGATCCTGTTTTTGATATTATTCAATGATGAAAACTTCTCATAAATAATCTAAATTCAACAAAAGATGAAGTCAATATAAATGTAAAGTTCATGTTTACTGAAAAAAGAGATAATGTTAATAAAATAGTAAATCCATCCAATTGGCAATTAATAGTATATCTATTCCTGGCAATCCTCCTGGGAGGGTTCAAAGTTAAGAAATAGACAAGCCTCGTTCTAATGGAGCTTATATTCCAGAAAAGAAGATAAAACCTCTGTTGAAACGATGACAAGGTAAAAGTTAGAAGTGCCCCAATTATGGGTACTGTGCTTAGGGAAAGAGTGCTATGGAACAGTGGTAGGACTAGAGGAGACAGGTATCCCAAAAGAATGAAGCCAGCAAAATTTCAACAAGAGGTAGTTCATTAAAAACAAATGAAAAAATAAAATAAAAAGTTAAATGACTGAGTACATATTTCAAAGAACCTCCGCCCTGAGAAGATATAAAGCACAAACACAAAGATTAATGGCATTGTGAATACATTTTTACAAAGCAGTTGTAACCTTATATAAAAATGAAGTATCTTTTTTCTTAGAAATGTAGAATTGCTCATAAAAAAATGGTGAAGTTAAAAAGTGAACATTTCCACACTTTGCTTAACAAATGCTTGACCATGTTACCAAACATTCTCAGTCCAAAGATCAAATATATTTCTGGAAAAACAACATTATTATAATATGGACACCCAAGCACCAAAATAAATAATTTTTTTAAATGGACCCATGTTAGTATTTGAAATAACTGGTAATTGTTAACACTATTTATGCTTTAAATGGAGTAACTGCTGGAAATAAAATTAATGAGCCCAGAACAGATTATGTGAACTGTGGAGAAATACTCTTCTTTTTGAAAAACAAGCCACATAGGCTGGGTACGCTGGCTCACACCTGTAATCCCAGCACTTTGGGAGGCGGAGGCGGGTGGATCACGAGGTCAGGATATCGAGACCATCCTGGCTAACACGGTGAAACCCCGTCTCTACTAAATACACAAAAAATTAGCTGGGCATGGTGGCGGGCGCCTGTAATCCGGTGCCTGTAATCCAGATACTCAGAAGGCTGAGGCAGGAGAATGGCATGAACCTGGGAGGCGGAGCTTGCAGTGAGCAGAGCGCCACTGCACTCTAGCCTGGGCAACAGAGGGAGACTCTGTCTCAAAAAAAAAAAAAAAAAAGCCACATAACAAACTTCCAAAATCAAACTGCTTTACTATACTTTATTGATATTAACACAACAGATTTCAGTAAGCACCAGCTACCATGTTACCAGTACACAAGAGAAACAAAGTCAAAAGAATTATATATTAATGCAAAGAGTAAACACAGAATGCTTTCACTTCCACTATACTCCTCTGTAACAAAACATCCTACATACTTTGTACAATTTGCTTATAATTGGTTAAATATGTAATATGAAGCAAGGTTGATTTTTCAATCAAACTTCTATTTCTCAGTGGAAAACGCTCTCTTCATCAGAGGTGGTTGAGTTTTCCCAACATCAAACATCATTTCCAAAGGTGGGTTATTGAGAGAACACCAATCAGGTATACGGCCCGTCTGATTATAATATTCCTTTGAAACAGAACGGCTCCCAAGTATATCTTGTAATGCTCCAAAAATAGCCCCTGTGTGACAAAAATATTTTTTATAGCTAAGATGAAAACTTTTACTAGAAAACTTTAGGTACATATACATCTACTTCACTATATGACAAAAGTGGATTGGTAAAATTCAGCAATGCATTGCCACAATCTTCAAAGTAATTCCAGTCAAGCTATTCTTTATATTTTGAATAACAGAGTAAGCCATAACTCCGTGTTAAAGTAATTGAAATGGCCTTTAGCAGGTTAAGAGTGAACATGATAACAAGTATTATTGCATTTAAAAGCAAGTTAGATAGAGTGGAGTGGAAGGTATTTTCAACTTTGTGTAAATACAATCAACAAGATTCTGAGTTTTCTCTCTCACAACTAAGGTTATATATCAATAAATAAAATGGTACTGCCAAACCCAATAAACATCATCATAATGTCCTAACATTCTATACTGAAGACCTTATTAAGACCCACAAGGCAGTCTTTTAAAAACAATTCCATTACTAAATCAATTTGTCCTAGATCAAAACTACATTTATACCAAATCCTATTTTACAAGAAATTATATAACATTCATTTTAAAATGTCACACTACTTTGTTTTTCTCTCTGAATGTACAATCCTGATACCTTCTAGCTCTGCATCATAAAACATATATCAGAACGTATATAAATGTACATATTCATTATTGTTTTTCCCTTCAAAGTAGTTACAGCAGACCTTTGAACAATGCAGGGATTAGGGGTGTGCACCCACAAGCACCTGAAAAATCCATGTATAATTTTTGCCTCCCCCAAAACTTAACTACCAATAGTCTACTGTTGACTGAGAAGTCTTACCAATAACATGAATAGTCAGTTAACACATAAACAGACCAGTATCTACATATGTATTTTTTATACATTCATGACATATCTTTTTCTTAATTTTTTTGATATTTCTAGGCTACGTGGTTTGTCTGTTTTTTCCAATTGCTGCAAATCTTCAAAAATTTTTCCAACATTATTTCCTAAAAACAGCATATCAATGGACCCACATAATTCGAACCCATGTTGTTCAAGGGTCAACTGTATTTATTAGGTTATTTCCTTATTTCGGTGAAACCATCATTACTTAAAACATTTAATGAACTCAGCCACAAATACAGTTATAAAATAAAGAGACCAATTTTCATATGTGGCTCACTAAATTTGCAAGACATTAAAATAAACATTTTAAGAAATGGTAAGCCGGGCACGGTGGCTCACACATGTAATCCCAGCACTTTGGGAGGCCGAGGCGGGCGGATCACCTGAGGTCACGAGTTTGAGACCAGCCTGACCAACATGGAGAAACCCCGTCTCTACTAAAGATACAAAAAAATTAGCCGGGCGTAGTGGCAGGTGCCTATAATCCCAGCTACTAGGGAGGTGGAGGCAGGAGGATCGCTT
>NW_012103798.1:1613460-1614802 GCF_000951045.1 Mandrillus leucophaeus
AAAAAAAAAAAAAAAAAGTCAATGTTAGTTGTATTTATCAAGTGGGCAATTCTGAACCCTGAATTATTTATTCTAATATATCCATTAATAGTGTCATTCAGAGACCAAATACTATATAATCACTATATTTTAAAAGTGAAATTCTTACCTCCCAACCAGGCCACACAATTAGCTTTTGCAGGTGGAGTATGAATTCGAAATGTCTTAGTGCCAAGGGCTTTTTTATATTTTGGTTTTTCTACCAAATACCTTATTTCTGCAAGCAATCTGTGGAGAAATCCTGGCAACATAGAAGTGCCCCCTATGACTACCAAATTCTCTGCTAGTTGCTTCCTGGTGTCTATTGGACACTGTTATTAAAAAGAAAGAAAAAAAGAAGGACTTATTCTGAACTGTACAAATAATGCTTGACTGAACTTAAGAAAATATACATATTATATATACTATGATTATACATATTATTATTATACTACAGATTAAACAGGTGATCATTTGTATCACAAAAAGGGCCACGGCAAGGTTTCTTTCATGTAGCAAAGCAAGTATAAGCACCATAAAAATACTGCCAAATATATACACAAACTTAAAAGATTTTAAAATATTTTAAAGTCTAATAGCATAGGATTTTACATTCCATAGGGTATACGGCAGTAATATGTGAGTGTTCTCACTGTCAGGGTAGCAATGATTAAGTAGGGCAAAGAGCATGAGAAGAAATAACTTCTCTTTTTTGGGGTAAGGGAAGTATGTGGAAATTTCGTTTTTCCAAGGTGTATTCAAGTGCCAGTTGTTAAGTGGGAAGATAATACTCCTAGGAAAATTATGGTTCTACATCAGTTCTCTTTAAGAGTTAGCAATGATAAGGTCCTTCAATGAATGGAGCCCTAGAGGCAAACATATCTTCCAAGGCAATGGTATTTCATGCGAAGCCCTATAATTACATAGTCATTAAAAAAAAGAGACATATTATTACCATATGTCCTGTGGAATTTAAAATTGAATACTATACAACCCTGAATTGGAAGGAACCATAAACCACACTAGGTACTAAATAAAAATCTGGTCCTGACTCTTAAAAGAATGCACGTCGCTGGGCACGGTGGCTCATGCCTGTAATCCAAGCCCTTTGGGAGGCTGAGACAGGTGGATCACCTGAGGTCAGGAGTTCAAGACCAGCCTGACCAAAATGGAGAAACTCCATCTCTACCCAAAAACACTAAATTAGCCGGCATGGTGGCACATGCCTGTAATCCCAGCTACTTGGGAGGCTGAGGCAAGAGAATCGCTTGAACCCAGGAGGTGGAGGTTGCAGTGAGCCGAGATCACACCACTGCACTCCAGC
>NW_012103798.1:1615097-1618879 GCF_000951045.1 Mandrillus leucophaeus
ATGTCCATGGCACTCATTATCCTGGGGTTTGGAATGCTGTAGATGCCATTTCTCAGTGCCAAAGTAAAACTCATGAACTATAACATTTTAAAATGAAAGTTTAAAAAGTTTTAAAAGAGGACCGTATTCTGTAAAAATTAATAAAATTCAATAAGCAGATTAGTTGTTGACACATATTAAAAATAATATGTGACAAGGATTGCTAGTTGCCTAAAATAACATTTAAAATTTTTATTTAAAGGACTGTGATAATAAAGGGAATTTTTTTGACAAGATAAAATACCTGTATAAGGGAATCCAATATTAAAGTAGCAACTGATTTCTCTTCATTATCTTGTTCAAAAAGAATTTCCACAACTGAATCTCTAATGGGATTTGAAAAAGAGAGCTTTCTGTTGGTGTCACATATTATTACACAGAATATACCATGATTTCCATTTACATAGTATTTTTAAGTACCAATACTACATTAACAAAGAGTAATTATTAAAATACAAGTTGTTCTCATTTGTAAATGGAAAGGATAACAATGCCTGCCTCAGGGGTTGAGGTGAAGATGCAATAAGTTAATAGAACAGGGTCTGCCTAAATTATTAGCTGTTACTATTATTATGTATACATTTACATTTATTTTGTATCCAATTATAACTCCCCAAACCTAAGAAAAGAAAAGAAATAGTATTCTATAATAATAAGATTCAACAAGCAGATTAGCTGGTGATACAAGAGATTTATAAGCAACCACCCCCCCCCATTTCTTTTTTAAAATAATACAAGGATCACCAGTTGCTTAGTAAAATATCCATTTTCCAATTTATTCTCAAATTAAAATAACTCTATTACTTTTTGGTAGCATGAGGAAGATCTTTGTGGTGATGAAAGAGTTCTATATGTTTAAAAAAATTATATATATTATATTTAAGGTATACAACATATTTTGATATATATATACACACACACAGTGAAGTAATTACTACATTCAAGCAAACTAACCTATCCATCACCTTCCGTAAGTAGTAAGAGCACCCAAAATCTATTCTTAGCAAAATTTCAGTATAGAATACAGTGTTACTAACTAAAGTCCTCATGCTGTACATTAGATCTCTAGGCTTATTCATCACTCACAACTACAAGTTTGTGTCCTTTGACCCTCTCCTCATTTCCTTCCCCTCTCAACTCCTAACAACCACTGTTTTACTCTCTGTTTCTAGATGTTTCACTTTTTTTAGATTCCACATATACAAGTGAGATCAAGCAGTAATTTTCTTTCTGTCTGGCAATAGTTCTGTATCTCCATTGTTGTAGTGACTGTAGAAATCTACATATGATAAAATAACACAGAACTAACATATACTTTATGCCAATGCCAATTTACTAGTTTTGGTATCATATTATAGTTATATAAGATGTTTAACCATTGGGAGAAACTGAAAGGGTATATGGGACCTCTCTGTATTATCTTTTACTACTGCCTGTTAATTTGTAGAATTTGAAAATAAGATAAAACTCAATTTTTAAGCTGGATATATTGTGCCTCCAACCCATCCCACTAGTTAAAACACTGTATTTACCAGCCTCTGGCCAGATGCAATGGCTCATGCCTATAATCCCAGCATTTCAGGAGGCTGAGGCAGTGCAGGGGAATGGCTTGAGGCCAGGAGTTCAAGACCAGCCTGAGAACCGGTCTCAGCATAGTGAGACCTCATCTCTTAAAAAAAAAAAAAACAGTCTTTCTTGCAACTAGATGTAGTTAAGTACCAGACAAGGAGATGGAGGCAGAAGTAATATGTCGGACTTTTTTTTTCCCTTTTGAGACAAAGAGTCTTGCTCTGTGCAATGGTGTGATCTCGCATCAGCCTCCCAGATTCAAGTGATTCTCATGTCTCAGCCTCCCAAGTAGCTGGGATTACAGGTCTGTGCCACCACACCCAGCTAATTTTTTGTATATTTTCAGTAGAGGTGGGGTTTCACCATGTTGGCCAGGTTGGTCTCGAACTCCTGGCCTCAAGCGACCTGCCTGCCTCAGCCTCCCCAAAGTGTTGGGATTATTGGCATGAGCCACCGCACCCAGCCTATGTTGGACTTTTAATTAAAGAGTTAAGCACTTTCTTCTTTCCCTTCTTAGGACTACTTGCTTGAAACAAAAACATGGTAGCTACAACTCCAGCAGCCATCCTGGACCTCAAGGACAAGGGCTACATCCCGAAGATGATAGATGGAAAGATGTTTGGGTCTCTGAGACGATAATATCATCCCTGGATGATCTACCTCTGAACTTCTTTTCTTTTAATTTCACATTTTTTGAGATAGGGTCTTGCCCTGTTGCCCAAGCTGGAGTGTAATGGCACAATCTTGGCTCACCGCAACCTCTGCATCCCAGGCTCAAGCAATCCAACAGCACTGGCATCCCAAGGTGCTGGGATTACAGGTGTAAGCCACTGTGCCCAGCCTTGAACTTCTTTTAAATGAGAGATAAACTTCTAACTTGTTGAAGACACTATTTTCAGGTTTGTATAACTGTGGCCAAACCAAATCCTAACCAATACAATACAAAATTAACTATGCACATACAGGTATAAACTCTATTTTTTATAAAATCGGGATATTATGCATAACTATTTTAAAGTGTTTAAAAATTCTTTTCAAAACAAAATCCTCTTCATGAGACTCAATCTACTAGCTAATTCTTTCCACTTCACCACTAAAGTATACTAACTGAGGCCTACAGTACACTGAACAGGCATAGCTGGTCAGGCCCTTGCCACTATGCCTGCAGACTTCTTCCACCAGTTAAGCTGCATGCTTACAAAGATCCACTCTTCTATTTCCAAATCTTTTGTCAGGTGATTTGATATTAAAATTATATAACTTAACAATTATTACTTAACCAATGAAATATTAACGTAGAAAACAAGTTGTTCTTTCCATGAATGTGAAAGCTTTGGAACGACAAGTTAGTTTTTAAAAATATTTGTAACATAGGTGAGACAACTGTAAAAGTCTAGAAGAAAATAACTAGATGGATTCTGTAAATAGTAGAGATGGGGTTTCACCGTGTTGGCCAGGCTGGTGTCAAACTCCTGACTTTAAGTGATCCGCCCGCCTTGGCCTACCAAAATGCTGGAATTACAGGCATGAGCCACCACGCCCAGCCAACTAGATGGATTCTGTACCAAGACTGATTCCTAGTAACTTTAAGCTCTTACTGTACTTATAAAAAGAACAAAAAAGCAGGAAATCATAAATTATGATTTACTGGTTATTATAATTTTAAGTCAGAACTCTATAAGTAGACTTAGCCTCAAAGAATAGGTCTTGGAAAAACATAAATACACACAAAATTTAAGTTAAAATAAAATGTTTAGTATATGATTTTTTATAATGGTCCTTTACTTTAAATAACCAAATAACCCTTCTTTTGCTTTACCAACCAACTACTGGTCAGTATTGTGTCTAATTAGAAGGTTTCAATGGAACTATACCTTTTGGCAGAAACAACATGTTAGGCTGGGCACAGTGGCTCACACCTGTAATCCCAGCATTTTAGGAGGCCAAGGCAGGCGGATCACCTGAGGTCAGGAGTTCGAGACCAGCTTGACTAACATGGAGAAATCTCGTCTCTACTAAAAATACAAAAATTAGCTGGGTGTGGTATGCATGCCTGTAATCCCAGCTACTCAGGAGGCTGAGGCAGAAGAATTGCTTGAACCCGGGAGGCAGAGGTTGTGGTGAGCTAAGATTGCACCATTGCACTCCAGCCTGGGCAACAAGAGCGAAACTCC
>NW_012103798.1:1619570-1628695 GCF_000951045.1 Mandrillus leucophaeus
AGGAGAATCACTTGCACCCAGAAGGAGGCTGAAGTGAGCCGAGATCGTGCCATTGCACTCCAGCCTGGGCGAAAAGAGCAAAAACTCTGTCTCAAGAAAAAAAAAAACAAAAACCAAGTGTGAACTACCATGCCTGGTCTCTGTATTTCTTTAAATAGTTATCTTCTTCTTTAGACTGAGATCCAATAACAATCAGGAGAAAATTTTAAAAAGTAATTTAATAAACATAACTTAAATAGGAGATTAAAATGATATAAAAATAGCTAGCAAAAAGTACTACATTCTTACTCTTTTGCTACCCTGTCCTACCGTCTTTAACTTCCATGTATTTATGTTCGTTCTTTCAATACTTCAAGCTCTACATTAACTCAAAGCCTAATAGGATGTTCAATATGTTACATAACAATAATTTTCTGTGAATCTTCTGACCTTATATTTTACAAGGAAACTTTTACAATATAAATTTTATAAAGTTGCGTTATAAACAAATGTTATATTGTTACTAATATGATTATGTAAGTCCTTAACAACAACTTATATTGGATCATCAGACAGAATAGTCAAATCAATAAATGGCGAATTACTAAGTCCTAAAGACTGAGTATATTTGGAAAAATGCATTCTTTCTAACAAAAAGTTTTAAAGCAGGAGTCAGCAAATACGGCCTGAGAATGAAATCCAGCCACCACCTGTTTTTGCAAATAAAGTTTTACTGGAACACAGTCATGCTCACTCATTTAAATATTATCTATGGCTAATTTTGTGTTCCAACTATAGAGTTGAGTAGTTGCAACAGAGACCATATTGGCCCATAAAGCTTGAGTTATTTATTTTATTTTATTTTATTTTTGAGATGGAGTTTCGTTCCTGTTGCCCAGGCTGGAGTGCAACAGTGCGATCTTGGCTCACCGCAACCTCTGCCTCCCGAGTTCAAGCAATTCTCCTGCCTCAGACTCCTGAGTAGCTGGGATTACAGGCATGTGCTACCATGGCCAGCTAATTTTGTATTTTCAGTAGAGACTAGGTTTCTTCTTGTTGGTCGGGTTGGTCTCGAACTCCCGACCTCAGGTGATCCGCCCACCTTAGCCTCCCAAAGTTCTGGGATTCCAGGCATGAGCCACTGTGCCCAGCCAAGCCTGAGCTATTTACTATCTGGTCCTTTACTAAAATATTTTGCTAACCCCTATTTTAAAGTGTCATACTTCCTGCCCCACTTCAAAGAATGGCTAGTTTCATGAATTGAACTAATTCTCAATTACCTTCATAAATAGGAGATAATATATTTTTTTTAATTTTTAAAAATTTAAAAAGCTGAATAGGCGGGGCACGGTGGCTCATGCCTGTAATCCCAGCAGTGTTGGAGGCCAAGGTTGGCGGATCACCTGAGGTCAGGAGTTTGAGACCAACCTGGCCAACATGGTGAAACCCTGTGTATATTAAAAAATACAAAAATTAGCCAGGCGTGGTGGCAGGCACCTGTAATTCCAGCTAGTTGGGAGGCTGAGGCAGAATTGCTTGGACCCAGGAGATGAAAGTTACAGTGAGCCAAGATAGTGCCACTGCACTCCAGCCTGGACAACAGAGCAAGATCTTGTCTCAAAAGAAAAAAAAAGCTGAATAAAATAAATCATGAATAATGAGGCTTAACAATAAACACTTAACTGTTAAAATGGCAATAGTGAAATAAAGGCTCATACAAATATTTTTAAAAGCCAAAAGTTTATTTTCATTTACTACTTTGCTCATTAAAATTAAGATCTAACCTGATTGATCCAAGGACGTGTAAAATCTTCTCTCCATCTAATGGATAGTCAACATTTGGGGGTGGGGAGGGACGCTGAAATATAAATATCATAAACATAAGTCCACACATGTTGTAACCTTTGCAAAAAGATGCTTTTTTTTTTTTTTTAAACTTACCTCGTTATTCCCATCAATATTAAATTTTGCTGCTTGGATTTTTAGTCCTCGCTTCAGATCACTTACAAAGCAAGTACGCACTTAAAGGAAGAAAAGGAGACCTTGTTATGGCTAGTTGATTACAACTGAACAGAGTGAACCTACACCCCAGTTAAAACAATTCAAGTGAACATGCTAATCATCTATTCCTTTGGATTTTATAAACCCTATTTCCATCTTTAGTTAGCTAACAGTAATTTGTTCATTAAAAAACCTGTTTTGGCTGGGTGCAGTGGCTCACCCCTGTAATCCCAGCACTTTGGGAGGCCGAGGCAGGCGGATTACCTGAGGTCAGGAATTCGAGACCAGCTTGCCCAACAGGGCGAAACCCCGTCTCTACTAAAAATGCAAAAAATTAGCCGGGTGTGGTGGTGGGTGCCTGTAATCCCAGCTGCTTGAGAGGCGGAGGCAGGAGAATTGCTTGAACCCGGGAGGCAGAGGTTGCAGTGAGCTGAGATCGTGCCACTGCACTCCAGCCTGGGCAACAAAAGTGAAACTCTGTCTCAAAGAAAAAAACCAAAATAGAACAAAACAAAACAAAAAAACAACCTTTTTCATTAACTAAGGTGTCATAAGACATGTTGTACATTCATCTTGTATAAAACCTCATTTTAAAAAAATCATCTTTAAAGAAACTGTTGTTTGACATCTCTTATATAAGGAGAACCACAACAAAAGTTAATTTTACCATCATAAAAAAGTAGCTATTCTAACTGAATAGTATATTTCTTTAAACCAGATTTTCTTTCTCCCTCTCTCTGATTCTTTTTAAGGAATCTTCTTGTGAAAAGATGTTACCAAAAAGAAATTGGAAAAAAAAAGAAATAAAATTAATAAATATCTTGATTGGTCAGAACACAATGCCAAATTTTTTTTTTTTTGACAGAGTCTCACTTTATTGCACAGACTGGAGTGCAGTGGCGCGATCTCGGCACACTGCAACCTCCACCGCCTGGATTCATGCGATTCTCATACCTCAGGCACCCAAGTAGCTGGGATTACAGGTGCACGCCACCATGCCCAGCTAATTTTTGTATTTTTAGTAGAGACAGCATTTCGCCATGTTGGTCAGGTTGGTCTCGAACTCCTGACCTCAAGTGATCCACCTGCCTTGGCCTCCAAAAGTGATGGGATTACAGGCACGGGCCACTGTGCCTGGCTGGTACAATGCCAATTTTTGCTCTTAGTTGCAATGTAACACTCCTTAGTTTTGGGCTTTTTGTAATGATTGTTCCTTGTTAGCACACCCCAACACTACCGTTTTCTTTCTACTATATCACTTTACTTTTTGCATGTCGAAAACTTTTTCTTTTAAAAATTCTATTGCAAAGTATTTTTTATAATGAGTTGCTTAAAATTATTTCAAGGTAGTTAGGGAATACTTTTTTTAAAGTAGAGATAAAATTGATGTTAAATGCAAGAAATTCGACAACTTGGTTGTATTACTCGTAAAGCATGTTAGCCATATATATTATGAAAAGAATTATGCATAATATATATGATATAATGCATATTGATATGATATATATATTATACACAATTCTTTTCATAATACATTATGTAGTGAATTTCATTCACTAATTCAAACCACATGTGTTGAGAATCCACAATATGCTACTATGCTAGATAGTGAGCCAGGCGCTAAAGCTACTTGTATGTTTTATATTTTATTCAAGTTCTCGTGACTATCTAAGCAAAGTAAATACCTAGCCTTGAGATCTTTTATTTGTTTTTGAGATGGAGTCAAGATTCCCTTGCCCAGGTTGGAGTATAGTGGTGCAATCTTAGCTCACTGCAACCTCTGCCTCTGGGATTCAAGTGATCCTCCCACCTCAGCCTCCCAAGTAGCTGAGACTACAAGTGGGTACCACCATGCCTGACTAATTTTTTGTAGTTTTATTTTTATTTTTTTGAGATAGAGTTTCACTCTGTCATCCACCCTGGAGTCCAATGGCATGATCTCGGCTCACTGCAACCTCTGCCTCGCAATTCCAGATCACACAATACAATGAATATGTGTATGCTGCATGTTAGTTTTTGTTTTTGTTTTCTTTTGAGACAGTCTTGCTCTGTCACCCAGGCTGGAATGCAGTGGTCTGAACTTAGCTTACTGCAGCCTCCACCAAGAGATCCCAGGTTCAAGTGATCCTCCACCTCAGCCCCTCTAAATAGTTGGGACTAGAGGTCTGTACCACCACACCTGGCTAATTTTTGTATTTTTTGTAGAGACAGGGTTTCATCACGTTGTCCAGGCTGGTCTTGAACTCCTGGGCTTAAGTGATTCACCTGCCTTGGCCTCCCAAAGTGCTGGGATTACAGGGGCCAGCCACTACACCCAGCCTGCATATTTGTTTTTAACAGAAAGGGTTTCTACTGTACATACCTTCAGCAACATGCTTTCTTCCTTTACATTATGGACCTTCTTCCAAACCAATACTCTAGCTCTTCTTTTAACAGCTACATGACATTCCTTATAATGAAATTACCAAACTTCATGCAATAACCCTTTTTAGATGGGATGCACACTTTGAATTTTAATAAATATGCCAGATTGCTTTCCAAAAAGGTTAGTTTGCAATCCTTACTACTAATAATAAACATTCATTTTCCTACCATCTCACTAATACCAGATGTATTTCAAATTTTTGCCAATCTGATGTCTCCCTGACTAATGGTAGAGTTAAACATCTTTTCACAGGTTGGAGGCCATATGAAAAGAAAACACTCCACATCGTCAACAATTGTTATATCATGGAGGATAGAAATGGAAGAGAGGAAAGGAAACCATTTTACCTGAGATATTTCTGTATTATTTGAACTACTGTAATAAGCAGTACAAATGATTAATATTTTATAACAAATTGAAAAGAATTTAGGTAATTAAAACACATAAAAGATATTAAGTAATATAATGGAAAGCAAGATATATTTTGTAGCTGTAGCTCTAACCCTACCTACTTGTGTGACACTGAACAAATAACTTAACATTTCAGAGCCCCAACTGTATATCTCCGGCTCTCATTTAACTCTGAAATCCATTACTGTCTACCTATTAAGCATCCTAAATTATTAACATTAATGACATGCCAAGTATTGAAGAAGATTATATTTTAAATGTATTTTATTTCAGTGAACAAAAATACCAGAAAACCCAATTTGAACATTATCATAGAAATTCACTCTAGCAAAGTAGAAGCAATCTCACTTAGGTGAATCCAACGTACCGTGTAGTACTTTGGTCACAATTTCAGAATGTTTTAGAAAAATGTATGAAGAAAACTAGAGTAAAAAACATTATACTAATCAAACCAGTAGCTTTCTTAAGCAATTTAACTGTTCTTTCACACTGCAAAATACTAGGTTCCCTGGTAACCCTGTATACTCTATACAATTGAGAAGCTGCTTCAGTAACACATCATCACTATGCCACAGCTTCCCTAAGTGTGAAAAAAAATTGGAATTTGTACTTAAGAGTATCCCATAGTCTATATATTAAATACTTTTAGGATATTATATTATGAATATATTTTCTATCTGTCTAACTGTTTAGAAGCATATGCCCTACAAACTAACACTTAAGGATGAAAGGGACAAAAATGAGAACTTACTTTACCTTTAATGTCCTCTAAGACACCTTCTGGAACTGAACCTAAAAAAAATATTTCATTTAGAATTATAAAACCTTAATAATAATTAAAAACAGTCTATTAAATTGCCTTCACATTTCTATTTTTCAGTTTAGAAAAAATTTTAAAAATACAACTACTATAATTTTCTCAAAAAGTCTAACAGAAAAATTTAATTTTGTTTTAGGGAAGAAATACCATCATTCAAAGGCAAGACAAACCATGGAAATCGAAGCAAAAAATTGAAGTTTCAAGTTTATCTTTCCAGTGATAATAAATAGTTGTCAGTAACATGCTAACATATTTTTTAAAAGTACCACACACATGGCGGGCGCCTGTAGTCCCAGCTACTCGGGAGGCTGAGGCAGGAGAATGGCGTGAACCCAGCAGGCAGAGCTTGCAGTGAGCCGAGATCACGCCACTGCACTCCAGCCTGGGCAAAGAGCAAGACTCTTTTTTTAAAAAAAAAAAGTACCACACACAGTCTTTTAATCTTTTCCTTCAAGGTAAAGGTGACATTTTAAAAATGAGTGAGAAAGTACCTATTCATTCTTTTTTGAATTAAGTTCTATATACTAAATGAAAGAGGCTCATTCAAAGTTCACCTAAGGATACCAAGTATATCTATCTTCATGCAATACAGGGAGCCTTTGGAAAGTGAATATTTGGATATGTTACCATTGTTATAAAATTTTGTTGCCAAAAATCTGTCTCAGAAACAAAATTTTCTAACCTAAAGTCTTCAAAACTAAGAATTTTTAACCCATTGTAAAAAAATATGGAAAAATATTTTCATTGATTTATAAGAATAAATTATTGATATCAGAGAAGATAGACATCTACAGCTGAAAATAAATCATTATTTAATAAGCATAATTATGGCCTTCTTCCACCTGGATCTACATTTGTTGTCAGCTATAACTTTCAGTTCTGAGAACCATTAAAATTAAGTATTAAAATCAGGTAAACTTAGAAACCACACCATTAAAATGTTAAGCCATAATTTAAAAAAAAAAAAAAAAAAGCACATTTAATGTTTAGTTATATGGCAAAAGATTTTTACCTTTAGTAAGTATAACTTTAGAATTATTTGTTATTTTACCTTTATTATCTCATCCTTTCCAAAGGCTTACTTTTGTGTTTCATAATATAGTAACAATAGTACATACATGGTTTATAAATAAACACACATACTCTAGATAATATGTTCAAAGTTTTATTTTACCTGTGGGGCCAGTACATGATAAAAATTTTTTGAAGATTTCCTATCTTTGAGTGTTAAAATTTATCAAGAGGATAAAGATATGCCAGAAGATTTAATCCTGGTTATAAATAGATGAGAGAAATGTAACTTGACTGTAAGAACCTGCAATTTAAAAATAAGTGCTAAAACCTAGAGCATTCCACAACTTCAATGCTCTCTCTTGGAACATTTATATAAATTTTAACATGTGTCAAAGAAATCTGGTAATATGAGAAACTATTTTCTTTAGGCAAATGTAAGGCAGGCCTGGAAATAAAGAGTTTAATTTAGCTAAGAGTAGATGCTGCTTTGGTAAGGAGCTCCTTAATCATAAGGAGCAAATAATCATAAGGGGCAAATAATCATAACTATTTAAATTTTGCAAGTAAAGAATAGAAACAAGAGGCATTCCCTGGCTCTAGCTCTAAAAAATCACTTACATTTCAGTTAGGAAACTAAGAAACATAACATGTTGGTATATAATTTAAACTGTACATTTTTCCAATCAGTGTACTTAGTTTAGCCTTTTTGAGTTACTATGATATATTCAATTTTAAACTAAGTTCTAAACAGTAAATGAAAGAGGCTCATTCAAAATTCACTTAAGGATACTCAAGCATATCTCAGACTTACATGTAATCTTTGCTAAGAATCTGGAAAAGAGACATTTTAAATTCGTTTGCATTTTCTTTTTTATTTTTATTTTTGAGATGGAGTCTCCCTCTGTCACCCAGGCTGGAGTGCAATGGCTCGATCTCGGCTCACTGCAACCTACACCTCCCAGGTTCAAGCGATTCTCCTGCCTCAGCCTTCCGAGTAGCTGGGATTAGAGGCCCGTGCCACCATGCCAATTTTTTTTTCTTTTTTAATGTAGAGACAGGGTTTCACCATGTTGGTCAGGGTGGTCTCGAACTCTTGACCTCAAGTGACCCACTCACCTTGGCCTCCCAAAGTGTTGGGATTACAGGCGTGAGCCACCGTCCCCAGCCGTATTTGCAGTGGGTGCTTTGGCAAATATTTATATGATTTGATTCCACAATTTTGTAGGACTGCATGGCTATCACAGACTCAGATTGTGAGGAGTATTAAAGGGAAAGGTTTGAATCAGTACAAGGTGGACTAGAAAAAGAATATCCAAGAATGTATCATTTATAATTTTATGGAAATATTACTGGGTTTAAAGACCTTTACAAAGAACATCTTGCGATGCTATACTGAATTTATTATCTTTGAAGACCTTTTATAAATTACCTGTCACCAAAATATACTAAGACATCACAACATTATCTGGAATTTGAAAGCTATAATTGGATCTACAGAATGAAAAATGCTATTAACTTAACTATCAATAAGGAACAACAGGAAAACATAGGTATGCCTAAGTGTCCCAAAAATCTGGCTTTCCAACATATATTCAATGCCCCAGCACTATACTAGGTGCTACAGATTGAAAAATAAACAAGACAGGGATCCTCAAAGTCTCCTGGGGGAAACAAGCAAGTTAACAGGCAAATGAGAATGTGTCATATGTGCTATAATAAATTACTGCTGAGAGCTTAACAGAGAGGAGCAATTTATTCTGCTTAGGGAAGATGAGGAAGGTTTCACCATTAAGGTGACATTCCAGCTGAGTCATGCAGAGGGATCAAAAACCCAGCTAGGCAAAGAAAATCATCCCAGGGAAAGAAAAAGAATAAATGAAAGCACAGGGTTGTGCTAGGACTCACAGTGCCTCGACAACTGTAAGGAATTTACTGAAGATTTAATAAAGAACAAAGGATAAAGTTTAGTGATCTAAGGGTAAGAGGTAGAACAAACTCAGATTTTGAAGAAACATTTATATCCAATAGATAATTTGGATTTTAACTTGTAGCAGCTTACAAAAATTCTCAAGCAGAACAGCAATGTAGTTATATTTATTTTGTGAAAAACTGGCAGGGCATGGTGGTTCAGGCCGTAATCCTAGCATTTTGTGGGGCGGGGGCTGGTGGATTGAGCTCAGGAGTTCGAGACCAGCCTGGACGACATGGCGAAACCCCATCTCTACAAAATGTACCCCCCAAAAATTAGCTGGGAGTGGTGACTCGTGCCTGTAGTTCCAGCTACTCAGGAGGCTGAGATTGAAGAATGGCTTGAGCCCAGGAAGTGGAGACTGCAGTGAGCCAAGATCATGCCACTGCCCTCCAGTCTGGGCAACAGAGTGAGATCCTGTCGCAAAAGCATAAAAATATTTTGTGGATGATTGTATATTTAGAAAACCCCATTGTCTCAGCCCAAAATCTCCTTAAGCTGATAAG
>NW_012103798.1:1630405-1631717 GCF_000951045.1 Mandrillus leucophaeus
ATGGGTGCTGACGAGTTGATGGGTGCAGCACACCAACATGGCACAAGTATACATATGTAACAAACCTGCACGTTATGCTCATGTACCCTGGAACTTAAATAAAAAAAATAAAAAAAAATTTTGTGGAAAGTTATTCCTGGCAACAGTGTGAAATAGACTGAATCCATCCAGAGAGTAGGCTTCTGTAATAATCTAAGCAAGAAATGAGGGCCTAGGTTAAAACAATGTCTTTGCTCTCAGGTGTTCAATGGTGTGGAAGGTCAAAAAAAAAGAAAAATGAGATCTGAGATTTCTGAAGAACTGAAAGGCTATAATAACTTAAAGTTTTGTAAAATGGGAGACAAGGAAGATGTTATTATCTTTATCTAATAATTGAAATGAATTTGAGGAAAGACATAATGTGTTCACTTTTGGAAATCTTAAGTTTGAAGTGCCTAGAGACATACACAGTCTCTAATAATCAGTTGGAAATATGAGTATCAAGTTCAGAAGAAGGATCAGGCCCAGTGACACATTTGAGAATCAACAGCATGCAGATGTAGAAGTTGTGGGAGTAGGTAAGATCACATTTAAAAAGCCAGCAGAGAAAAAGAAGGAACAAACACTAGATCCCTAGTGGAATACCAGTAGAGAAAGCAAGAGCAGAGGAAGCCAGAGGAATATTTGGGGAAGTAATAGACAACTACTAAAAAAAAGAATCCTGAAAGCCAAGGAGAAGAAAGCATTCAAGAGTACATGAAGATCCACAGTGTCAAAAGTTCTGGACAGGATGACTAAAATCAAACTATTGAATTTGGTGATTAAAAGTTCAATGAGCTTATAGTTGAAGCAGTGCCATCAGAGAGGCATGGGGAGAAAAGAGAATAATCATGCAATGGAGCAAAGCCTAAAATATAAGTTGAAGAAATAAAAATAGAGTGTAAATCACTCCTAAACCAATTAAAATGAATTTACCCATCACTGAGGGAAGGCTCTGTTCTTTAACAGCACTTGTGTCAACAGTACATTGTTCCAATAGTTGAGCTTCCAACTCTCTGAAATTAAAAAAAAAAATGTTACTGGAATTAAAATATTGAAACTGATATCCTTTTCTTACTTCATAATTTTAACTACATAATAAATTATTATGCTTTTTTTTTTTTTTTGAGACAGAGTCTCACTCTGTCACCCAGGCTGGAGTTAAGTGGCGCAATCCTGGTTCACTGCAACCTCCACCTCCTGGGTTCAAGTGATTCTGCCTCAGCTTCCCGAGTAGCTGGGATTACAGGTACCCGTCACCATGCCCAGCTAATTTTTGTATTTTTAGTAGAGA
>NW_012103798.1:1638016-1639372 GCF_000951045.1 Mandrillus leucophaeus
CTTATTGTGTATTTGATTCTAAAACCCAAGCTTGTAAACACTAAGGCACACTGCCTTCATGATAGCCAACGGAGATTTAAAAAAAAAAAAAAGAAAAGAAATATGTTTTTCTTTCTTTTTGTTTTTTTTTTTTGAGGCGGAGTCTCGCTCTGTCGCCCAGGATGGAGTGCAGTAGCGATCTCGGCTCACTGCAAGCTCCACCTCCCGGGTGTTCATGTCATTCTCCTGCCTCAGCCTCCGGAGTAGCTGGGACTACAGGCGCCAGTGAGCTCTTCAGGTACTGAAATCTTTCTGGATTGAATGTTCTCATTTCAGTTTCTCGAATTACCCTTTGTATGATTTTTTTCTTAAAACTTGACTATCCTAGTCAACTTGACACATCCTGATTTTTCTTTTAAAAACTGAACGTAATATTCATGAGGTATACTCCTGGAGTATATCCTGGGACCAAATGATAGTAACTTCTACAAAAAGTAAATTTAAGTCTTACAATCCTGTGAACTTTTTCCACATTGAAATTCATATTTGTACATAGTAACCCAAAATAGTTCAGTACAATACAAATCATTTGTAATTAGCCTAATTATTTTAGTTAAAGTAGAGTAAGAACTCCAAAGTTGGCTGGATGACAAAAAAGATATGGGTAACACCAGGCTTTCCCTATATCCACAATCTAGGACCATGGCAGAATTAATTCCAAGCGTCAGAAGAGCCATCAGATGACTTGGAGCAAGCAAGACAGATGGAACCTAGAAAATAATGAAATCAAAACAACAAAATCAGAATGAGTGTCATTATTTGAAGGTATTTGCCTTATATTCAAATATATTGAAAAAATTCACAGGAACATTATATTAACTTATATGGTGATACCTACTCCACCATCTTATGAGAGTAATTAAGAACTAGTTTGTTGATTTATATAAATTCACTCAATAACCAAAATACACTGTAATAAAAACAGCTCAACTGTTTCATTCCAAAATGACAATTAAGAGGCATTTTTCTTTATTCTTGTCCTCTTTGGGAAGGGAAAATTGAAAGGGATAAAAGAAGAGGTCTAGAGGTCGGGCGCAGAGGCTCATGCCTGTAATTTCAGCACTTTGGGAGGCTGAGGCGGGTGGATCACCTGAGGTCAGGAGTTTGAAACCAGTCTGACCAATATGGTGAAATCTCGTCTCTACTAAAAATACAAAAATGAGCTGGGTGTCATGGTATCTGCCTGTAATCTCAGCTACTAGGGAGACTGAGGCAGGAGAATTGCTTGAACCTAGGAGGCGGAGGTTGCAGTGAGCTGAGATCACACCATTGCACTTCAGCCTGGGCAATAAAGCAAGACTCTGTCTCAAAAAAAAA
>NW_012103798.1:1639422-1640031 GCF_000951045.1 Mandrillus leucophaeus
CTGTTTTGTTTTGCTTTTTAAAAATGTACCATTTTGCAGAACAAAGGTATTTTCTGGAATGCATATATAATGTTACTATGGTAACAGCTACATCTCATTTTTTAACAAGTGAATTTTATAGCATGCAAAATCATTCCTTCTACTGGTTGTAAATTCTAATCTGCCATGAGATTAAATCTGTACTTAAATCTGTAATTTCTAGCTGTGGCAAGAAACTTTTTAAAAGTCTATTTTCAAAATTCTTTGGGTTTTGAAACTATAAATAAGGGAATACATATCTGATATGTTCTAAATAAGAATAAAATAATTCAGTGGTTATAAGACTTATAAAAGTATTTTACAGAGGTTAAAATTTTTCTCTTGATGTATGATTCCATTTACATAAAATGTACACAAAACACAAATCTATAGAAACAGAAGGTACACCCTAATGGGCTGAGGACAGCAATGAGGATTTAATTGTAAATGGGTATTAGGGATTTTACTGGGGTGATGAAAATATTCTAAAAGTGGACTGTGGTGGTAGTTGTACAACATGATATACTTATGGTGTGCAAAATTAGACCTTGATAAAGTTGATTTAAAAAGAAAAACTTTTCCTTAGAAATA
>NW_012103798.1:1640081-1643428 GCF_000951045.1 Mandrillus leucophaeus
CTGGGTGACACAGCGAGACTCCATCTCAATAATAGTAATAATAATAAAGGTCTTCCCCAAGACATAAGTTTACCTATGTAATAAACCTGCACATGTACCTCTAAACTTAATAAAAGTTAAAAAAAAAATAAAAAATAAAAAAATATACACAATGGAGTACTATTCAGCTATAAAAAGGAATGAGATCCAGTCATCTGCAACAACACTGATGGAACTGTAGATCATTATGTTAAGTGAAATAAGCCATGCACAGAAAGACCAATATTATATGTTCTCACTTATTTGTGGGATCTAAACAGCAAAACAATGGAACTCATGGACATAGAGAGTAGAAGGATGGCTACCAGAGGCCAGGGAGGATAGTGGAGGGATAAATGGGAGGTGAGGTTAATTAATGGGTACAAAAAAATAGAAACAATAAGACCTACTATTTGATAGCACGACAGGGTGACTATAGACAATAACTTAACTGTACATTTTAAAATCATGCAAAGAGTGTAATTAGATTGTAACTCAAAGGATAAATGCTTGACGGGATGGATACCCCATTCTCCATGATGTGCTTATTTCCCATTGCATGCCTATATCAAAACATCCCATGTACCTCATAAATACATACACCTACTATGTACCCACAAAAATTAAAAATTAAAAAAACTGGCTTATTCTTTAAAAATCAATATACTTGAAGCTAATAGAGGGTGGAATAAATAAAATTCACTGTCCATTTATCACAAGCCCTCTATTGATCACTGATCAACAAACAGATTAGCAACTGTTTTTGTGACACAGGTGAAATGAGTATGTTAAATTCCAAGAAACTTACTTGTGAAGAGCTTTTCCTCCTAGGGGTAGTGCTCCCCAACAATTTAGAACTGGGATTCCTTCATATATCTATAGAGTAGTCAAGGATACTACTATTTTAGGAGATAAAATGTGGTTTCCTTGATATTTTCCTCACCTTCTGCAGTATTGTTCTAAATATGCTTTAGTGACAAATTTTTATTTCTTATTTTTAACATAGTTACGGAAAAATCAAAGAGTAAGTTTTTTTTCATATTCTTCATCAAAGAGAACAGAATAAAAATACGCATATGCACATGACCACGCACAATTCATTAGCTATGGCTGGGGCATCTGATAAAAGTAGCCACTAGGCCTATGTAGCTACTTAATATGTGAAATATGGCTAGTCTGAATTGAGATGTGCTCTAAGACTAAACTACATACCAAATTTAGAAGGTTTTAATACCAAAAAACCCCACTAAAATACCTCATTATAATTTTTGTATTGATGGAATACTGGAGTATTTTGAATATATTGGGTTAAATAAAATATACTATTAATTTCATGTTTTCCTGTGCCTTTTAAAATGTGGCTCTTAGAAAATTCTGTTTACTTTTTTTTGAGACAGGGTCTCGCTCTGTAGCCCAGGCTGGAGTACAGTGGTGCGATCTCGGCTCAGTACAACCTCCACCTCCCAGGTTCAAGTGATTCTTGTGCCTCAGTCTCCCAAGTAGTTGGGATTACAGGCATGTGCCACCACAGCCGGCTAATTTTTGTATTTTTCGTAGAGATGGGGTTTTGACCAGTTGGCCAGGCTGGTCTCAAACTCTTGGCCTCAGGTGATCTGCCCACTTCAGCCTCCCAAGGTGCTAGTATTACATGTGTGAGCCATGGCGCCCAGCCTAGAACACTCTAAATTACATACATGGCTCACATTGTATTTCTACAGGACAGAGCCGAGGGAAGTAAACAATATTTACTGTGTGTTTGCTAAGTATATTGGTAAGAGCATCAGCTTTGGAAACAGACATGGGTTTATATCCTGGCTACATGTTCATAAAAAGAGGAGTCAACTACCCATCCCAACTCTCAATATTATCATTTATATAATGAGAATACTACTACTCATGTTGCACGGTTAAGAATTAAACACAAAATACTTTATACTAAAAAACACTACTGCTTGATTAAATTCCTTAGAAGTTAATGATTCTTAATTTCCTTCCATGAATATTTTTTCTAATAAATATACATGTAGATCTCAAAATTGCAAGAGTCTTACATTCATGCACATCAACATCCTTCACAATAAAGCAATGTCCACTAGGACAATTCTAAGAGATGCTTATCTATACTCCGCTTAAATATTTATAATGGAAAGAAATGTACTAGTTTATATGGTCAGTAATTCCATTCTGGGATAGCCTGAATTATTAGTAAGTTCCGACCTATGGTCAATGACATAAAAACCACAGCACATACTAAGAAAATTACTTGTGCCAAATCCTATGTATACTAAACACTTTATATATATTACGTCACTTAACTAACACAACTCTTCTATGAGATGGAAATACTATAATCCCCAATTTATGGATAAAGAAACTGAGGCCCAAAGAGATTAAGCTACCTGACCAAGTAGTAAGAAGCATAACTGGAGATTTGCACTTATTGTGTATTTGATTCTAAAACCCAAGCTTGTAAACACTAAGGCAAAGTGATTCTGCCTCAGCCTCCCGAGTAGCTGGGATTACAGGCATGTGCCACCACGCCCGGCTAATTCTGTATTTTTAGTTGAGACAGGGTTTCACCATCTTGGCCAGGCTGGTCTCAAACTCCTGACCTCAGGTGATCCACCTGCCTCGGCCTCCCAAAGTGCTGGGATTACAGGCATGAGCCACTATGCCCGGCCAGTCTGGTCTCAAACTCCTGACCTCAGGTGATCCACCTGCCTCGGCCTCCCAAAGTGCTGGGATTACAGGCATGAGCCACTATGCCCGGCCTTTGGTACTGTTTTAATCAATCTTACTTGAAGTCATATTTTAAAATATTTTATAGTACCGTGTTTATTTTGCTAATTTGTTTTTTTTTTTAAATACCTTAGGCATCCCAGCTCTTTTTATCACACTAGGAATTATACATCTTGGACCAGTTTCTCCAGCAAATCCACACCTGCAAATAAATGGAAAATTGAAACAACTTATAATATTCTTTTAAGTATTTGTCACAGAAACCAATTTTCCCTGTATTCATTTCAAAACAATGGCCACAATAACATTTGAAAATACCTCTGATGTATTTAAAGGGATTAAAAAAAATCACTCCACAAAATTAATAAGTTAATACTATTTATTAATGCTTGTGTATTAACAGAAAAAAATTCTATCAAATTAGTGATACTTAAAAAAACCAATGTAATATTTTAGGGCAGCATTTACTCTTTTTTTTTTTTTTGAGATGGAGTCTGGCTCTGTCACACAGGCTGGAGTGCAGTGGCAAAGATCTAGGCTCACTGCAAGCTCCGCCTCCCGGGTTCACGCCATTCTCCTGCCTCAGCCTC
>NW_012103798.1:1645673-1647413 GCF_000951045.1 Mandrillus leucophaeus
GCCCCGAGGGGGCGGAGCCGGCCTCCCTGTCATTCCCGCCCACCACGCCCCAAAGCCGCACCCACGCGCGGCTGTGAAGAGGTTCGGTCTCAGCTCACTGTGAAAAGGTCCCTGAGGACCTGGCGGCGCAGGGGTCCCCCAGAGACGACGCAAACCCGAAGCTCTGATTCACGCTCTTGGGGGGCAAAAGATGCTGAGCCCCTATTCTGTGCTAGGCGTTTTGCCTAATATTTAATCTTCTCAAGAAATACCAAGAATATGTGTTTTCTTATCCGTGGGAACCGACGCTCAGAGAGATTAACTTTCCCGGCGTCCCACGGCAGAGCCAGGAGCAAACCCGCAGACTTCCTAATTGCAAAGCCTATGCTACTGATGCTTTAGAGAATAATACGTACAGACCATGCTTTAGTTAGTAGTCTTTCTGAAAGTTTTTCTTTTACTCCAGAATTAAGCTAAAGTAGCATCATGAATCTTGAATCTATCTATGGAGGAGCGGTCGGGATGGTTTAGTAGAAGGAGCATTGAAGCAAAGGTCCCTATTAGGTTGGTGCAAAAGTAATTGCTATTTTTGTCGTTACTTTTAACGTTTACATTACTGTTTACATCTTTGTCAGTTCACAGCTTTCTGTGAAAATATTTTTTTCTGCAAATATTAGCTCTAACTGTATCTATGCATAGGAGTGGAAAAGACTGTCAAAGGAGAGGCTCTACAATAAGAAAAGAGGTTCAAGGGTAAATAGGTGAGGAATAGCAACATTTAGCGGATGTACTGGGTTGAACGTCCCTCCAAAATTCTTGTCCACTGGGAACCTCAGAATGTGACCCTATTTGGAAATAGATTATTGGCAGATGCAATCAAGTTAAGATGAGGTTATACTGTATTAAGATGGTCCCAACTATCCGAGCGCAGTGGCTCACACCTGTAGTCCCAGCACTTTGGGAGGCTGAAGCGGGAGGATCCTTAAGCCCAAGAAGTCTAAGGCTGTAGTGAGTCAGGATTGTGCCGCTGCACTCCAGCCTGGGCAACAACAGAGCGAGAGCTTGTCTCTCTCAAAAAAAAAAAAAAAAAAAGGCCCTACTCCAATGGTTGGTAACAAGAGTTAGTGGGGTAGTTGGGGATAAGCTATTTCCATAACAAAAACTAATGCCGTAACAATGCAGAAATTTGGAATGCGATATTAGTAAAATTCATGTTTAAGTCCAAATTACTGATCAGTGATCCTCCTTGAAAGCAAATTGCTGGAGATAGGAGGATGAATTTGGAGTTATGATGGGGAAGAAAACTGTAAGAAACGTGGGAAAAGATTAAATTTTTTGCTTAATAGGGTCAGAGTATTTGAATAGGACCCCTCACTTGGGTTCAGATTCTGTTTCTGCCACTTTCTGTCAAGTCCCTAATACCTCTGATCATCCACTTCCTTATCGGTAAACTGTGCTGCTGCTTCACAAGGTATTTGTAAGGATCAATTTGGAATTATGTTTCTGAAACTATTGAAATGATGAAGTGTTGTTATTACCCATTCTATGTTTTCCATGACAGCTCACCAGCTGTATTTGTTTCCTAGGGACTGCTGTAACAAAGTACCACAAATGGTGGTTTGAGGCAACAAAAATTTATTCTTTCACACTTCTGGAGGTGAGAAGTCAGAAATCAAGGTGTCAGCAAGAGCAAGGTCATGCCCTCTTTGAAGGCTCTTGAGGAGGATCCTTTCTTGTCTTTTTTTTTTCCTTTTTTTTTTT
>NW_012103798.1:1647463-1650951 GCF_000951045.1 Mandrillus leucophaeus
AGAGAGAGAGAAAGAAGAGTTCTAGAAACATAAATTTAGAGGAAGATGCTAAATTAAAAAAATAGAGAGATGCCCTTACCATTAACATGAAAATAGAGAAAAAAATTCTTTATTGTCTTTATTTGCAAAGTTTGTAATATAAACTACATATTTTTACTTTTTCTTTTTTATTTAAATTTTTATTTTTTTCTTAGAGACAAAGTCTTGCTCCATTGCCCAGGCTGAGTGCAGTGGTGCAATCACAGCTCACTGCAGCCTCGAACTCCTGGGCTCAAGCAATCCTCCCACCTTAGTCTCCTGAGTAGCTGGGACTATAGATGCATGCCACCACGTCTGGCTAATTGAACTATAATTGGCAGTTAAAGTTAAACCAAAGAACAAAATATACAAATAGTTGGCTCTGTGCGACATTTTTTTCGGTAAGAATTTGCCAGATCTGGTCGCATTCCAAATACTAGATATTCAATCAAAATATGAGAGTCCATCATAATTGAATGGCAGACAAAATAATGGCTATATTTCCCTTATCTAAATAGATAAAGCAGGTATTCCAGTCATATAGAAGATAAGGATATTAACACAAACTCTAATTATAAATACAGAGAATATTCCACTTTATTCAGATAACAGCTGACACAACTTCTTGTTTTGCTTTATGTTCTCCCTACTGCAAATGAAATTCCTGGACTCATGACATCAGTAAGTACTGGAGGCTATGCAACCTGATTCCCTGTACCTGCTTTACAAAAATACAACTTAGAAATATTAAGTGCCTTTACCTCATAAAGACATTGTGATTTTTGGTATTAGGTACGTTTTGAATTCAGTAGAATGTATGAAAATACATTTATATGTGCTTAATTTCTTATATACTTAACACATATAATCTTTCATTTTCCCTTGCTGATAAAACCTAAATTTCAAGGCAGAGATTAAAAAAAATTTGAATAATTAAGATCCTGGTCTATGAAATATACTAATCTTAAAACATATTCTTGGTCATAAAATAATCTCGACTCCTATAAAATCAAAGCTACAGGTAATACTACTAATATCATGAGGTAAGTCTCATCCCTGGCATTACCGACTTACTCAAAAGGAGACACTGAATATTCCGTTTCAAAGGAATTTGAAGCCTAAAATGACAAAATTCAGAACAGTATAACTAAACAATGGAAGCTAGAAAGATCTGGAAGAAACACATCACAAAGTCCACAGCACAGAATATACCTTTTAATTCTGGAAAAAAGTCCCCAAATAGAAAAACCTATGTTAAAATTAATAACAAACAGTAATAAAAAGAAATTTCCAATTATGTAAGTGTTGGATGAAATGCTAAAGCATGAAATAACCACACAAAGGAAGAAAATAAATGGCCAATTTGAAGAATCTTCTGTCATCTGGTTCCCCAACTACACTGTGTGACATATAAAATAAAAGAGACAAAATATGAGGGCTTTTATTAGTTTAAGTTTTGAGTACCTACCAACAAAAAAAAAGGGAAGAAAGATTCCCTAAAAACTAGTAAGACTTTTACTGCTTCTCTTTTTATTTCAAAAGCAATTTACTTATTTAACATAAAGACAGGTACCTCAAAATATTTGAAAAGAACACGAGTGAGTGTCTCTCTGAAGTGAGAAGGACATAATACCGACTCGATAATCACAACTCGGCGGTCTCTGGGATTCACCAATAGATGCCTGAAAAGTGACAGTTTTGGCTTTAAAAATAAGTAAACGTTTTTATTCATTTTGGTAAGTCATACAATTTGTTAAGAATAGTGAAACTGTACTACCTTAGCTTAAGATACTTTATCACAAAAAGACATCTTCATTTTATTACCCCAGAAAGATAACATTTCTGACTTCTTACTACATACCGTGCAATGTACTAGGAACTTCATTAACTTATCTCAGAAACCTAAAATTATAGCCTACTATGATTACCAACTTGAGCCATTACATAGATTTTTTTTTTTTTTTTTTTTGAGACAGGATCTGGCTCTGTTGCCCAAGTTGGAGTGAAGAGGTGCAATGTCACCTCACTGCAACCTTGGCCTCCTGGGTTCAAGCCATCCCCTGATCTCAGTCTCCCAAGTAGCTGGTACTATAGATGTGAGCCACAGCACCAGGTGATATTTTCTTTATTTTAGGTTACAGTAGTATATGCTCACAAAGCTCCAAATATTATGACATGTGAAACCTGCATAATACAAGAACCTTATATTCCTACTACCCAGAACTACCACTGATAGACGTTTATATATTTTTTCATTCTTATGAATGTATGGGGGTATGTTTTAACAGAAATACTCATTCTATAGATGTGGTTCTTTAACTTGCTTATTTCACTTATCAATATATCCCACACACCACACACAGGAAGTAGTACCTTCCTGTTCTACTACATACAGATGCAGAACTCTTTTTTATAGCTGCATGGTATTTCACTGTATGAATGTAGAATAATTTAATTATCAGTTCACTTCATTAATGAACATTTCATTTTTAATATTTCCTTAAGTCTGCCAGTTTTCTACTCTTCAAATATATTTTTGAAAAGTTTGAAAATAAGCATGCAAAAATGGCAATAGAAGTCAATTTTTTTTGGGAGGGTGCCTCAGATGTAATACAACCAATTATCACTATGGCATTAGGAAAATCTATCTAATCATAAAAGTTAGAAAACAAAATGTCTCTTACCTGAAATATAGTATGTGGATGAATTCCTTTAGGTAGGAATATAATTCTTCTGTATTGATATTATACTGAACAACTCTGACAGGCTGTAAAAAATTAAAATGATTTATTAATTTATATTAATAAAATCATCTCAAATTAAGATTAAAATGTAATTATTTACTAATGAGTTTTCTGGGAATAAATTAAAAGCAATTTGTATTGAGATTACAAAAATTAAATACGCAATAATCTCTTAAATTAGGAATCCTTAAGAACTGGAATGTCTAAGATGGCAGAATGTTTTAGTCTGTGGTAATGGAAGTGTGTGTTCATAGGAAGTAAAGAGTTTTGCTCACATGCTATCACTCAGATAACATCTGAGTTATCATTTTGGCTTGACTGATAAAACTCAGCATTGAGGCCAGGTGTGGTAGCTCATGCCTGTAATCCCAGCACTTTGAGGGGCTGAGGTGGGTGAATCACTTGAGGTCAGGAGTTCGAGACCAAGTTGGCCAACATGGTGAAACACTGTCTCTACTTAAAATAAAAAAATTAGCCAGGCATGGTAGTGCATGCCTATAGTCCCAGCTACTCCGGAGACTGAGGCAGGAGAATCACTTGAAAACCCTGGAGGAGGTTGCCGTGAGCTGAGATGGCTCCACTGCACTCCAGCCTGGGCAACAGAACCAGATTCTCAAAAAACAAACAAACAAAATTCCCAGCACTTTGGAAGGCCGAGGTGGGTGGATCACCTGAAGCTAGGAGTTCAAGACCAGCCTGGCCAACATGGTGAAACCCTGTCTAAAT
>NW_012103798.1:1656031-1657839 GCF_000951045.1 Mandrillus leucophaeus
CTGGAGTGCAGTGGCACAAACTCAGCTCACTGCAGCCTCCGTCTCCCAGGCTCAAGCGATCCTTCCCCCTTGGCCTTCCAAAGTGCTAGGAATTCAGGCACAACACTATGGCCGGTTAAACCTTGCATTTTTTGTAGAGCTGGGTTTCCTCATGTTGCCCAGGCTGGTCTCGAACTCCTGGGCTCAAGTGATCGGCCCGCCTCAGCTTTCCAAAGTGCTGGGATTACAGTATCATTTTTAAAACTGCATATTTCATTATTTTAAAAACGATGCTCTTGAGTATTTAGCTATTTCCAGTTTTGTTTCATGTTAGTAAAACAAAATTTTGCTAAAAACGTTGCTAAAAATGATCATACTAGTTTAGTCTTAACACCCTGTCTTCTTGTCCTGTCTAGTTTTTGGTACTGCTCTCCTCGTATTCCGAAATAATTATCTTCATCTCCTCCTATTCCCATCTCCATGTTTACTTGCATCAGTGCTCGTCAAACATTTCAGAATGCAAGCCATTAGACTTCAATTTCTTTTTTTTACTTCATATATTTATCTTATCATCCTCCTGCTGTATTATTCAAATATAGCTTTTTGCTTATTTCTTCCAAGTACGGCCAAAATAATTATCTTTGAATAGAAGCCTCAAATTGTTTATTATGCTTTCAAAATAATTTTTATAAGAAAATATACATAAGGAAGGGTCTTGCATAAAACAATAAGAGAATGTCATTAACCAAGGACTATGTTTAATCCAATTCTGGAGTTCCTGAGGTCCAATTTTTAAACAGGCTCTTTTAAATAGTTAGTGAATAAACAGTTATTAAATACCTACTATACGTCAGGAAGTGCCTAGAGATACAAAAAGATTTTTCAAATGTTTCATTTTCATAAACACATATATAATGTAATTGCCTGTTACTTCCCTCTCTGTTGAGCCCATCACAAAGACTCTTAATCTGGAGTCCCAGGACCACAATGACTGTCTGCCAATTCCCTGAAACTGTGTGTAAATATCTTAGGGTTTGTGCATTTGAGGTTTTCATCCAGCCATTAAAGAGAACTATGCCATCCGAAGGGTTGAGAAACTCCTCTCTAGTGTTTACACGCTGGTTTGTTTAAAACATGTCAAATCTAACCTTAGAGTTTAGGGGAGCCAACAAAGGATTTCCAGAGTGTTATCTGTAGGGTTTCACCTCTTAATGTGCCCAGTCTCCCTAATTCTTGAGGAGCGATAGCCCTGTCTGAAACATCTTTGCATTTTCAGCACCAAAATAAGCTCCGTTCAATATTTTATGATGAAATTCGTCATAGAACATTTACATGCCGTTGGCTGCCTTCCTCATCTGATGAGCCCAGGGTAAGCGGGGTCTAGGTCACGGTTGTCACCCCCTACACAGATGATTCCAAAGGGTTTGTTGGGTTTGGGGTGATGACAAGGGGCGGCGACAAGGGCAATTCAATTGAAGCTTCCTGGGCCTCTCTGGGAGTCAGACCCCGATCCTCGAATTCGCATTGCCCATGGAGGAAATAATAAGGGTTGTTATTTACAAGGGCGCTGGTTGAAGAAAAGGGAAGGCCCGGAACTGCCCAGCGAGTCGGCGATGAGGACCCAGGCAGTGCCTGGGGCTCGGCCACCCGCCCTCCCCTCGGGTCGAACACAGCTGGCGTCACGGTCACTCACTTGGTAAAGGCCTCTCCCAGGTCGATCACGACCGCCGTCTTCTCTCCGCCGCTCCCCAGGCCCTCGTAGAGCGGCATGGTAGGAAGGAAGACTGAGAGAAGAGGGTCGCAGCCTCCGCCGCGAACAAGCTTCGGCG
>NW_012103798.1:1657889-1658465 GCF_000951045.1 Mandrillus leucophaeus
AAAAAAAAAAAAAAAAAATCAGCATCGCCACACTTAATTACTTGTAAAATGTCCCCCTTTCTGCTAGACTATAAGCTCCATGCACAAGAACTATTTCTGGCTTGCTTACAGCTCCACTCCAGGTACATGGTAGGTTGTTCATAAATCCGTGTGATAAAAATGACAACAAACACCATTAACACAAAAGCAGCCTACACACGTATTACCAAGTCATGAGTGCTAAGTCAATGCTAATATATAACAATGGCTTCACTTATTATGATCCTCAGAAAGCTCTAAGTACTCTGATGCATCATTGGCAGACCTCTCTTCATTTACTCTTTCAAAAGAAGGACCATTAGCCTAACTTCTTGATTTTATGTGGCTTAAAGATTCCAAACCATATACAGTCAAATATAAATAATTTTTTATGTATCTGTCTTTTTAAATGAAGATAAAAGCTTGGCCGGGTGTGGTAGCTCACGCTTGTAATCCCAGCATTTTGGGAGGTCAAGGCGGGAGGATCACCTGAGGTCAGGAGTTCGAGACCAGGCTGGCCAACATGACGAAATCCCGTCTCCACTAATAATACAAAAA
>NW_012103798.1:1658515-1660686 GCF_000951045.1 Mandrillus leucophaeus
TTTTTTTTTTTTTTTTAAACAGACTCTCTCTCTGTCATCCAGGCTGGCGTGCAGTGGTGCAACCTTGGCTCACTGCACTCCAGACTGGGCTCAAGCTATTCTCCTGCCTCACCTTCCCAAGTAGCTGGGACTGCAGGCGTGTGCCACCTTGCCTGGCTAGTTTTTGTATTTTTTGTAGAGAGGGGTTTCACCATGTTGCCCAGGCTGGTTTTGAACTACTGAGCTCCGGTGATCCGCCAGCCTCAGCCTCCCAAAGTGCTGGGATAACAGGCGTGAGCCACCGTGCCCGACCTTCTTTCTTGCCTTTTCCTAGCTTCTGGTGGTTGCTGGCAATCCTTGATGTTCCTTTGTTTCTAGATACACAACTCCAATCTCTGCCTCTGTCATCACTTGACCTTCTTCCCTGTGCCTCTGCAGTTTTCACATTATGTACTCCTCCCTGTGTCTTCACATGAGTTTCCTTCTGTGTTTGTCTCTGTGTCGATTTCCCTCCTTTTTTCTTGTTTTTCTTTTTTTTTTTTTATTCTGTATTCTGCTGAACAAATTTCTCTCTTCTTGTTTATTTTTATTTTATTATTATTTTTTGAGATGGAGTTTCACTCTTGTCGCCCAGGCTGGAGTACAGTGGCACGATCTCAGCTCACTGCCACCTCCGCCACCTGAGTTCAAGCGATTCTCCTGCCTCAGCCTCCCAAGTAGATAGTGCCTGGAATTACAGGCACCTGCTACCATGCCTGGCTAATTTTTTGTATTTTTACTAGAGACGGGGTTTTGCCATGTTGGCCAGGCTGGTCTCAACTCCTGACTTCAAGTGATGCACCCACTTCAGCCTCCCGAAGTGCTGGCATTACAGGTATGAGCCTCTGCGCCCGGCCTCCCTCTTCTAAGGGTATCAGTTACTGGCTTAGGGTCCATCTTAACCCAGTATGACTTCATCTTAACTTGATTACATCTGCAAAGGATCTAATTCCAAATATAGTCACATTCTAAGATTACTGGTGCACAAAAATTTTGGGGAGGACACTATTCAACCCAGTACACAAGCTAAATGTTGGTGTTCTCCATGGTTCTGCTCTTGAACCTCTTTTCTTATTGTACACCCTCTCCTTTGCCAATCTCTTCCACTCCCATAGACACAGCTAGAGATAGTATTTGTTGAGTTCTATTTGCTAGCTCTCCTTGCTATACATAATCCCATTTATTCCTCACAACAACTTTATGAGTTAAGTGTTACTGTTACTGGGAAGGGGTCTCAATCCAGACCCCAAGAGGGTTCTTACACCTCACACAAGAAATAATTCAGGGCAAGTCCATAGAGTAAAATGAAAACAAATACATTAAGAAAGTAAAGGAATAAAAGAATGGCTACTCATAGGCAGAGCAGCAGCGTGGGCTGCTTAACTGCTTATACTTATCGTTACTTCTTGATGATATACTAAACAAGGGGTGGATTATTCATGGATTTCAGGGAAAGGGTTGGACAATTCCTGGAACTGAGGGTTCCTCCCCCTTTTAGACTATATAGGGTAACTTCCCAATGTTGCCATGACATTTGTAACTGTTGTGGCACTGGTGGGAATGTCTTTTCATGTGCCTTGACATTATATTCTTCGTGTTTCTTTTGTTTGGGATTAAGTGAACTTGGACCTATGGTTTTATAGTTTTCATCAAATTTGGAATATTTTGACCTTTGTTTCTTCAAGTAATTTTTCTATATTGACTCTTCTCCTTTGGGTAGTCCAAGTACATATGTTATTAGGTGGTTTAAAGCTTTCTCATAGCTCACTGATTCTTTCTTCTTTTTCCTTTTTCTCACTTACATTTTTTTCTCTGTGTTTCCTTTTGTATAGTTTCTACTGTTTTGTCTTCATGTCTATTAATCTTCTCTTTTGCAGCATTTAATCTGCTATTAATCCCATCCAATGTATTTTTCACCTCAAAATTGTATTTTTAACTTCTAGAAGTTCAATTTAGGTCTTTTTCTTTGTATCTTTTTATTTATTTATTTTTTCCAGACAGTTTTGCTCTGTCACCCAGGCTGGAGTATGGTGGTGTGATCTCCCCATTGCAACTTCTGCCTCCTGAGTCAAGTGATCCTTCCACCTCAGCCACCCAAGTAGCTGGGACTACAGGCACATACCACCATACCCAGCTCTTTTTTTTTTTTTTTT
>NW_012103798.1:1662631-1664927 GCF_000951045.1 Mandrillus leucophaeus
GTTGATAATTTGGCTGGGCCAAAACAGGTAGTTCTTACATTCCACATGGTGTCAGCTAGGCTCACTCATGTGTTTGCAGTCAGTTAACAGGTCAGCTGGGGACTGGCTGGTCCAAGAAGGCCTTAGTCACACGTCTGGCAGATGGTGGTGGCTTTCAGTGGAGCCCCTCTCTCTCTGTGACCTCCTGCCCTCTTGAACATGAAACCAGTTTTATTTAATTGATAACAGAAGCATATCAAAACCCTGAAAGCTGAAGTTGCTAGGTTGCTTAAGGCCTACCTTTGGAAGTCACACATCACTTCTGTCTCAGGCTATTAGTTAAAGGAACTCACAAGCCCAGCTTAGGTTCTGGGGTGGGGAAATAGACTCTATTTAATTATTGGAAAGGGGAGTGAATTCACACAGTGAAGAAGCACAAACACAAATAATTACAATTCTTTGTAGTAGATTGTCATAGTAACTAGTTAACAAAACATGTATTTAATGGCATCGTTTGTTTTGAAACTATCTTCTGGATTAGAGGACAGTCTATTATAAGGAAATAACTAGTTTATTTTGGCTTAAAAACCTTATTGTTGGGAGGATAACCCTTTAGACCTTTGCCATGAGCTATGAGGTGTCAGGATGTGGACTAGAGAAACTATTGGGCTATAAGTGTCTAGGAGATCAATGTTAATACCCTCCATAGAGAAAAGAAAGAGGAAAGGGAAGAGAAAAAAGGAGAAGATAGAAAAAAATAGTAGTAGTTCACAAAGTATAGGAAAAAGAATTATCTTCTTCCATCTGTGAGGCAAAAAGGACTCTTTCCATTGCATGGAACAGAAACCTAACTCAAAACTGGCTTGCTTAACTGAAAATCCTGAAATAGAATGGGGCATCAGGCATGGCTGGATCCTGTGCTAACAGTACAATGAGAATAGTTCCATCTTTCTGTTTTCCTCTAGGTTGGCTTCATTCTCAGGCAGGCTTTCTCCTTGTGAGGGCAATGTGGCTCCCAGAAATTACAGATATATACCGACCAGTATAGCCATACCCAAGAGAGAAAGCTTCTCTTTTTAAAATTCCAGCACTTCTGGTGCTGACTG
Organism: Mandrillus leucophaeus; assembly: GCF_000951045.1. Classification (NCBI taxonomy): domain Eukaryota; kingdom Metazoa; phylum Chordata; class Mammalia; order Primates; family Cercopithecidae; genus Mandrillus; species Mandrillus leucophaeus. The sequence continues at coordinate 1,663,717 of NW_012103798.1, forward strand.
GCCCTGCCTCAGTCCATGTTCATACTTGAACCATGAGCAGGAAAATGAGATACTCTTATTAGCCAGGTCTTCTGCCCATTGCTGAGGTGGGCTCTGCCCTGTGAGAACTAAAGGACAAAAAGTGGGGGAAATGTGGTTTCTCAGCAGAAAACCAGGGTATTTTTCTTAGAAGCAATGGGAATAGATGATGGACAGGCTGAAACAATGGAAGCCCTAAGCTGCCTCTGTCCTTTTCTCTCATAGACAGCCTATTTTACTCCATTCCCACTGTACTGCCTAACCTAAATGAAGTTAATAATGAGTCCTTGGAGCCCATGTTGATAAACTGCTCATTCTTAGTCACCAAAGCCCTCCTAAGAGCTAATGATCACTGCCTCCAAGAATACTCAGCTTCTTTAACTCAGAAACTGATGTTAGGTCCAGAGCGGCTGGGAAGGTGACCTAATCTTAGCTTTCTGAATGTGCTATAAAATCCCTCTAATGTTTGGTTGATGAAGAAGAGTTTTCATCAGCATCAGTGACTCAAGTAGTTGCATTTATAGTTAGAAGTTTATTTTATAACCAGAGTCACCTAGATCCCTCTCCTTCCATCTTTTCCTGTCCTAATGAGTTGCAAAGTCCTGTAGATTCCAACTCTCTGCAATCAGAAATGTGTCACCAGCTGTTTAATTGGTCTCTGGCCTCTCCACAGTCCACTGTCTATACTGCAGGCAGAGTGAGCACTCTAAAATGCAAACATAGTCATGACACTCTTCACTTAAAATATTTCAATGACACTCTGCAGTTCTCAGATAAGGCAGCTGCTGTATCAGCCAACCAGTAGTTTCCCAAATGTATCCTGCTACTTCACACCTCCCATATTGTGCCTAGAGTGTCTTCTTTATCTAACTGCTTTCCTTTTTGTCTTTCCAAATTCTGGGAAAGTATCACCTCCTTTGAAAAGCCTTCTCTGACCTCTGGTCTGTTTTAATCTATTTTAGCTCTTCATCTGGCTTTTCACGGCACCCTGTACGTATTATAGCACATTTAAACACAAGATCCAGAAGGGCAGGGATCTTTTTCTGCTTAGTTTGCTGTTGTATCCCCAGTGCCCAACACAGCACCTGCACATGGTAGGTTCTGGATAAATATTTGATAAATGACTAGCACCTATTACTGTAAAGTAGTCCTTTATTTACTGTGTCTTCACTGAGATTAGGAACTTTATAGGC
>NW_012103798.1:1668089-1670590 GCF_000951045.1 Mandrillus leucophaeus
GGCTTGTCTGCGAGTTCTACCACCCGTGCCCTTTCTGGTTCTATTTCTATGTTTTCCCCTTGCTGTGAGACATATTTTCCTTCTTTTCTGCATGACTGTTAAGTTTTGATTAGATGCCAGACAGTGTCAGTTTTACATTGTCAAGATGCTGATTTTTTTTTTTTTATTTCTTAGAATATTCTCAAGCTTTGTTCTGGAATGCAGTCAAGTTACTCAAAAATAGTTTTATCCTTTTGGGGTTTGCTTTCGTAGATGGGACCAGAACAGCCTTTAGGCCAGAGCTAGTTTTTCTCAACTAGTGAAATAAGACCCCTCTTTTAGTATCCTACCTAATGCCCGAGGTATTACAGGGTTTTCAGCTGTGGTTGGTGGGAACACAAACACTTCCAAGCTGTATGTTAACTTCAGGGAATTAATCTGCCTTCGCTTTTTTGGCGGTTTTTTTTCCCCCAGCCTTGAGTAGTTTCCTTACATGCATGTAGCTAAAAATTCAAGGAGAACCCTGTGCAGATTGCCAAAGCTTTCTCTCTTTTTGTGCAGCTCTTTCCTCCTTCTACAGCTTTCTCCCATTGGTACTGTCCTCTGCGAATCCTACTGCTTTAGCCTTCCTGAATTTATGACTTTGTCCCTAGTGGGAGCAGTGTGAGTTCCCTCTCCCTGTGCTTCATCCTGGAACCTCCAGACAACAGGCTGAAGCAATCACAGGGGTTACCTTGCTCGTTTCCTTTCTGTCAGGGATCACTGTCTTGCACTGCCTATTGCTTCCTATCTGCAAAACATTGTTTCATATATATTATGTCCTGTTTTCTAGTTGTTTTAGGTAGGAGTCCCTGTTACTCTATCATGTCTTACAGGAGAAGTCCCTCCAGAAACTGATTTTAAAACCAGCATTTTGTATAAATAGTTGTGTCAGTTATCTATTGCTGCCTAACAAATTTTCCCAAAATTTAGTGGCTTAAAACAACCACCACTTATTTGCTCATGATTTTGTGTTGATAATTTGGCTGGGCCAAAACAGGTAGTTCTTACATTCCACATGGTGTCAGCTAGGCTCACTCATGTGTTTGCAGTCAGTTAACAGGTCAGCTGGGGACTGGCTGGTCCAAGAAGGCCTTAGTCACACGTCTGGCAGATGGTGGTGGCTTTCAGTGGAGCCCCTCTCTCTCTGTGACCTCCTACCCTCTTGAACATGAAACCAGTTTTATTTAATTGATAACAGAAGCATATCAAAACCCTGAAAGCTGAAGTTGCTAGGTTGCTTAAGGCGTACCTTTGGAAGTCACACATCACTTCTGTCTCAGGCTATTAGTTAAAGGAACTCACAAGCCCAGCTTAGGTTCTGGGGTGGGGAAATAGACTCTATTTAATTATTGGAAAGGGGAGTGAATTCACACAGTGAAGAAGCACAAACACAAATAATTACAATTCTTTGTAGTAGATTGTCATAGTAACTAGTTAACAAAACATGTATTTAATGGCATCGTTTGTTTTGAAACTATCTTCTGGATTAGAGGACAGTCTATTATAAGGAAATAACTAGTTTATTTTGGCTTAAAAACCTTATTGTTGGGAGGATAACCCTTTAGACCTTTGCCATGAGCTATGAGGTGTCAGGATGTGGACTAGAGAAACTATTGGGCTATAAGTGTCTAGGAGATCAATGTTAATACCCTCCATAGAGAAAAGAAAGAGGAAAGGGAAGAGAAAAAAGGAGAAGATAGAAAAAAATAGTAGTAGTTCACAAAGTATAGGAAAAAGAATTATCTTCTTCCATCTGTGAGGCAAAAAGGACTCTTTCCATTGCATGGAACAGAAACCTAACTCAAAACTGGCTTGCTTAACTGAAAATCCTGAAATAGAATGGGGCATCAGGCATGGCTGGATCCTGTGCTAACAGTACAATGAGAATAGTTCCATCTTTCTGTTTTCCTCTAGGTTGGCTTCATTCTCAGGCAGGCTTTCTCCTTGTGAGGGCAATGTGGCTCCCAGAAATTACAGATATATACCGACCAGTATAGCCATACCCAAGAGAGAAAGCTTCTCTTTTTAAAATTCCAGCACTTCTGGTGCTGACTGGCCCTGCCTCAGTCCATGTTCATACTTGAACCATGAGCAGGAAAATGAGATACTCTTATTAGCCAGGTCTTCTGCCCATTGCTGAGGTGGGCTCTGCCCTGTGAGAACTAAAGGACAAAAAGTGGGGGAAATGTGGTTTCTCAGCAGAAAACCAGGATATTTTTCTTAGAAGCAATGGGAATAGATGATGGACAGGCTGAAACAATGGAAGCCCTAAGCTGCCTCTGTCCTTTTCTCTCATAGACAGCCTATTTTACTCCATTCCCACTGTACTGCCTAACCTAAATGAAGTTAATAATGAGTCCTTGGAGCCCATGTTGATAAACTGCTCATTCTTAGTCACCAAAGCCCTCCTAAGAGCTAATGATCACTGCCTCCAAGAATACTCAGCTTCTTTAACTCAGAAACTGATGTTAGGTCCAGAG
>NW_012103798.1:1673425-1674658 GCF_000951045.1 Mandrillus leucophaeus
GTTCTGGATAAATATTTGATAAATGACTAGCACCTATTACTGTAAAGTAGTCCTTTATTTACTGTGTCTTCACTGAGATTAGGAACTTTATAGGCCAACACCTAGAGAGGACTGAGTATGGACTAGGCACTTAGTAGTTTTTTTGAATAGATAACAGTAGCATGAAAATGTGATCAGCTGAACGGTTCTCAGCTCACCTTGAAGTCAATTTGCAAGGGATAGTAGAAAACTTTTTCAGAGTCTGAGCATGCAGCTATCCATCTATGTGACTGACCACAATAGTGGTTTTGAAGCTAACCTCTTAAAGAAAATTTCATGCCACATTTCATGAATGCTTATAACATATTGTAATAAAACTTCAAATAATGAGCTAGAGCCCACAACCAGTTGAAATTATGGTAGTGTGTCCTCTTCTAAGAAAGAGAAGTAATTCACCAGAGAAAAGTACCAGGAACTATGTTAAGGTCAGGACACAGTCAGGCTGATTTATTAGACTCTTCATTTCTGTAGAACCAGACAATGAAAATGTATTGCCAACTACAAGGTACGACAAAATCCTGAAACATCAATCACAGAATCAGTTACCCACACATATTTATACTTGTAAAGAGAGAGAAAATTGGCTAAAATATTTAATAAAGCTTTTTATAAACCATTCATGGAGCATAAAAGTATTTATTTGCTGACCTAGCATTCTATTTCACTAATATTCTACTATAAATGATTTTCATGCTGTGCCGCCAATGGACGAACAAAATACCTCAGGCCAGCATCAGATGTGGAATTGACCCTAATGATTTAATTTTTTTATATTGTTGCTAAGATGAGAGAATGAGGCTTTTTTGTTTTTTCTAATCATTTTCTTCTGTTAGTCTCAACCAGATAAGTTTCATGTTTTACAAATAAAAATGGTTAGGTTGATCTGATTTTTAAAAAATGATTCGAAGTAGAATGATTTGAGAATGTCAGTTACAGTTCTGTTACTCTAAGGTCTTGTTTACATTCAAGGCAATGATGGAAAGAACATTATTCCTTAGATATTTGACCCATGCATAGTAACATTATGGTCTTGTTGAGGCATCAGTAGGACATATTGTTAAAGAAAAATCTATTGATAGGGAACTTTTAATAAATTACACTTTTTTTGAGATGGAGTCTGGCTATATTGCCCAGGTTGGAGTGCAGGTACGATCTCGGCTCACTGCAACCTCTGCCTCCTGGGTTCAAGTGATT
>NW_012103798.1:1675343-1709671 GCF_000951045.1 Mandrillus leucophaeus
CCTCGCTCTGTTGCCCAGGCTGGAGTACAGTCTTGGCTCACTGCAACCTCTGCTTCCCGGATTCAAGAGCTTCTCATGCCTCAGCGACCTGAGTAGCTGGGATTACAGGTGTGTGTCACTGTTCCCAGCTAATTTTTGTATTTTTAGTAGAGAAACGGTTTTGTCCTGTTGGCCAGGCTGGTCTCAAACTCCTGGCCTCAAGTAGTCTGCCTGCCTCAGACTCCTAAAGTGCTAGGATTACTGGTGCAAGCCACCATGCCCAGCCAGCAATGATTTCTTGTCTAGTATGTGCAGGCAGAGTGCTAAGTCTGGTATCTCAGTTAATCCTTGCAAATCTTTATTAATCAACATATGAAAAATATCTCCTGCTCATAGAGGTTAAGTAACTTGTATGAGGTCATATTGCTAGTATGTGACAAAATTTGGACTTGCTCTTCCTATCACCCCACATTGCCTTTAGAAAAAAAAAAAATGACAGCTAAATTATACATGTGTTCATCAGGCACTCCTAAAGGGAAAAAAAAAATCTGGAGCCAAACCATTTAAATAAATGTGACAAGATATATCTAAAATTAAACAGTGCATTGAAGGGTGTGATTTGTTCTGCTACAGAAAACGTATTCCCAGACAGTCTAGATTATGTCTCTGATCAATATGCTCAGTGAGGGAAGGATATTCCATTTTCTGAAAACGATCCCACACATTTCAGCTGCAAATAGTTAATTAGTCATTTCGTAGCCAGAAAGAAGGGAGTAATCCTTTAGTGTCCATATGGCATACGTTTTCCAAGCTTATTTTTACATTCCCTTCAGTTCTCTCAATCCCAGCCTGAAAAGATTACTTAGATGATTTAGAGGTAAAGAAATGTCATCCTATACACTCTATCAGGACATGCATTGAGCCCCTCTTCTCAAAGGCCTTATCAGACAGAGGTTGTTTTACCAATGGGGCTTATTTCTCCAAGAAACAAATTCAAGTAACAGAAGCACTGACTGGAAATTTTGTACTAAGGAAACACTGTTAAAATATTTTAGATGTGATAATGGCATTATGGTTATATTATTAGGAAAGAACTCTCTTTTAGAATTGCATGATGAAATATTTATGGGAAAATGATATCATGCCTGAGATTTACTTCAAAATAATGTAGAGAGAGAGGTTAGTGAGTTTGTAGATGGGGCAGATGGGCCATAGGTTGATGGCTGTTGGCCTGGGTGATAGCTATTTGGGGGTTTATTACACTAGTATATATATGTTTGTGTATTTAAAAAATGTTAAAAAATGCACTCACATCTGGAAATATATAAATAAAAAAGAATATAACAAAAGAAAAAGTTAAAGCTTTTTTTAAAAAAAGAAAGAAAAAAGCATAATAAAAAAATCTAAAAGTTAAGATTAAAAACCAGAAAATATGCAACTAACAAGGCTGACTCACATGTTGGGATCTACATTCACTGTGTAATAATCCTCACCTTCAAGTACACTATTTAGGGTAGAAGAACAGTACTCAAAGTATGTTTTGAGAGGGTTGTTTGTTGTCCATAGGCATCAGTGTGTATCAGCCAATATTTATATCAGGACAACATTTTCATTACTATTTTGGTGTAAGAAATTTTGATGTGATTTTTCTCATTGGGGTCGTCCAAGAAGAGCATACCTAAAAGAGCTCCATTTTCCCCATTATTTTCTGGGAGGTTTTGTTGTGATCATCGTTGTCATTGTTGTTCCTATTTTGTGGTACTGTTTTCTGTAGTGGCAACAATTGGGATTGTGTGAGGTATATATCCCATGGCATGTGGGGTTCTGCCACAGTCGTCTGTCATTTGGAAATAAATTTTGAGAGGCACTGTTCTAATGATTGAGTCTAATCATAACGTCTATATTCTCACTGGTCATTAAAGATTGGTAAAGCCTAGTCACACGTCCTTACAGAAAATAATATGCCATATTGTCTAACGTTGTCAGCAGGCATCACGAGAGGGAAAGAGAAAACTGTCAGTCTATGCCCTGTAATTCAGGGACAAGGGTGAAGGCAAAAGCAGAGTAGCATATGTTCAACTAAAAAGTGGATAAAGAAAGTGTAGTACAGCCATACAATGGAATATTATTCAGCAATACAATGGAATATTATTCAGCAATTCAGCAACAAAAAGGAATGAACTGCTGAAATACCCTACAACATTGGATGAACGTCAAAATCATTATGTTAAATGAAAGACTCCAGGTACAGAAGATAATATATGATTCAATTTATGGGAGCTCTCCACAAAAGGCAAATCTATACAGATAAAAAGTAGAGTTTCCTAGGGCCAGGAACGAGAATGGTCTTTAATTCTAAATGGACATTAGGGATCTTAGTGGGGTGATAGGCATGTTCTAAAACTGGATTATGGTGATGGCTGCACAACTCTGTAAATTTACTAAAAATCATTGAATTGTATGTTTAAAGTCAGTGAATTTTATTATATTTAAATTATATGTCAACAAAGTTTTTTATAAAAATCAAATCAGCTCTAAAGTATTATTTTTCACTTTTCTTTTGATATTTTTGAGTGTATGAGATGTGGCAGTGATCAAAGCTAGTGGAGTGGTATAGCCCAGAAAGAAGGTTTGCTTGTCACATCTTACAATGTTCCAAAGGCCTGACTTGGAATTTCAGTACCAAGAAGCTTTGTATAAAAAATTGTTGGCGTGGACTGGGCATGATGGCTCATGCCTGTAATCCCAGCACTTTGGGAGGCTGAGGCAGGTGGATGGCCTGAGGTCAGGAGTTCAAGACCAGCCTGGCCAACGTGGTGAAACCCCGTCTCTACTAAAAATACAAAAATTAGCCAGGTGTGGTGGCAGGTGCCTGTAATCCCAGCTACTTGGGAGGCTGAGGCAGGAGAATCGCTTGAACCTGGAAGATGGAGGTTGCAGTGAGACGAGATTGCGCCATTGCACTCCAGCCTAGGCGACAAGAGCGAGATTTCGTCTCAAAAAAAAAAAAAATTGTTGGTGTGGGGTGCATGTCTTTTAGAAGTGTTTGAAAGGCCTTCTCGTTATCCTAGGGAAAAGGCTTCTCTTCTTCAATTCAGAGTCAATCCCTGCACTCGGGCTCTGGGCCTCGTCCCTCACACCTTCTCACTGGCCATGCTTCCTCAGTTATACCTGCCTCCTTCTGTTTCTCACCAGCATCTTTTTAAAAAAGAAAATCCTCCCTTAACCTTATCTTCCCCTCTAGATACCACCCTATCTTTTTTCTATTTGATCTTTGTGAAAGAGTTGTCTACATTCATTGCCTCATCTTTCTTTCTTCCCATCATTCCTTAACCTATTGCACTCTGGATTTTGCCACCTGACCAATATTGCTCTTGCAAACCACATCAGTTTCTTCTTTGTTTGCTGAATCCAATGGACATAGGTCAGTGTTTAGCCTACTTGATTTCTCTGTAAATTTTCAAACTGTTGACTACTCTCTTCTTGAAACTTTCTCTTCTCTTAGCTTCTACAATACTACTCTTTTTTGGTTTATCGCATATATTATAGATATTTCTTTGGAGTTGTCTACTATTCTATCTCTTAATATGTTAATATACTGTTCTCTACCATTTTGTCTTGGGATCACTTCTTTTTCTCACCTCCACACTTGCTACCTCAGTTAACTTATTCTCTTTCATGGCTTCATTTACCATCATATACTCATGCCCAACCCCACTCTCACACAGGCTGTAACTTCAGCTCAGATATGTTGCTTGAGCTTAAAACTTTATTATCCAACAAAACACAGACAAATTATTTGCAGACATCCTACAACCACCTTAAACTCAACATGTCCAAAACTTAACTACTAATAATCCTTTGAAAAGTGTCCCCATAGCCTACATTTTTTTTTTTTTAATCACTATGAAAGATCTTTCAGGAGCCCAGTCTGGAAACCAGAAATAGTTTTCTCAACTCCTCCTTTCCTTTTACTTCCTATTTTCCATCAGTCATGAAGTCCTGTGATTTTTCCTTCTAGTATATCTTGGGTCTATTATCTTTTGTCTTAGTCTGTTCATGCTGCTGTAACAAAATACCATAAACTAGGTATCTTATGCAAAACAGAAACTTATTTCTCATAGTTCTGGAGGCTTGGAAGTCCAAGATCAAGGTGTCTAGTGAAGGCCCACTCCCTAGTTCACTGAATTGTGCCTTCTCACTGCAACTTCACATGGTGGAAGGGGCAAGGCAGCTCTCTGGGGCTTTTTTTTTTTCTTTCTCAAAATTGGGGAACTAATCCTATTCATGAGAACTCTGCCCTCATGACCTAATCACCTCCCAAAAGGTACCACCTTTTAGTACCATCACCTTGGGGGTTTGGATTTCAATGTATGAATTTCAGGGGACATAAACATTCAGATCATAGCCCTTTCTCTCCATCCTTACTACTACTACATTAGTTCAGGCCTTCATCATCTTTCTTTCCCACTGTTTCTTTAATTTTACTTGTATATGAACACAGCATGGTAGCCATACAAAGATTTTAGGTTCTTTGTACTGTCATTTGAGTCTTTATGATCAGTAAATCTGTGAGAGGGAGGTTTGGTGAATATTGTCTTTTTCCAGAGTTCAGGGGTCAGATAGCCTGTAGGATTTGGAGAGGGCATCAAAGATGACTTTATCAAAGTTATCCAAGTAGCAGTGCAGTTCCTGGCAGAAGTATAGCAGTTATTGATGTCAGTAATCAGCAGAAGTCTCTTAGGCACAAGAACAGAGAGAGAATATCACTTCATTTAGGGGCAAGAGTAAGATGCATCCCCAATGAGACCCAGCACCCTGTCACCTTAAAAGAGAGTATCACCTGGCAAGCATGAAGTGCTTGTTAATATTGTTCTCCCAGCAGCTTCATCTCACAGGAATTAAGCTATTTTGGTCAAGATGATGGCACCATTGACTTCCATGAAGCAACTATAGACTGCCACATCTGGCTGGGTGCAGTGGCTCACGCCTGTGATCCCAGCACTTTGGGAGGCCGAGGTGGGCAATCACGAGGTCAGTAGATGGAGACCATCCTGGCTAACATAGTGAAACCCTGTCTCTACTAATAATACAAAAAATCAGCCAGGCATGGTGGCGGGTGGCTGTAGTCCCAGCTACTCGGGTGGCTGAGGCAGGACAATGGCATGAACCCAGGAGGCAGAGCTTGCAGTGAGCAGAGATAGCACTACTGCACTCCAGCCTGGGCGACAGAGCAAGACTGTGTCTCTAAATAAATAAATAAATAAAATAGACTGCCACATCAACCCAATGGCCACAAATGCCTTCAGCCTGGGTCATGTACTGCCCCAGTTTGTTTAAGGATGAACAAGATCTTCAGGGCCTTGAGTGATTGCCCTAGAAGAGGGGGAAGAAAAACCCCTCAGACTCCTCTATAAGCAGAAAGAGATCTCCTCCAAGGAAGTAATTTCCATGGCCTTGGCCAGGTGGCCCAGCTTGTATACCAAGGACCACTCTTTGTCCTAGGCCTTGCTACCAAGGCCCTAGCGATCACTGACAAAGGATTCTATAAACTCCCTCAGTCCCTGACTCCATTGACTTTCCCAGGGCATCAGAGTTTAGTCAAAGAACCAGCTTCTTCATCTGCTATTTGGTATGTCCTCTACAAAGCAAAAGCCCTCACCATCTCCTTCCTGTGTTACTGCAACTACTTCCTCACTAATTTTCCTGCCTTTAAGTATCATACTATCCCTTCATATTTCTCACCTAGTTTTATTTCTTCACACTGTTGCCCAAGACATCTTTCTAAAACCCAACCTCATCATGTCATCTTTCTGCTTAAAACCCATAATCATCAGGACAAATTCCAAATGAATTGCAGATTTCTCAGTATGACAAACAAAGTCCCTCATGACCTGACCCCTGCTTGTCTCTCCCTGGCCTTACTATTCCCCTCTTAGAAGTCTGCTAATACAGTACTGAACTATGAGTATTTCCCAAAATGTGTGTGTTTTTTCAGTTCACCCCTATGACTTAGCACACTGCTCCCTCTCCCTATCTGGAACGCCTTCATCTTTCAGGACTCAGTTCAGACATTCCCTTTGTTAGGAAGTCTTCCCTGGCCCTCCAGTTTTTACTAGTGCTTCTCCTTTGGGTTCCCTTCACTTTCTGAACAAACCTTTTATTACTTTGTTTTGTAATTTTCCCCTTTTTTTTATCCACCCTTCATCTTCAGAACATTTGAGTCTGAGGATGGTATTTTAACCTCTTGTTCTCAGAGCTGAACATACGAAGTATTCAATAAATTTTTAAAAAATGGATCAATGATGCACAGAACAATGAATGAATTAAGCATATAATGAATGAGTAAAACAGAGCCTGTAATTTTCCCCCTTGTTTATAATTTCCCCCCTTGTTTATAAAGAAGACCAGCCAACTAACCTTCAGAGTAGAGATCCGAACTTGTTGCCCTAAATTACCACTGCACAGTAAACTGCCTACAAAGGTCATTACATTGAGGTCTATCCTAGTAACCTGTAAGAGAGTAATTCCCTTGATCCTTTCTTTGTTCTGATTTTTAACATGACTTTTGTCAGCTGGTTTATAAAAAACAATTAGCATGGCCAGGCACATGCAGTGACTCATGTCTGTAATCCCAGCACCTTGGGAAGCTGAAACACGAGGAGTGATTGAGGCCAAGAGTTCCAGACCAGTCTGGGCAACATAGTGAGACCCTGTCTCTACAAAAACAAAGTAATTAGCATCTAGTTTCAAACCTCCTGGAGAGAGGTCAGGAGTTCAAGACCAGCCTGGCCAACACAGTGAAACTCCATCTTTACTAAAAATACAAAGATTAGCCGGGCATGGTGGTGGGCACCTGTAATCCCAGCTACTTGGGAGGCTGAGGCAGGAGAATCGCTTGAACCTGGGAGGCGGAGGTTGCAGTGAGCTGAGACCGCGCCATTGCACTCCAGCCTGGGTGACAGAGCAAGACTCCATCTCAAAAAAAAAAAAAAGAACACCTTTTTTTGTAGAGATAGAGTCTCACTATATTTTGCCCAGGGTGGTCTCGAACGCCTTACGTGATCCTCTTGACTCAGCCACCCAAAGTGCTAGGATTACTGATGTGAGCACCGTGTCTGTCCTACAATGAACATTCTTAAAAAAATATATATATATACACACACACACACACACACATATACACACACACACAATGTATACATACATATGTAGTCTTTGTGTACTTGTATGTACAAGTATATCTATAAGATACATTATAGTATGTATATATGCTATAGTATGTATATACAAATATATCTATAAGATACATTTCTAAAAGTAGAATTGCTGAGTAAAGGAGATATATATATACACACACACACACATATATACACACATTTATATATTTTTGTGTATATATATTAAATGCAGCCCTAAAGTTGTACCAGTTTACACTCCCACCAATAATAAATAAGAATGCCCATTCGCCTAACTTTCTCTAACCCAGGGTAACTTCATTCTTTTAAATCTTTACTCATTTGATAGATGGGAAATGATATCACATTATTATCTTAATATAACTTTCTGTAACGATGACTGGGGTTGAATATATTTTTATGTGGTTGTTTTATATTGCCCACTTATGTTCTTTGCCCATTTTTCTATTGAATTAAGTGTCTTCTTTTTAGTGGCAACACCAGAATTTCTAAATAGAAAGAGCTGAAGATAAGCAACCTTGTTGGAAAGGATAAGGCTAAGGACCTCGCCTTAAAATTGTGATTGTGCCATAGTTTACATAAGATTGAGAAAAGGTCTATTGTTTGTGTATGGATAACAGATAATGGAAATGGCCTCCTCATCCCCTCGTCCCACTTTGATTTTATGACTGATTTTATTTGATTTACAAGAGCCCTTTATTTATGAAATAAATCAGCTGCTTTGTGTCATGTTTGTTACAAATATTTTTCCTGCTTCTTCTTTCAACTCTATTTAAAGGAACTTTTACCCTTCAGAATTTTAATTTTTTTTTTCTTAAATGAGATGGGGTCTGCTATATTGCCCCAGGCTGGAGTGTAGTGACTATTCACGGGTGTAATCCCACTACTGATGAGCATGGGCATTTTGATCTCTTCTGTTTTTGACCTGGTTCACCCCTCCTTAGGCAACTTGGTGGGTCCCCACTCCCGGGAGGTGGCCATAGTGATGCCACACTCAGTGTGGACACCCCATTGGCATAGCGCACTACAGCCCAGAACTCCTGGTTTCAAGAGATCCTCCTACCTTAGCCTCCCGAGTGGCTGGGACTATAAGCTCATGCCACCATACCCAGCTAGAATTTCAATTTTGTATGAACTAATTGGTTATTCTTTGTATGGCTTCTGAAATAACTGTCATATTTAGAAAACACTTCTATAATGCAAGGGTATAAAACTACTTATTCATTATATCCGGTACGTTCATGGTGTCATATATTTATGTTTAAATTTCTGACTCACCTTGGCAATATTTTTAGCAAGAAAGAATACAGAAACCCAGCTTAAAAAAAAGAATGGTAACTTAGTTGTGGGATGTAGTTACAATTTTAAAAAATGTTATTCTAAAATTCTATCAAGATCTAATTATAGGCCGGGAGCTGTGGCTCACGTCTGTAATCCCAGCACTTTGGGAGGCGGAGGCGGGTAGATCATTTGAGGTCAGGAGTTCCAGACTAGCCTGGCCAACATGGTGAAACCCCCGTCTCTACTAAGAATACAAAAATTAGCCGGGCGGTAGTGGCAGCTGTCTGTAATCCCAGCTACTTAGGAGGCTGAGGCAGGAGAATCACTTAATCCTGGGAGGCAGAGATTGTGGTGAGCGGAGATTGCCCCACTGGATTCTAGCCTTGGCGATAGAGAGAGACCCTGTCTCAAAAAAATTAAAAAAAAAAAAAAAAGTAATTAGAGAAAAATAAACAAATGAACCTCTTTATTGTCATTACTCAGAATTTGTTTCTGTTGCTTCAAAATATTTCAATGAAGATATTCTTTTTCAATATTTATTCTGGTTCACAAATTAAATACTGTTAAAATAAAGTGACATCGGGGAGAACAAAATACAAAATGGCTACATACATGCAGTGTAGTTCAATATGAATTTGAATGTATTGCCACCAATACAAGACGACTTGAAAGCAAGTGCAATAGACCGAATGTTTACGTTCCCTCCAAAATTCATGTGTTGAAATCTAACCCCCAAGGTGATGGTATTAGGAAGTGGGGCCTTTGGGAGGTGATTGGTATTACTGCCTGTATGTAAGGGGCCCGAGAGAGCTAGCTCACCCCTTCTGTCATGTGAGGACACAGTGAAAAGATGGCCATCTATAAAGAGGACCCTCACCAGACAGTGAATCTGTTGATGTCTTGATCTTGGATTTCTCAGTCTCCACAACTGTGAGAAATACATTTTTTTTTAAAGTATTTCACACGGGATTTAATTCAGAAAATTGGTCACATGTTTGTTGGAAGTCTTTAAAACATTTTAAAATGTATTTTTTATTTTTACAAATTTATGGAGTACATGTGAAAGTTTGTTACATGTATATAACCTGTTGTTTTATAAGTCACTATGGTATTTTGTCATGGCAGGCATAATGGACCAACACCGTTTGTGTGTCATTCAGCAAACTTGCCCCAAGGAATCTATTATCTAGCTGATAGAATGATATGGTATATTTAGGTGATCTCTTATTGCCTTTTTTTTTTTTGAGACAGAATCTCACTCTGTTGTCCAGGCTGGAGTGCAATGGTGTAGTTTTGGCTCACTGCAACCTCTGCCTCCTGGGTTCAAGCTATTCTCCTGCCTCAGCCTCTTGAGTAGCTGGGACTACAGGCGTGTGCCACCACATCCGGGTAATTCTTGTATTTTTAGTAGAGATGGGGTTTCACTAAGTTGGCCAGGCTTGTCTTGACCTCCTGACCTCATGATGGGCTGGCCTCGGCCTCCCAAAGTGCTGGGATTACAGGCGTGAGCCACCACACCCAGTCTGCCCTCTTTTTAAAAATCAATAAAATAGTTATAGTTGTTAAAGTATAAGGTTCTTAAAAGCAGGGTAATTTTTTTTAAATGATGGGGTCTTGCTATGTTGCCCAGGCTGGCCTTGAACTCCTCGACTCAAGCAATCCTCCAGCTTCAGCCTCCTGAGTAGCTGCGACTGCAGGTGTGCACCACTGCATCCGGCTTGGGGATGTGTTTTATTCGACATAATAGTGGCACTAAATACTTTTTAAATAAATTTAAGCTGTAACATATATATCTTAAAAGATATATTTGTGATCATTAAAATTTGGAATTTGGAATTTTAAAAAATTGAAGTAATTTCAATCTGTGATTGAAGATTTCTTTTATAGTTTTTTCTCCTTTTATTAAAGAAAAAAACCTAGGTTATATTTATGTTCAGAATTTATATAATAAGCCTATTTTAGTTCAAAAATATATAGAGTCAAAAGATAAGATTATACTTAGATACAAAAGGAACCAGCCAGAATAATGTTTCTCATTTATTGAATGGATCACAAGTAAGATAGATTAGTCAAGCCAGGAACTAACAGACAAGGCTCTGCTTCTGCACCTGCATCCTTGAGGCAGAGGGACAAGGACAATGGTGTACAGAGGTGGTAGGAATGAGTTGGGAGACAACGGTATAAAACAGTATAAAAGGGATGAGCCCTGGCCACCTGAAGCTTCCGAGCTTGGCATTAGATCTTTCTCATCGGTTGATGCCTGACTTCACCTGAGTCTTCTGGCCCTCTCCCAAACTGGAAAGATGGCATGAATCCATGGCCTTTGTTTAGGATTCTTTATTAGTATCACTTCTGTTTTAAGTGAACCCTAGGGAAAGGGTTCATGTCAACTCTAGGGAAAGCATGACTTGGTGGTCTTCTATTCTGGGGCCAGGGCCAGGGTCAGGAGATTGAGTACTGGTTGATTGGTGTCATTTTTATATTTCTCTTTTCATTCACATGCAGAATAAATGGTACTTTCTCTCTCTCTCTCTCTCTCTCTCTCTCTCTGTCTGTCTCTCTCTCTCTCCCCCCGCCCCTTTCTTTTAAGTGCATGATTTCAATGAAAACTGAATTCAGTGTGATCGTGGTGATGGTCTAGGGAAACTACAACAGGCTGTAATTTTTTTATGTCAGCCCACAGACATCATCCTGAACAAAAACAACCTTAGCTTCAGCAAAATGTAGGCAGTAATTAAGATGAAGATGTGGGCTTTTTGCTCAAATTAAGAGAGTTTCTTTGATTTGCCTTACTAATGAAGCACTGTGTGGTAACATTTTCAAGCTCTCGGTTTCTGAATAAACCTTCTCAGGAACATAAAAAATCATTCTCAAAAAATGGCAACCATTATTTCTATAACGGCATATATTTGTTGATCTTTGTGTATGTTTATAAAATATGTATTTTTTTACTTTAAACATATCTTTTCTTACCACTCCATCCCTATTAAAACTCAATAGAAAGAAGTTTTTAAAGTATCAATGATCACTTTCAGGTTTTTTCTTTTTAAAGTCTTTTCTAGTTTTATTTTTACAAAATTACAAAATTAATATGTGCTCTAGATAAAATATTCAGACAATACAGAAGCATATAAAGTAAAATTTTAAATCCTCCTATCTCTCCCAGTTCTATTCCTTAGAAGTAGTCATCGGGAAATAGTTTGGTGTGCTTTCAGACAGTTTTCTATGGGTATAAAAACATTTTAAATTGAAAACGTTAACTCTTTTCCAGAACTTTATGAGAGAAGAAACAGTGGTACTTCTCTCTCTCTCTCTTTTTTTTTTTTTTTCAGATGGAGTTTTGCTCTTGTTACCCAGGCTGGAGTGCAATGGCACAATCTCGGCACATTGCAACCTCCGCCTCCTGTGTTTAAGTGATTCTCCTGCCTCAGCCTCCCGAGTACTTGGGATTACAGGGATGCACCACCATGCCCAGCTAATTTTGTATTTTTAGTACAGACAGAGTTTCTCCATGTTGGTCAGGCTGGTCTTGAACCCCCGAACTCAGGTGGTCCATCTGCCTTCACCTCCCAAAGTGTACTTTTTATTTTTGGTAATTTTTACTTTGAATTAATTCCAGACTTTTAAGAAAGTTGCAAGAATAGTACAAAACTATACCTTTCGCTTAGATTCTCCAACTGTTAACATTTTACCACATTTATTTTATGATTATCTCTGTTTTTATATATATGAACTATTTTTTCTGAACCATTAAAAAGTAAGCTGTGTTTATGATACCCATTTACACTTCAGCTTGTATTTCCTAAGAAGGACTTCCTCTGTCATAACCTTAAGTGTAAGTATCAGAATCAGGGAATTAACATTGATATAGGGCCAGGTGTGGTGAGGTAAATCACAGCAATTTTGGTGGTCGAGGTGGGCAGATCACTTGAGGTCAAGAGTTCAAAACCAGCCTACCCAATATGGTGAAACCCTGCCTCTACTAAAAATATAGAAATTAGCCGGGTGTGGTGGCACACGCCTGTAATCCCAGCTACTTGGGAGGCTGAGACATGAGAATCGCTTGAACCTGGTGGGTGGAGTTTGCAGTGAGCTGAGATCGCACTACTGCACTCCAGTATGGACAACAGAGGGAGACTCCATCTCAAAACAAAACAAAACAAAACAAAGAAATACATCAATACAGTACTATTATCTGCTCCACAGATTTTATTCTATTTTTAAAAGTGTCCCAACAGCATTACTTTTTAATTGTATCATCATTTATTGAAAAGAATGTGTCAACTGATATGTGCCCTAACTTTTTTTTTTTTTTACAAGTGTTCAAAGGAATAGGCCGGTTTACTAACCACAGACAATTGAGGCATTTCCACCTCGCTGTTATCTCCATGTTTCTCCCCACCTCCCATCCTCTATCTCACACACCGACATATATGGATACACACAGGCACACAGATACACTGATACAGACAGACACACACCAGACAAACACACATCCCTCAGTAGCCCTCTTTAGAATTTCTTGAACATGCCTTGTCTCACCTTTTATTCACATCCTCTTCCCAAAATGCCCTTCCTCTTATTTTCGTTTTTTGACTGGCAAAATCTCACTCCACTTTCAAAGCCTCCTATTTGACACATCTTCTAACTCAACCTCCCGCATGGGCACTTAGTTGTGCTTCCTTTGTGTTTTCTCGGCTTTCTGTACGAGGCTGCTTTATAATATTTCCTATTTTACCATCACTAATTAGATTTCTATCCAATAGTTATATTATTAAAAACTTATGGAAAGCAGAGACTTTCCAGGATCTAGCCCAGGACTCAGAATGCAATGAATCATCAATAAATGCTGGTTTAATACTGAGTGGTCTATAAGTCTTATCTTCTCATGAGTAAATGCCAGCAAAGTGAATAAAATACTGGTTGCCTTCTTGTAAGTTACATTTCTTTCTTTATTTTTCTTTTTTTAATGTAAAATGTGTTATACTGAAGCAATGGAAGAAAAACTCTATAGCTTAAGAACCTACCTGAACCGAACACGACCAACACTGATGAAAGAAACAAGGCTTAAGTAAATGAAAAGACAGTCCATGTTCATGGACTGGAAGACATAATATTGTTACAATGGCAATACTACCTAAAGCTATCTACAGATTCAGCACAATCGCTATCAAAATTCCAACATCTTTTTTTCACAGAAATGGAAAAGATGATCCGCAAATTCATATGGAATTGCAAGGGTCCCTGAATAGCCAAAACAATCCTGAATACAAAGAATAAAGTTGGATTATTCACACTTCCTGATATCAAAAGTTACTACAAAGCTACAGAAATAAAACTACTGTGGTATTAGCGTAAGGATAGACACACAGACCAATGGGACAGAATTGAGAGTCCATAAATAAACCCATACATCTATGGCCAATTGGGTTTTAAAAATTGTAATAACATGAACACAGAGAGTGGAATAATAGACATTAGAGACTTGGAAAGGTGAGAGGGTGGGAGAGGGTAAGAGATGAGGATTATCTAGTAGGTCCAATGTACACTATTCTGGTGATGGTTATGCTAAAAGCCTAGACTTCACTACTGCGCACTATCTCCATGTAAAAACACTGCACTTGTACCCACCCCCAAATGTATTTTTAAAAATTTTAAAAATTAAATTAAATTAACAGAAACAACTGCGGTAACATATACATAACATAAAATTTACCATGTTTTTTTTTTTTTTGAGATGGAGTCTCACTCTGTCACCCAGGCTGGAGTGCAGTGGCGTGATCTTGGCTTACTGCAACCTCTGCCTCCCAGGTTCAAGTGATTCTCCTGCCTCAGCCTCCTGAGTAGCTGGGACTACAGGCACATGCCACCATGCCTGGCTAATTTTTTTTTTTTTTGTATTCGGGGTTTCACCATATTGGCCAGGCTAGTCTCAAACTCCTGACATCATGATCCACCCGCCTTGGCCTCCCAAAGTGTTGGGATTACAGGCATGAGCCACCGCACCCAGCCAAAATTTACCAACTTTTGAAGTGTACAGTACAGTGACATTATATACACTCGCATTCTTCACCATTCATCTCCAGAACTTTTTTCATCTTGCAAATCTGAAAATCTGTACCTATTAAATAATAATATGGCCAATTGATTTTTGATAATGGTAACAAATCCACTCTATGGAAAAAGATAGCATCTTCAACAAATGGTTCTGAGTTTCCACATTCAAAACAATGAGTTTGGATCTCTATCTCTCATACCATATACAAAATTAACTCCAAATCCATCAACAACTTAACCATAAGTACTAAAATTGTAAAGCTCTTAGAAGAAAACATGGGGCTAAATTTTTATGACTTTTGATTTGGCAATGAATTCTTTTTTTGAAATGGAGTTTCACTCTTGTTGCCCAGGCTGGAGTGCAGTGGCACAACCTCAGCTCACTGCAACCTCTGCCTATCAGGTTCAAGCAATTCTCCTACCTCAGCCTCCCGAATAGCTGGGATTGCAGGTACCCACCACCATGCCTGGCTAATTTTGATATTTTTAGTAGGGACAGGGTTTCACCATGTTGGCCAGGCTGGTCTTGAACTCCTGACCTCAGGTGATCCACCCATCTCGGCCTCCCAAAGCGCTGGGATTACAGGCGTGAGCCACCGCACTTGGCCTGGATTCTTAATATGAGTTTAAAAGCATAAGCAACAAAAGAATAAGTATGTAAATTGGACTTCATCAAAATTAAATTTTTTGTGCATCAAAGAACATTGTCAAGAAAGTGAGAAAACAACTTATAGAATAGGAAAAATACTTGCAAATTGTACATATGAAAAGGGTTTAATATCCAAAGTATATAAAAAAACTTCTACAATTGAACAACAAAAAGACAAATAATTTTAAAACAAAATGGTTGTAAACAAACAACAAAAAGATAAACCATTTTTGTCCATCTTACAGTGGACAAAAGGCTTGAATAAACATTTCTCCAAACAAGATAAACAAATGGCCAATAAGCACATGAAAAGATGTCAACATCATTAGTCAATGGAGACATACAAATTAAAACTACAAGTTATCACTTCACACCTACTATGATGACTTATTAAAAAATGGAAAATAACAAGTGTTGTTGAGGATATGGGGAAATTGAAATCTTTATAAGTTAGCAATAGGACTGTGAAACAGTGCACCTGGTGTGGAAAACAGTTTGGCAGTTCCTCAACAAGTGAGACACAGAATTACCATATAAGCACACCTGGGTATATACTCAAAATAATGGAAAAGAGTTACTCAAAAATATACTTGTACACCAAAGTTCAGAGCAGCATTCTTCACAATAGCCAAAAGGTGGAAACAATCCAAGGATCTATCAACAGAAGAATGGATAAACAAAATGTGGCATATACATACAACAGAATACTATTCCGCCATAAAAAGGAATGAAGTTCTAATACACGCTACAACATGGGTCAACCTTGAAAAATATTATGCTATGTGAAACAAGCTAGACACAAAAGGACAAATATTGTATGATTCCACTTATACGAAATATCAAGCATAGACAAATTTATAGAGGCAGAAAGTAGATTAGAGGTTGCCGGGGGCTGGAGGTATGGGAGAATGTGGAGTTATTGCTTAAAGGATATAGACTTTCTGTTATGAGTGATGAAAAAGAAAATACACAGTGGTGATAATTGTATAACATAATTAATGCCTCTGAATTTTACACTTAAGACTGATGAAAGTGGCATATTTTATATTGTATATGTTTTACCTCCCCACTTCCTCCTCAGAACCTACCTGAGCCTGCCACAGAGTCTGAGACCCATATGGTTATTAGAGACTAGTTACTTTTCAGAGAGTGAAGGGAGAGACTGCCAATTAACACAGGTGCCAATACATAAAATCAGAGTCAAGGTGAGCAAGAGTATTCTTTTAAAGTTTAGAATCTTACACTCTGTCTTTCCAAATCTAGTTTATATCAAGACTCACCCAATCTAACTGCTTTGTCCCCATCCATAAAGATTCTGATTTGTTAAGTTTAAGGTGGGCTGGAACACTTATTTTTAACACGTTCCCCAGGTGAGTGTGAAGCCAAAGGACAGAAGTATTCTTAAAGGTATTTGTTAATATACTCTGAAAACAGAGAGGAGAATGTCTTCTGGTGTCCGGAGGGCCCCTGACTGTAAGATTCTGTGGAATATTTGCCCTTTCAATGCCAAGCTTAGATTCCTGCTTCTGGCTCCCAGCTGAGGGCTCCGGGCTGCCATCTGCATGCTTAGCCCTGCCCCAAGCTTGGGGACCAATCAGAGGGTCGGTCTTCTGCTGACTCAGCATCAGGTCGCAGTGACTCAGCACCATGTGGCAGCTGTTCCTCCTGATCTGATCTTGTCACTGGCTCTGACCTTGCTCTCATTTTCTATCCCAGTTATGATAATTGGGTCTTTGTTTTGTCGCCAAACCCCGTCCTTTTCTTGCCAGTTTTCTCAGGGGAGTCTGTCCCGAATCTTGGTCTTGGGAGGAAGGTTTTCCTGCCTTGGCTCAGTATTTTTTATTGAAAGTACTCACCTTCAAGATTTTGTAAGATCCACTGTATTCCTGAATTCCTTCCCATTCCCATACCCTCCCCCGTTATACATAATTCCCATTTAAATTCCCTTTCTTCTCTACTTAATCTCCAGGGGTTTGGCGCCTTCCCTGGGACTCCACTTCTGACTCCATTTACCTTCCCACTAACACTCCACCCTGCCAGTCTGTCCCAGTAAGCTGCAGGGTAGCTGTGGAGGCACCTGACCCCAGTCTAATACTTCACAATCTACTTTCTCTTGGATTCCCTGGTCGTGGGCTCTGCCTAGATGCCTGTTGGAAGATCCCATTACCCCCACTGTTTCCTGCTGCGCACTGTGGGGAAGACACAAAGAATGAATAGTTATGGGTGTCCTCGATGTTTTGGGTGCTATGGTAGGTGCTTCGCAAATGTTGTTTAATGTAGTAGATTATTTATTTATTTTCTTTTTGACAGAGTCTTGCTCTTGTCTCCCAGGCTGGAGTGCAATGGCATGACCTTGGCTCACTGCAACTTCCGCCTCCCGGGTTCAAGTGATTCTCCTGCCTTAGCCTCCCAAGTACCTGGGATTACAGGCGCCTGCCACCATGCCCAGCTAATTTTTGTATTTTTGGTAGAGACAAGGTTTTGCCATGTTGGCCAGGCTGGTCTCGAACTCCTGACCTTGTGATCTGACTGCCTTGGCCTCCCAAAGTGCTGGGATTATAGGCGTGAGCCACTGCACCTGGCATAGATTATTTTTAACCTTTTATTTTGGAATAATGATATGACACACAGAGGTAACTTGCCCAAGGTAAATGCAGCTGGTAAACTGCAAGACTAGAGTGTTTATTGAACTGGCTCTAAAGTTCCTGTTTTTTGGCTTTAGCAAGCAGGTGTGGACTATCCTGTGGTGGTGGTGGAGGTGGGGGTGGTGTGACAGGTTCCAGTCTCTACTGCTCCCTTTCTGCCCTGTGCTTCTTCCATTCACTCTCCCATGCCAGGCAGTGCTGGAGGACACCAGGCACTTCTACTGCTTTGGTTGAGTATTTGCAATGTGTACCAGGGCTGCTGTGAAGTATATTTTCCCACGCACTTTTTGTTCTCATTTATTGTTAATTCCTTCTGTGGAGGAAAAGTTTAAAATATGTCTTTTGGGTTGCATATTCACAGCAACTAACCCCCTAATAGCACTTTAAAATAATGAGGTATCTAAAAAGATGGGAGAGTATATAGTGATTAACTATGATATATAACTTTGGATCAATAATATTTTCTACACCTTTAGCAAATCAGGCCTGCTTTGATCTCACTGTCAACAGAAACCTACTTCTCACCCACTCGATATAAATATAGAGCAAGAAAGGAGCTCCTAGAGTTGAGTTCCTCAGCTGTTCTATGTTTTGTAGATTAAAATAGGGAGACGATCAAAGTATGATTTCATGAATCACATGATTTATTGCCATAGAAAGAGATATTTTTTCTTTTTCATAACGCTGAAAGAGAGGGAGAATAGCAAGAACAAATCTCACAGGGAATATATTAATACTCAATAGACGGATTGCATTAGCCACAGAATCAGTGAGTTCCAATTTCATTTAGAGTCCATTATTAAAGTCTAGTTACTCAGTTAGGATGGAAGCAGGCCTCTGTGGATGTAGAGTCCAATCACAGTTTGAGGCATACAATGGAACACTATTCAGTCATAAAAAGGAATGAAGTTCTAATACATGCTATAACATGGGTAAACTTTGAAAAACATTATGCTATGTGAAATAAGCTAGACACAAAAGGACAAAATCTTTCTTGTAGAAAGCTACAAGAAGTTCTTGGCAAAGATGGTTTGACCAACACAGCAGAGATCCTCAAAGACATGTATGATGGGCAAGGTCCCTCCAGGCTAGCAAGTGGTGCTGGTGTTGGCTGGAGATGCTTTGGAGAATAGCTTGAAAACTGACAGAGAGTAGCCCTGCCACAGCCTAAGCTCTCAATCTGTCTGTCAAAATCTTGGGTTTGTATATGTTTTGGAGTCCAGTAGTTGGAGGTCAATAACTCACATATACGGTCTGATAAAGTATGACATAGCATTCTCATGGGAAAGGGGATTAGACTCTATGTTATTCCCACAGCAAAACATGTAACTCCTACAACAACCTATGTAAGTATTTGGAATCATTGCAAAGCTCCATAACATCCTATTTAGTTGGGGTACTATCCCAGAGGGCAACTGGCTGGTTGCTAAAATGCCCATAGTATAGCTGAAATTTTGAATTTTTCTCTAGAGTAGGAGAATCCATAGGATTCTAATGATCCTGTTGACTTTTCATACTTGTCTGGCCCTACACAAATTTTTCCTGGATTGCTTTATGGGGAGGGCAAAATAGGATTTCCATCCCAGCAGAATTTAAAGAACAATCATGTGTGTAACTATTGCAAGGAAGCAAATTTCAGCCCCACACATAATTTAATCAATTTGTATTATTAAAACAAAAATTACTTGAATCACCCAAGAACTAAATTTTGGACTAATTTTTAAATTCTTTTTATCTCCCAAGTTCAGTCATTCACCATATTCAACTGTCTCTCTCCTCTCCCACTCACTTGCTCAAAAATTTTCCTAGGTCTTCCTCTTCTTGCCTTATAATTAAGGCCAAATGCCTTGGCTTAACATTCAAGGCAGCCACAATATGGTCTCCACTTAACCTCTCCTGTCTTATTTCCCATAGCTCCCTTATACAAATTATGCTACCATAACATGCATGCCCCTACTCCTGTGCCTAGTTCATTCCATTCCTCCAACCTGAATACCCTACCCTTGTAAGTTTGAGTCCAACTTTTCCCTTCATGCTAGCTCAAGCCCCACTTTCTCTGTGAAAATTGTCCTGATTGCTTTAGCACACAGTTTTCTCTGCTTTCTCTCCTGCTCTTTTCTTGCCATAATTGATGCATGCGCCCTACTTAGCACAGTGATCCTGACACCTTGTAAGTGTTCAGCAGAGTGGGTAAGAAGAACTCTGGAGCCAGACTGCTCAAGTTGGTATTCCAGCTCTGTTGCTTGCTTGCTGTGTGCCATCAGACAACTTAGTTAACTTCTGTGAACCTCAATTTCCTCATCTATGAAATAGGAATAGTAACTACACCTTGCAGGGTTGTTGTTTTATATATATATATAATCTATAAATATGTAAAATGTAATACATATTATATATGTGTATATACATACACACTGTTTAGATGCATATACTTTGTATGTGTATATGTTTGTACACGTGAAGTTATTTATCCTTTTACACAGATGTTCTATGTTCTTCACCTAATGTTTGCTATTTGACAGTAGGTATTGGTTACTTATACAACTCATCCCAACCAACTCAGAAAAAGTTCAGGTTAAGGTACAAGGATAATTATGGAGGAATACATCACTGAGAAACATACCATCTTGTAAATGTAAGTTATGGGATAGCACAGATGAAGAAAAGTCCAGAAGGACAGAAAAGTCCAGAAGGCCAGCTCTGGACTGGAGGTGGAGAATGGGTGGAGGGGGTCAGCAATCCTCCTGGAGAAAAGGAATTTTCAAACTCTTCGATAGGAAAGATGAGAGGATTTGGCCAACTGATTTGGGCCCCATTTCATTTCCCTTTGGAAAGGGAGTGCCTGCTGCCGGCTTGGTGGGGGTGGGAGGTGATTCTAGACTGCTGGGGAAACTAGTGCAGAGCTCAGTGCATAGGAAGCAGGGCTGACTGGCTGCTCGTGATCGGCTTGAGGCTCAAAGAAGCAAAGAAGAGACTACATTTTCCCTTTGGGTTGCCCAGTCCTGCTCACCCGTCTTGGAAAGGAGACAAAATTTCCATCTGGTGCTGCAGACTGTGAGCCCGAGTGGTGTACTCTTTGGGCAGAATCACTGAGGGTGCTGTGCTGTGCAGGTGGTGGGTGGTGGTGTTAGCGGTGCTAGTGGTGTGTGTGTGTGTGTGTGTGTGAGCGAGAGAGAGAGAGGCGGTATTGATGGGGGCATTATATGACAAGCTGTGGGTATGTAGGGGGCATTTAGGCTGGGGGATGGTACAAGCTGAGAGGAATGTAGGCCAGAGGCATCCATGCTGGAGTGGGTGATACAGACTGGGAAATGACTCAAGCTAGGGAGATATATCCTGGGGGAATTCAGGCTGGAGTGATACAGGCTGTGGGATATAGATTGAGGGGATACGGACTGGGGTGCACGGGCTGCGGAAGGTGTTGTATTAAGTTTCTGTGTTATATAACAAATTTTTATATACTTAGTGTCTTAAAACACACCGTTTATTAGTTCACAGTGCTGTAGGCCAGAAGTCCAGACACGGTGTGGCTGAGTTCTCCACTCAGTGTATCCCAAGGGGAGAATGAAAGTGTCGCTGGGCTGTGCTCCTTTCCAGGGCTCAGGAACCTCTTAAACTCACAGGGTTGTTGGAAGAATTCAACTCCCGTGGCTGTAGGAGTGAAGCATCTTGCTGGCTTTTGGCCACGGCATTCGGAACCACTAGAGGGCGCCCGCAGTTCCTTGTCATGTGGTTCCCTTCCCAGGTCCTCTCACGCTTTGAATCTCTTTCTCTGTTTATAACCTCTACATCCAGATTGAAGGGGTCCATTGATTATGTCAGCCCTACTAGATAATCTCCCTATTTTTATTTTTGAGACAGGATCTTGCTCTGTAGCCCAGGCTGGAGTGCAATGGTGTGATTGGGGCTCACTGCTTCCTGGAACTCCTGGGCTCAGGTGACCCTCCCACCTCCGCTTCCCTAGTAGCTGGGACTACAGGCGCGCACCACGAGGCTTAGCCCTCTCCGTATCTTAAAATCAACTGATTTGGGACCTTAATTACATCTGCAACTTCACAGCTGCACTAGATTCATGTTTGACTAAATTACTGGGAAAGGAGTCATGTTTGACCAAATTACTGACTCATGTTTGACTGAATGGGAAAAGAGTAATTACTGAATTACTCTGATGTGAATTATGCATACCAGAGGCTAGGACTCTTTGGGACCATCTTAGAATTCTGCCTTTCAAGAGGAGATACAGGCTGGGGGATTCAGGAGTGATACAGGATACCGTCTTGTGGGGGAATAGCTTGGGGAGGATACAGGAAGGTGGATAAAAGCTGAGATGGATACAGGTTAGGAAATGGTACAAATTAAGAGAGGGTACAGGCTGGGGAGTGATGCAGACTGAAGGGAGGATAAAAGTCAGGGGTACAGACTAAGGGAGGATACAGGCCAGGCAGAATAGAGACTGTGGGAAGGTCTGAGGGACTGAGGGGCGATACACACTAAAAACAATACAGGCTGGAGTGGGATGCTGGAGGAGGCCCCGTGGGCAGCTGGGTGCCTGACACGTGGCTAGTTGAATCTGAGTGCTAAGACAGAACTGTGTGCCCAGGTGTGATGGGGGCATTCCACCCAGCCTTGGTAATCAGGGAGAGTTTCCTGAACAGGATGGCTAAGGTGAGTTTGTAACCATGTGTAAGTATCCTTAGCCAGACAAAGAAGGTACAAATGTTCAATTCAGGTGAGGGAACATGAGCCCAGCCCAGGCACAGAGGTGTCAATGTAGATTACGATGCTTAGTTGGGAAGCTAAATCTTTGTCACCAAGGCTGCTGTGCAGTGGCATGATCTCAGTTCACTACAACCTCCGCCTCCTGGGTTCAAGCGACTTTCCTGCCTCAGTCTCTTGAGTAGTTGGGACAACAGGCGTGCACCACTATGTCTGGCTAATTTTTGTAGTTTTTAGGAGAGACGGGGTTTTGCCATGTTGGCCAGGCTGGTCTCCAACTCCTGACCTCAGGTGATCCACCTGCCTTGTTCTCCCAAAGCGCTGGGATTACAGTGTGAGCCACTGTGCCTGGCCAGGAAGCTAAATCTTTGGTTAAACTCTTAAATGTGTTTCTCTCCCCTTGAAACATAAAAGTGCCACTGAATAGGAGAGGAAGAGTCCTGGGTTACGCATCCAGAGATTTGGGTTCCTGTGTATGCTTTGCCCTGATATTGGGCAATCTCTTGTAGGTTTAGTGTCTCATTTGATAAATAAGGAAATTGGAGCAGATGAGAAGCACACCTCCATAATTATTATGTTTTGAGATCCTTAAATGAGATAAATCTATTAAATATCTGTAATAGGTCAGACACTATTATAATTCCAACTTATTTTCAGCTATGTAAGTCATGTAATTGGTTCTAGTTAACTGCAGTTTCATAAAATGTTAGATCATTTAAATAATAGTATAATTTCAGTAAATTTAAAAACATTTTCTGCCTATGTAAGAATGTTTCTGCTTGGGGAAAAATTTAGTGTTAATGGGAACCTGGTGGATGGACATAGTGCAAATTACTTAAATTTGACAGTTTTATTGATGAAACTTGGTGAAATTCCAAGAAAATGCCACAGAATTATGCCAAAATTACCATTCTAAAATCTATTCCCAGAAAATTGTTCTTTCCACAATAACCTGAAGTTTAAATATAGGGATACCGATAGGTCCATTTTTATTCCCAGAAAGTTCCTCAAGAAAGAAAAAAATCCATTAGCCATCAACTCAGGAAATACCTGCTTCTACAGCTGAAAATCAATACTTCATTACCTGGGTCTGCACTTTGATTCACATAATAGTATTCATTGAATATGTAATGTGTGTTAAAGACACTGTGTTTAGTCCATTACACCTTATTGCATTTAATTCTCCCAATAATCCTAGGATATCAAAACTATTATTATCCTATTTTGAAGCTAAATGCATGCTCCTGGTTCCTCTGCAATACTTTTGCTTAGATTGTTTGAACACTTGTTTGCTCTCTTATCCCAGAAAAGGCCAAGAACCTCCAGGTGGCCTCTACAGCAGTTCAAGTCATGTTCTTAAGAAATGGCTCAAATGCATAGCCAGATTCTACTACTAAGGAGAGCTGCAATGTAAAAAAGGTGCCACCTGTGGATTTTCTGGTCTGAAAATATGCTCCTTTTGGGAGACTGATTTTCCTGTGCTTCCCCTCTAAATATATAACTGTTTTGCTTCAACCGGGGAAGCTATTGAAAATACTCAGCATGGCAAAAGCACTAGCCAATCAGAAGAGACCTCCAACTGTGCCAGGCTGTATTAGTCTGTTAGGGGTACCTAACAAAGTACCATGAACCAAGAGCCTTAAACAACAGAAATTAATATTCTCATAGTTGTGGAGTCTAGAAGCCCAAGATCAAGGTGTCAATGGGGTTGGTTTCATCTGAGGCCTCTCTTCGTGGCTTGTAGATGGCTACTTTCTGTGATTTCACATGATCTTCCATGTGTGTCTGTGTCCTTTTTATAAGGACACAAGGCATACGGGATTGAATTTTTAATTAATTACCTCTTTAAAAACCCTCTTGGCTGGGCTCAGTGGCTTACGCCTGCGATTCCAGCACTTTGGGAGGCCAAGGTGGGAGGATCACTTGAGCTCAGAAGTTCGAGACCAGCCTAGGCAACATAGCGAGACTTTGTCTCTGCCAAAAAAAAAAAAAATTAGCCAGGCATGGTGGCCCATGTCTGTAGTCCCAGGTACTCAGGAGGCTAGGCAGGGGAATCCCTTGACCCAGGAATTTTCCTTGAGCCCAGGAATTTGAGGTTACAGTGAGCTATGATGGCACCACTGCACTCTAGTCTGGGCAACAGAGCAAGACCCTGTCTCTAAAAATAAAAATAAAAATTTAGAAAAGACTCTCTTTCCAAATACAGTCACATTCTGAGGTACTGGGAGTTAGGGCTTCAACGTGTGAATTTTGGGGGAATACAACTCAGTCCATAACACAGGTGTTACTCCCATTTACTTCAGGATGGTGGGGAGGAGGCGGAGGAGCTGAGGCTGGGAAAGGGATGACATTGGGCAGGCTTGGAGCAACAACCTGGGATAATGGATAATTTCTTCCATATATTTATCATCTGCTTTAGATGTCCTTGATGTCTGCCACATTTCTTATTCTCAGGTAGAAGGAGAGGGAGAGGAAGTAAGATCAATTGCTTATGTTTGTGCCTTGGGCAAAAGAACAGGCCTGTAAAACTGCTTATGAATGAATAATGCATTGCACCACGTGAAATTTTGTTATAGTCCTCAAGGCTGCCTCAAACACAGCAGCATACTGGAATTAAAGGCTATGAAATTGAAAAGGATTGGGCCAAAGTGCTCAGGCTCACGTCTTTAAAACAAGGAACAATGTATACACTGGAGAAGACATTAAATTTTAAAAGCAGCAGTATGAAATCTAGAAAGTAGAAGTATGAGACGAGAAAAACAAAGAAATAGAATTTAAGGGAGAAATGGAGAGTAACAAGGGAAAAAATCTTTTTTTTTTTTTTGATGAACCAAGCAGAATATGATCTGACTCTGACTGAGAAGTGCCCATCAATGTAAGATTGATTGCTAGGAACAATGTCATAAAATGAACATTAGCTGGTAATGGCAAGTGCCTTAAAACGCCTTTTGCAAAGAGAGAAACAGAAGGAAAACAAAACATATCACTATGCCTGAATACCACTTATAGAAGGCTCCTAAAAGCAAAAAGAGAAGAGAAAAGAAAGAACATCACATGACCCTCCATTTATCTTTACTGGGAATCTTTTGGAGAAAAATTCATTTATTCTTTTGTGGTGGTGCCTCACACTTTAGACCAGTCCAAAAGTAAATAATTTTCTCTGTATGAGACATGCTTTCAATCACCCTGATTCTGAAGGAAGTTTTTCCACCCCTTTGGCTATTTTTGTAAACAAGTTATGGAGGAATTGCTTTGGACTGATTCTGCAAAGTGAATCTTTTATGCCTACTTTATATTGCAGGTCTTGAGAAAAAAAAAATAAAACAAAACATATTTCTGTAGCTACTTCAAAGGACTTAGGCCTGCATGAAATCTAGTTCTGGATTCATCCTGAAGCAGGTTTCTGTTTTTGTTTTTAATCTTACACTCAGGGTATTTCTTGTTCGTGCACAACTTCTCTTTGTTTTTTGTTTCTTTGTTTTGTTTTGTGTTTTGAGACAAGGTCTCACTCTGTTGCCCAGGCTGAAGTGCAGTGGCATGATCACGACTGACTGCAGCCTCAGTCTCCCAGGCTGTCTCTACAAAAAATCAAAGAATTAGCCAGGCGTGGTGGCTAGGCCATGTTGCTTAGGCTGGGTTCAAACTCCTGGGCTCAGGTGATCCACCCACTTTGGCCTTTCAAAGTGCTGGGATTACAGGTGTGAGCCACCACGTCAGGCCTGCAACTCTTCTTTAAATTAATGTGAACTTCACCAATAAAAAGGATCACAGACTTGTGGTTAGAAAGGGACTTGAAACATCAGTTGGCTCAGTTCTCTGGTTTCAGACAGGACACATGCACACATGGACTAATCCTTTCTTAAAGGATGTAAAAAAATAATTAAATCCTAAGTCTCAGAGGCACTTACATTGGAATGTATCTTCCCAATTTGAATGAGATTGATGTATTTCATTCTGAAGCTAGCCAAATTTCCTTTGCATGTGAGTAGTATTCAGTTTCATGCTTCATAATTATAAAATGTTGAGCATTGTAGTGTTACATATTTATTTTGGCATAAGCTATGCCCATGATTGGTCAACAAATACTTTTTGAACAGCTGCTATGTCAAGGCACTTCTGTAGGTGTTGTGGGAGATGTGAGATTATTTAAAACACACTGTCTTAATTCAAAGAGCTTATAGTTTTCTTGGGGGAAAGACAGTTACACACATATGCACTAACTATATTAAGACATTGGCTTTCCATGTAGACCTTATCAAATAGCTCTGCTTTGTGGTAGTATCATGGAAAAATATGATGAAAATCCATACTCCCTTTAGATCACGAAAGAAGCCTATAAAGAAATTTTACATTGTGTGTTATTGGTAATGTTTTTAAGTATATACCTTTTCCTCTCAACTAAATTTAAGATTCCCAGGGAGTGCTGAGTTCAATTATTGATCTTTGCGTACTCCACATACCTCCCACAAAACAAAAACATTTGTCGATGATTGATTAACCACAGAGCTAAGCTCAATGCCAAAATACACACATAACCCACATTGCATGATGCAGTGCCCATGGCTTAATGACTGTGAAACATGAACTCATCTAGGGCTGTTTGGCCAGAAAAACTAACCAAAATTTATAGGAATAAAAAATTTAGCAGAAGGTTGAGTGTTACACTGAAGGAAAGTCCTTTTTTGTTTGTTTGTTTGTTTGTTTTTTGCACTGACATCCATACCATATTTAAACCTTGGTCAACCAGTATTCAAATTGTTGGTATTATTCTGATTATGAGCTACATTATAACGGAGAAAATCTCCATTGATAGTATCCTGTCCTTTGCTTTTGCTGTCAGCGTGCTCTTTGAATGTACTCTTGTGTGTCCTGAACTTGATGTTAATAACTGAATCACATTCTTTAGAAGTGGCATAAACAACATTTGTTAGAAGGTAGATAATAAACAATAATACAGTTCTTCTCAGTAAATATATTTGGTAGCGTTTCCACATCTACAACTATCCCCATAATGTCCTTATTGAGTGAACTAATGGTGTTTCATCAGAAACCCACAACCCAGTCAGACTTAAATTCATCCTCGTTTTAGAAGCCTACACAAAAGAGAATATATAATCTCTTTTGCTGATCTATTCCAGTGTCTAAGAACTTTCTGTGACAACAGTGCTTCTTTGAGCCTGAACTTTGCTTCTCCTGGTAAATCCATTTTCTTTAATTCTACCCTTAATAGAGACAGAGAAGAGTAAATAATCTTTCTTTGCAACATAGGCAGTGGTTATGTAGACCATTATGTCAGGAATAAATATCTCAAACCCATGGTTTAAGATAAGGAGCCTCTGAGAGTCATTGATTTATTTATCATTGAACATTAAAAAATACAAAGATGGAGATAAGACTCTTTTGTCTGACAAAGTAAAAGGCAATTCATATCTTTTTTAGAGTTATGGATGCCATTTTGAATACACAATAGTTACTTCTGATGGCCAATTCATTTAGAATTAAAGGATATATTCCACAGAAGACATTAGACCTTTGATGTTCGAATCTCTTGAAAGGGATTTTTATAGACTGTCTCACAAGGACATATTCATGGCTGTAAAGTAAAGGACAAGATTTATTTTTTGTAAATGTTTTCAGCCTCTTTATCTAAAAAAGCTTTTTAAAAATGACTGTATTCTTTTTGTAATTTTGTTTCTTTCTGTGCCTGCTTAGTGGTCCGTTCCTCTCCTATCTTGCTTTTTCAAGGCAACAGACAAAATTCCATTTCTTAGAACTGAATAGAAAGTTCAGGGCCTAAATAAATCCAACACTTAATAAGAGAATATTGAAAAGCATAGATTTTAAAGAAGCAAATGTAAGGCATACAATATTCTGCTTCTATAATTGTAATAACTTTCTTGGGGAGAGCAGAGAAGCAAGAAGATTTACCTGAGTGTTAGGTAATAAAGATAGGTAAATGTAGTGGACTTCTATATTAGCAGTTAAAAGCAACTATAGGCCAGGCGCAGTGGCTCACGCCTGTAATCCCAGCACTTTGGGAGGCCAAGGTGCGTGGATCACTTGGGGTCAGGAGTTTGAGACCAGCCTGGCCAAGTGAAACCCCGTCTCTACTGTAAATACAAAAATTAGCTTGGTGTGGTGGTGCACACCTGTAATCCCAGCTACTCGGAAGCTGAGGCAGGAGAATGGCTTGAACCCAGGAGGTGGAGGTTGCAGTGAGCCAAGGTAGTGCCACTGCACTCTAGCCTGGGCGACAGAGGGAGACTCTGTTAAAAACAAAAACAAAAACAAAACAAAACAAAAAAGCAACTACAATGTATAAAAGTCTGTTCCAAAGCCTTGTTTAAGGAAAATTGTTTTATTATGGGATTTATTCCTCCCACTTGTCTTCACAAAAAACTGCATACCAATGACATAATTTAGTAGGAGGTAAAAATCTAAGCCCACTGGCACTGCAGTAGTTCAAGACTGGTCATGCCAAGTGTTCTGAGAGTTTTGGATGCAATGAAAACATCTATCAGAATTAACGAAGCTGATTCTGTCTAACATGATTACCATTATCTACATCATCATCACCACAAAAATAAAATATTTATTGAATACCAAGAGGGAGTAGAGTATACTTAGCAATATTATTTTACACTAAAGTCCACCCCTGGGAATTAGAATTTCAACTTAAAAAATTAAAAGCAATCAGTCAGGCGTGATAGTGTGTGTCTGTAGTCCCAGCTGCTCCGCAGGCTGAGGCACAAGAATCGCTTGAATCCGGGAGGTAGTTGCAGTGAGCTGAGATCGGGCCACTGCACTTCAGCCTGGGCAACAGAGCGAGACTCTGTCTCAAAACTAACAACAAACAGAAAAAATTAAAAGCAACAAGAAAGTCCCCAATGGAGAATTAGAGTTAGGGAGCAGTTGGGCAGAGAACAGTGGGGGATGCTGAAAAGCTCATGTTCATAAACTTTTAGGAAGGCCAAAAGGAAAAGACCATTTATTGCAGGAAGAACTTAAATATCCAGCTTGCAAATGACTCCTATTTTACATAGCAGCTCCTGTTCCTCGTCTTCCATGGCGGGACCTCTTTGTTGTGTATCTGGGGGCCAATAAGAACTACAAAATCCAAGGAAGGAATTTTATAAAAAGGGAGGAAAAATCACTGAAAAACAGGAATGGTTTTTGAGGAGATCTCAGGTAAACTCAACCTTCCAAGAAGTTTTTTCTCATGTGGCTCTTCCATTTCATTTTATTCGATGGCCTCAAATCCTTGTGGTTGGTACAATTTCAAATAAAAACAAGACAAAACAAACTGCAACAACAAAAAAAAAACGCCCTCAGCAAACAATGATGCAGAGTCTGGGGAGGACCTGCCACCTGGTCTTTAAGTATCCTTCTGAAGTGGCACTTACCTTGATAAAGTCAGCTCTGCTCAAGGCCTTGTTCTTAACTTTGCAAGACCAGAAACCCAATTTTTGTGGGCATGAATATATGTGTTAGGAACAGACTCAAACAATTCAGCTCACATAATACAGAATAACAATTTTATAGAGGTCAGGCAGACAGAAATATTCGTTTTAGCAGAGCTCCATGTGCCATATACATGGGACTTGGTATGTGGGAATCAAACTAACGACAATTAATGATCATACTGAGAAGCATTTCTTCCCAACTGAGTGACAGCCTCACCAAGGACATCATAATGCTCACATCTGCATTGCCAAAGCTCTTCCCTCTGTGCGGTATTTGAATGGGTATTGTTCACTTCTGGCTCTTGGGGGTTGGTTATCCTGTTCTTTGCTACACTTGACCAGTTTCTCTCCAACACAAAGAGTTTTTACTAACCAGGACCAACTAATTGCCTAAAACTGAGAGGGCTACCAGATAAAATGCAGGATGCCCAGTTAAACTGGAATTTCAGATAAATCACGAATCATGTTTCAGTACTGTCTGTCCCATTCTTTCAATATTTGGGACATACTTTTGCTAAAACTTGTTTGTGGTTTATCTGAAATTCAAATTTAACTGGGAATCTCCTATTTTTATTTGCTAAATCTGGCAACTTTAAAATTGCCTTCCTAAGTTTCCTTGCCTATTACCTTGATTGGAGTTTTTTTTTTTTTTTTTAGTACTATTATTTACCTGTATTTGGGTTGAGTAGACTTAATATTGTGGGCTAGCTGGTAGCCCCGCCATACTATATAACATTGTTTTTACAAGAAGATGTGGTCTGAGTTTCAAACAAGTGACTTAAAAATAAAATGCTGAAATACGACGTGGTCAGGCTGGGTGTGGCTCATCTACATGGCAGGTACAGAATCCAGATAGAAGACCTGGTCACAGTGCAATGTATTGCACTGAATATATACAAAAAGCAGATCTCAGGCCAGGTATGGTTGCTCACGCCTATAATCCCAGCATTTTGGGAGGTCAAGGCAGGCAGATAACTTGAGTGCAGGAGTTCAATATCAGCCTGAACAACATGGCAAAACCTCGTCTCTACAAAAAATTAAAAAAAAAAATAGCTTGGTGTGGTGGTATATGCCTGTACTCCCAGCTACTCGGGAGGCTGAGGTGGGAGGATTGCTTAAGCCTGGAGAGGTTGAGGCTTCAATAAGCAGTGATTGGGCCACTCAATTCCAGCTTGGGTGACAGAGCATGACCTTGTCTAAAAACAAACCAACCAACCAACCTCATAGATTCAACTCAATCCAATCACATTCCAGAAGTACTCATGTAGCCATAACAATGTTTCAGTCAACCACAAACTGCATATAAAATGATGGTCCCATAAGATTATGATGGAGCCGGAAAGTTTCTATCACTTAGTGACATGGTAGCCATTGGAATAGCCTAGTGCAATGCAACATAATGCATTACTCTCCTTTGTGTGGTGATGCTGGTGTAAACAAACCTACCACACTGCCGGCCATATAAAATTATAGCACATACAATAATGTACAGTATATACTTGATGATAACAAATGTCCATGTTACTCTGACTTGTATATTTACTGTACTATACTTTTATCATTAGAGTGTACTACTTCTACTTGTAAATAAAGATGTTAACTGTAAAACAGCATCAGGCAGGTCCTTCAGGAGGTATTGCAGAAGAAGGCCTTGTTATCATAGGAGATGACTGTTCTATGTGTGTTATGGTCCTCAAAGTTTCTTTGACATCTTCCTGCCTCCTTTTCAGTATCCCTTTCTAACATCCTACTCTTCTTAGAGACTCAGTAGCCACATGATAATCTAAGTTCCAAGTATAGAATTCTACTTCCAGACCTGAGTTAGTCATGGTGCTGAAGCAGGACAAGATGTGGAGGTGATAATGATCCTGACTCTTTACGGGCTCAGACTAATGTGTGTGTTTCTGTTTTGGTTTTTAACCAAAAAGTTTAAAAAGTTATTTTATTTTATTTTATTTTTTTTGAGATGGAGTCTCGCCTTGTTGCCTAGGCTGGAGTGCAGTGGTACGATCTTGGCTTACTGCAACCTCTGCCTCGCAGGTTCAAGCAATCCTCCTGCCTTAGCCCCACTAATAGCTGGGATTACAAGCACGCACCACCATGTCTGGCTAATTTTTATATTTTTAGTAGAGACAGGGTTTTGCCATACTGGCCAGGTTGTTCTCAAACTCCTGACCTCAGGTGATCCACCCGCCTTGGCCTCCCAAAGTGCTGGTATTACAGGCGTGAGCCACCACGCCCGGCCTTTTAAAATTTTGTTTTTTAAATAGAAAAAGACTTATAGAATAAGAAAATAAAGAAATGAAATATTTTTGAACAGCTGTACAATATGTTTGTGTTTTAAGCTGTGTTATTACAAAACAGTCAAAAGTTACCCAGCCATGGTGGCATGTGCCCATAGTCCCAACTACTGGGGAGGCTGAGGCAGGAGGATTACTTGAACTTAGGAAGTCCAGGCTGCAATGAACTGTGACTGCACCACTGGACTCCAGTCTGGGTGACAGAGTGAGACCCTGTCTCAAAAAAAAAAAAAAAAAGAGTCAAAAGTTAAAAAAAATTAAGTTTAAGTTTATAAAGTAAAAATGGTAAGCTAATTTATTATTGAAGAAAAAAATGTTTTTGTCTACAGTACAGCCTAAGTGTACATTGTTTACACTACAGTAGTAGTGTAGTATACAGTTATATCCTACATAACTACAGTAGTGTACAGTTATGTCAGTAGTGTACGATTATGTACATTACAGTAGTGTACAGTTATGTCCGAGGTCTTCACAGTCTCACTCATGAGTTGACTCACCCAGAGCAACTTCCAGTCCTATAAGCTCCATTTATGGTAAGTGCTCTACACAGATGCACCATTTTTTATCTTTTATGCTGTATTTTTACCGTATTGTTTCAATGTTTAGATACAGAAATACCATTGTGTTACAATTACCTACAGTACCGAGTATAGTAACATGCTGTACAGGCTTGTAGCCTAGGAGTAATAGACTGTACCATATAGCCTTGGTACATAGTAGGCTATGTCATCTAGGTCTGTGTAAGTATACTATTATGCTTGCATAACAACAACATCCCCTAAGGATACATTTCTCAGAATGTATTCCCCTAATTAATCAATACATGGTTATACATAGATAATAATTTCTAAAGGGAGGTAGAATGGGTAACAGTGCATACCTGCTGGGCACCGTGGCTTACGTCTGTAATTCAAACACTTTGACAGGCCAAGGCAGGA
Organism: Mandrillus leucophaeus; assembly: GCF_000951045.1. NCBI lineage: Eukaryota > Metazoa > Chordata > Mammalia > Primates > Cercopithecidae > Mandrillus > Mandrillus leucophaeus. Next base: position 1,708,571 of record NW_012103798.1, read on the forward strand.
GGATGGCTTGAGTCCAGGAGTTTGAAACCAGTCAGGGCAAGATAGGGAGACCCCATCTCTACCAATAATAATAATAATAATAATAATAATAATAATAAATTAGCTAGTCATGGTGCCGCATGCCTGTGGTCCCAGCTACTTAGGAGGCCGAGGTGGGGAATCGCTTGAGGTCCCAGGAGGAGGTCGAGGCTGCAGTGAGCCATGATGGCGTCACTGCACTCCAGCCTGGGCGAGAGAAATCTTGTCTCAAAAACAAACAAACAAACAAACAAACAGAAACCAGTACATACCTATGCATTGTGTTAGGTGTGGGGGTCATAGGTGAACCAGCGCTTGCTCTGACTTCAAGGTGTTTATAATTAACTACAAAAGGGGACTAAGTTATTATGAAGAAGGGAGTTCATAAGCACAATAGCGGACGAATGTGAAGAGTGCTCTGCAAATGTAAAATGCTAGGGTTGGGGAGGTTGTTCCAGAATGGGCCTTTAGATTCCAACACCTCTTTCCACACCATTAGAAATAACAGAAAAAGAAAACAGTCCTTGAGAGGTTCAAGAATGGAGGACACAAATTCCCGGTGGCCACGCGAGCCGGATGACCTTGGACAAGTTACACAGCCCTTAGCCTTAACCTCCTACCCTGGAAAATGAGGACTACAATGTCTACTCTTCTATCGCGCAGATTAAGCAGGTAAAGTAATGGGCAAAGCATCTACTTTTGTGCAAGGGCTCAATCAACCTTACTTATGACTAGCACTAGTTTGCAACCTCTCCGAGAGACGGAAAAGGGAAATTCTGTGTAGAGTTACTTTAAGGGTCCTACTTAAGGGCCCTGCCAAGCCGTCCATAGTTTCCACAAGGAACACTCTGCAGTCTCAGATTTGCGCTCCTTGCCTGAACCAAAGACCAGCAAAATTGAGGTTTTTCTTGTGTAAACGGTGCTCTGGTCTTTTCTCTGTAGGTAGGGAAGCGGAGCTGCCGCAGAAGCTCCGGTTGTAAAGACGGGAAGCGGAGCACTGGATCTCTGAGGGGTCCCAGGTGCCCAGACTCCAGCAGAAGCCACCCCCGCGGGGGAGCGGAGGCGGGGAAGTGGGCGCCGAGG
>NW_012103798.1:1710201-1719914 GCF_000951045.1 Mandrillus leucophaeus
GGCGCGCAGGCCTCGGAGGACTCACGGCACTCCTTGCTCCAGCCCAGCCTCCTAGCTCCGCACCAGCGAGCCGGCCTTTGTGCTGGCGGGGCTTGCAGGGCTGGCTGCTTTTGTGTGGGCTTTTCTTTCTCCCTCCGCTCGCAATCCCGTAGCAGTGAGAGAGAAGTTCCCGAAAACAACGGTTTACTCCTTTCAAACCGTCGATCGCAGTGTCCCCAATGCCACTCAGAGCCCAACAATCGAGGAGCGAATCGGGGCTGCGGTCGCCACCGAAATGTGTCCTGCCACTTTGCAGAAAACAAACAGTTGAGTGTTTAGCGCAGAGATGTCGAGCCTCCTTGCTCAGCCGCTGACCCGTCCCCCAGGACGCGGCTGGAGGACGCTCCTTGGAAAGGTCACTTAATTAGAAAGAGGGCCTGCGGGTTAGACCTGGGGGAGGCGAGGCTCTGCTTGAGACTCCGGAATAGTTGGGAGGTGCTGCCGGAGGTGCCCAAATGTCTCATGTGCCTCGTGGTCACTGACAGAATCTGACCTGTGTAGATTCCAAACATGTAGAACCTTGGCTGGCGAGGAAGCAAGCAGGAGCGAACAAAACAGGACCCTTAAGAGTTTGGGTTCTCAAAGATGAGAAATCCTTGACATTCCCAGATGATCCCGAGGATCCGCCTAGCACTTGGCATCCAATTTCAGTGCAGAACTGATGTGGAAGAGAGGAGAGACGGCTGCTTTAAAGTGTCTGCCTTCTTTCTTTGCAAGTTTTAGTTTGCAACTTGAGGGGGAGTGTGGAGTGGTTTGCAAAACCATCCCTAGAGTTCTGAAGGATCTCTTCTCCAAAGAACAAAAATTCTTGAGTGGTCAGAATTCATATGCCTGCTCTTTCTTTTGGTTTATTTCCTTGGTGACAAGTGATGCTGTTGGGCTCCAAGGAGTCTCCTTTAAGCCAAGCATGTACAGTCATTGACTTTGGCACATATGCCAGTGGAACCCCACAGTAGCATCTATTGAAACACACAACCGGGTAAGGTTTGACAGTATCAGAACATTGCTTCTTTTACACACACAGATTTAAAGGTACTCTGACTTGCTGTTATAAATAAAGTGGTATTTTTTGTATTTGTCATAATAATGAACCAAGCACTTGTGCAGCAGACAGATTTGATATTGGTTGAGTTTATTCATAAAAATTCCCAAGGCTCACCAAGTATAAGGTAGCTACAGCAACGGAGCCAATTAGAGAGATGTGAATTTGTCTTTGTTTTCATGGGAGGTTTCTTACTATATATTCCGGAGTTTCCAGATCTTTACAATATTATAATTTGGTATTACAGAAATGGTTTGATGCTAAATATAAGTATAGAATCAAAATGAGGAAAATGGGTTTATCTGTTATGGAAAACGTCCACTCTCCAACTAAAGGTGTCCTTTGCCCTTTATTCTGTAGCTGTTTGTCTGAAAAGTTGTGTATGGAATTGTATTTTTGTTAATTGAACTTATAAAAATTCTCACATAGGGAAGCTGTCTATTCAGAGGGAACCTGGTTTTAATTTTTGTAAAATGAAAACTCATTCCCTAATCAAGATGTGAGGTCAATCTTATTTTTCCATATTGTGTTTACTTGGTGATTATAAGAAAAGTATCTGAAGCTAGTTTCAGCTTCCCTTTAAATGTCAACTACTTAGAGATCTAGTCAAGCAAATGGCTACATTTGTGTACCACAAAAAACAAAAATGAAGTGTCCAGTTGGGTCACTGAAATAAACTGTCTGATGGATGGAGAAGAGCTTGTTGATCAAGATTGATCAGGATAGGATTCTGCAGACAGCAGAAGCCTCTCAGGTCACATTGTCTACGTGAAAACTGAAAGGGGAAGCTCCATGGAAATACCTTGGTGAAAAAAATGCTGCTCCATTTGTGGCTGATGTTATGGATGCTTCAGATTGCTCACATTTCTGTAGTTTGATGGGAATGCATGTCAGTAGCATGCTGGTATGTCTTATGTTGCATGATACTGTACTTTTTTTTCAAACGGCTTTTATGTCTATTATCACTTTTGTGTGTGTTCTCCACCCTTCAAAAAAATATAACAAGCATTGTTATTTCTACTTTACAACAAGAAAACTGAGTTTCAGTGATTCGCCTAAGGTAGAACTGGAACTCGAAGAAACCTATTTTTAAATCTTCAAGTCCATCTCCTTTTACCAGGGATGAGATGATATGCTAGGGGTAATAAGCACGGATATCTTCATTTGTCTACATCACTAATTTGTAGAGACTAAAGCTTTTGGGCTCAGTATGTAGGACTTAGGTATGGTCTTCAGGGATGGTAAATTGCTTTGCTGGTATTTAGTTTCCAGAGTAGCTATTTTGACCCCAGCCTACTTACCCTCTTTACTGCCAGCTCTGGGGCTGCTTTCCTCCTGGGGGACCATGCTTTTCTTTGTGGTTACTTACTCCTTCTCCTTCCATTGTGATGGAACATGCTGCTGAAAGGATCGTCTGTTATTCAGCTATTTAATTTATGGTGAAGGATAGCTGCAGCCCAGATCCTGAAGCCAATATAACACACCAGTGATGATTGTCAGTAGCACAGTGAATCAGAAATGTGGTACCTTAATGCCATGTGCCACAGCTGGGTTAATAGGGTGAAAGTCTTTATAAGCTCAGCTTTAAATAAATACAATAGTATTGGCAATAAGATAGTATTGGCAGTAAGAACCTTAAGGATTTAAAAAAAGAAAAAGTAAGACAATGATAAATTAGTCATTGAGGAATGGTCATGAAAAGAACAAAATGGAAAGATTGTTAAGACACAAGGATTATTAAGACACTTTCCCCCTCATCAGAGAGTCACTAATTGTATTTCAAAAGATGAGATGGTATTTCAATCATGTTGACCTGAAGCTGTAAGACTTGCTACCTGTAACTGTTGGTCTGTTGTGTGTGTGTGTGTGTGTATGAAGTAAACTCTGAAACGTTAAAATATAGCAGAAATGAGAACATATAAGTTATTGTTAGAGTGGCACCTTAAATAAGTAGCCAAAATTGGCTAGGTATTGAATAAAACATACAATTAGACACAGTTAGACCATGAAATGTCATTAAAAAAACTTACAGTACAAAATAAAGACTCTAAACATTCTTTTTCACATTCTTAAATGGTTATTTATATTCACATCATGCCAACAAATATTTATGGAATCTCTTCTCTTTGTGCCTACCCTTATTGCTAATTATGTGGCAAAAAAAGGAATGGTAAAGACTAGTGTTTGTGTGCAAAGAACACAATCTCATTTGAGGTGCTGAGACTTACATGACAATTCATGCTTCAGGAGCTAGGAGAAGGATGGGGAAAGAATGGGCCAGAATGGGACGTGACCTGGGAGGCCAGGGTTTGGATACCTGGGCAGGGAACCATGGGTCGTACAGTGTCATCCTCAAAACTTGGGAGCCTGAATGCTGAGCACGGTGGCTCATGCCTGTAATCCCAACACTTTGGAAGGCCAAGGTGGGTGGATCACGAAGCCAAGAGTTCGAGACCAGCCTGGCCAACAAGGTGAAACCCCATTTCTACTAAGAATACACAAATCAGTGGGGCATGGTGGTGGGTGCCTATAATCCCAGCTACTCGGGAGGCTGAGGCAGGAGAATTGCTTGAACCTGGGAAGTGGAGGTTTTTTTGAGCCAAGATCATGCCACTGCTCTCCAGCCTAGGCAACAGAGCAAGATTCCATCTCGAAAACAAAACAAAACAAAACACTAACTTAAGAGCCTGAGATGAGTATGGCACTTAAAAGTGCTATGTATGTGACTGATGATGGTGTTTATACTGGGCACCATGGTGTGGGGTTGCATTATTAGATATGGACCTTGGCAATTGTATATTTGGGGACATTATATGCTGTGTTTTGGGAAAGCAGAGAGTTGTGTGGCAAAGGTAGGGACCTTGAATTCTTGCAGAATCCAAAAGATCAAAAACAGACACTATTCCTTAGGCAAGTTACTTATCCTCTACTGGCCTGTTGTTTTCCTCATCTAAAAAGTGGGAATAATGACAGTATCTACCTTATTAGGTTGTTGTAAGGATTAAATAAGATAATTTCCATTGGGCACTTAGAATGCTTGGCACATAGCAGCTCCCAAGTGGTAGCTGTCTTTGATTGATTATTGCAATTTTTAGTCTTCAGAATAAACTGGCTGGGTGTGGTGGCTCACACCTATAATCCCAGCAATTTGGGAAACTGAGGCGGACGAATCATGAGGTCAAGGGATTGAGACCATCCCGGCCAACATGGTGAAACCCCATCTCTACTAAAAACACAAAAATTAGCTGGGAGTGGTGGCACGCACTTGTGATCCCAGCTACTTGGGAGGCTGAAGCAGGAGAATCGCTTGAACCTGGGAAGCGGAGGTTGCTGTGAGCTGACATCTCGCCACTGCACTCCAGCCTGGTGACAGAGTGAGACTTTGTCTCAAAAAAAAAAAAAAAACTGGATTATATAAAATACTGGATTATATAAAATAGATTGGAGAGGAGAGAGCCTAGACAAGGTCATCGATTAAGAGGCATTTAAAATACTAACAATCCAATGAGGTGATCAGAAGTTACAATTCCAAAAGAGGTTATGAGAGGAGGATCCACAGCAGTTGTGAATCTAGAATGTAAAGGAGAGAAGAGTTCAAGGTGGCCACCAAAGTTCAGATGAAGATGGTTATGTTTGAAGTGTCATCAAAGTAACTTACAGTTGACAATGAAAAGCCAAGATGAGGTAGCTTTCTTCACCTATCCCACAGTAGCTCTCTGTAGTTTTTGTGTGTATCATAAGAAAAGGAAAATATAAAGCAAACTGTCACCAGTTTATTGGCAAACTCTACAGTCCTCCTTTGTCTTGAGTACTCTTGGGGCGATGCTCATTGTGCCTTAATATTATATGTGAAACTCAGTTTACGCTGGAAATAGTAGCTTCATCACTGGTGAGAATGATTTAACATATTGGTTTCCCTTTTGTGTTTTCATTTTGGTAACGTACTGAAATAGCAGTATTCATTTTAGTTGGAAAAAATATTGACCCAGTGCTTACAAAATCTGATTAACCAGATGGCCAAGGCTGGTATTTTTTTATGTTGCCTTTCATTTGTCTTTGAAACTTGAATATGCCTAGACTTGACAAAGAAACAGATTCTGGACTGTAGCTATGTAAGATTGTCAAAGATAATGCCTGACAGAACAGCTTATCTTGCTCACTGGTGGCAGAAATGCGTCAATTGTTCAGAAGAATGCCAAGCTATTAGGATAGATACCTTGATAGCAAATGATCGACAAAGTGCTACTGACCTGCTCTGAAGGAGACGCTTTTTAAGCTATCCAAAGCTGATACCCAACATCAGTTGGTAATTTGGTTAGAGCTTATTTATCTGAATTAATTTGCATCGAGAGAGACAGGGAAAAGAAAGCAGCATCCAAATACACAGTGGGAGGGAAAAGTAAGAGGAATGTTCTTTTTGTTTGTTTGTTAAATATTCTTATGATTGAGCTAATTGAAGATAATTAAGACACAGAATTCTAATATGCAACAGAATCTCTCCTCCTTCCACTTCTTCCAGCAAAGTGGGCTATAGACATTCATCTGTTTGTTCAGCCAATATTTACTGAGCATTTCTTCTGTGTCAGGCACGTTGCCAGGAAGGGGATACAGTATTGAGGAAGAAGGAAAAGGCTTAACATATGGTTGCAGATGGTTATTTAGGTTTAGAAATATTGTCAAATTGACAACAGTCTTCTTTTATTTATTTTGAGCGTCATGTAACTCCCATTGTGGGACATCAGACTAATGGGAGTGACTACCTGAACCTATACTGGGCTTTGAAAGATGGAGAAAATCCGGGAATTTGAAGGTCATCTATCGGTTTATCTGAGTTGCAGGCGTGTTCCCTGTTATTCTTCTTACAGGTTGTCTTTTTTCCTTTTAACGTACAAGCGTTGCTTTCAATAGTGGGGAGAGGGAACATATGGCCTCAATACACAGACATAGAGAAAGCTTGCATAAATGCCTCTGAAAAGGCGGAAAAAAGCAAAGGCTTGTGGTTCAACCCCACTCTTTCTGTTGTCACTGAATTTAGAAAGCAGGTGGCTGACAATCACAGAAGGAAAGTCTTTTGGAGCAATAGCAGAATTCCCTCCACACAAAAATCCTAAAACCCAAGATACAGGTGAAAATAAAACTTTGAAGGAAAATTATGTTTTGGAAAGGCAGTGGGGCTGTATTAAGTCTTTATTATCTATCCCTTCTTCCCTTGGTCTGATTTGTTTGTAAAATTTTTCTCTCAGTCCACACGACTCCATAACATACACATAACACATGAAGCATCTGCTCCACCATTTGAGCGCCTTTCCTACTTGATGGCAACATTATAGGAATATAGAAATATTTGTATTTTTATTTTATGTCATATAGGTGAGGTGTAAGAATAAAATCATGGATGAAGAAGGGATTTCAATGATTATTTTAATTCCTCATTTTGTCAAAGGAGAAACTGGGGCCACTTGCTCAGTATCATATAAGCAAGTTTTAACATCAATAAAGTTACGATTCAGGAATCATTTTTCTGATGCCAGCCCAAGGCCCTCTAAACTCTTACTACCATTCATGATGGCCTGGGGTTTTCAGATTTTTATTCAGAAGTATGGGGTCATGTGGGCCAAGGTTTTAGGCCATACGTTCAGTAAGATTTCACTGAATAGAAAAAGTATTTGTTTAGGAAGGAGCAGCTACCTGAATGGATCAGAAATGAACCATAGCGTTCTATAGCTTTTATGACTCTTCAAGCACATAGATAGAATTTAGTAGGTGAATTTGTCTGAACAGAAACCCAAAGGTGTAATTTCATTGACTGTCAATACTCTTGTTTCACAGCTATCATATATATATATATATATTTTTTTTTTTTTTTCTTGAGATGGAGTTTCCCTCTGTCGCCCAAGCTGGAGTGCAGTGGCGTGATCTTGGCTCACTGCAAGCTCCACCACCCAGGTTCATGCCGTTCTCCTGCCTCAGCCTCCTGAAGAGCTGGGACTACAGGCACCTGCCACCACTCCCGGCTAATTTTTTTGTATTTTTAGTGGAGACGGGGTTTCACCATGTGAGCCAGAATGTTCTCAATCTCCTGGCCTCATGATCCGCCCGCCTCGGCCTCCCAAAGTGCTGGGATTACAGGTGTGAGCCACTGCGCCAGGCCTCATATGTTTTTGTTGTTGTTGTTGTTGTTGTTATCTGTTTGTTTTTGAGACAGGGGCTTTTCTCTGTCTCCCAGAATGGAGTGCAGTGGTGTGATCATGGCTCACTGCAGTCTTGACTTTTCGGTCTCAAGTGATTCTCCCACTTCAACCTCCGAGTAGCTGGATCTACTGGCATGTGCCTGGCTAATTTTGTAGAGATGAGATTTTGCCCTGTTGCTCAGGTTGGTCTCAAACTCCTGGACTCAGATGATCCTCCTGCCTTGGCCTCCCAAAGCATTGGAACTACAGGTATGAGCCACTGCACCTGGCCCCTTCACTACGTTTTTGTTTTAAGGAAGGCAAATAGAGGCATCAAGCCAAATTCAGTGATCTGTTACCTGGCTATGAATTAGAGTACATTCTGGCTCATCTGAAGTACAGTGATAACTAATGTCCAGAATGTTGACATGCTGTGGCACATGCTGTTTCCTCTTTATCAAATATCTTTGCCATTTTCTCTTTTTAGAAAAGAACAATGCAGCCAGGTGTGGTGGCTCACGCCTGTAATCCCAGCACTTTGGGAGGCTGAGGTGGATGGATCGCTTGAGGTCAGGAGTTCGAGACTAGCCTGGCCAAATGGTGAAACCCTGTCTCTACTAAAAATACAAAAATTAGCTGGGTGTGATGGCGGGCACCTGTAATCCCAGCTACTTAGGAAGTTGAGGCAGGAGAATCACTTGAACCCAGAAGGTGGAGGGAGCAGTGAGCTGAGGTCGCACCACCGCACTCCAACCTGGGTGACAGAGCAAGACTGTCTCAAAAAAAAAAAAAAAAGATGGGCACAGTGGCTCATGCCTGTAATCCTAGCACATTGGGAGATTGAGGCAGGTGGATCACTTGGGGTCAGAAGTTCGAGACCAGCCTGGCCAACATGGTGAAACCCCATCTCTATTAAAAATACAAAAATTAGCTGGGTATGGTAGTGGGCACCTGTAATCCCAGCTACTTGGGAGGCTGCGGCAGGGGAATCACTTGAACCTGGGTGACGGAGGTTGCAGTGAGCCGAGATGGCGTCAGTGCACTCCAGCCTGGGCAACAGAGTGAGACCCCATCTCAAAAACAAACATACAAACAAACAAAAACAATGCTAGCTAACAGTATGTAATTTAATATTCAGATATGTTTGTTTCAAACCCCCATTTGCATATGGGGAAACTTAGCATCCCTCTCATTATCATTGCAGATTCTTTGGGGACTTAACATTTCTTCTAGTCATCTCTGGCTTCCGTTTTCTTCTGCTAAATTTGTAATCCCTGATATGCTGTTTCTTTTCTGCACATGACACTATTATACTCATGATGCCATTCCATTCCTGTATTTCCCTGACACATCGTGGACTCAAGATTTCTGTGTAACAAATTACCCCATAGCTTAGTGGCTTGAAATAACAATAATCATTTGTTACTTTGTACCAGTTCTATGCATCACAAATTTGGAAGTAACTTAGCTGCGTGGTTCTGGCACAAAGTCTTTCAAGAAGGTGTAGTCAAGATGTCAGCCGGGGTGCAGTCATCCGAAGGGCTGACTGGGGCTGCTGGACCAATTTCCAAGATGGTACACTCATATGGTGGTGGTAGTTGGCAGGAAGCCTTGGCTCTAAATCCATGGATTCCTTTTTTTCTCACGTAGAAAAAGTCAGTCTTCTTGTGCTGTGTGGTGGTGCGTGCCTGTGGTCCTACTTACTTAGGAGCTTGATGCAGGAGGATTGCTAGAGCCCAGGAGTTCAAGTCCAGCCTGGGGAAAGAAAAAAAGAGAAGGAAGGGAAGGGGAGGGGAGCTCACACCTGTAATTTCAGCACTGTGGGAGGCTGAGGCAGTTGGATCGCTTGAGGTCAGGAGTTTAAGACTAGTCTGGCCAACATGGTGAAACCCCATCTCTAATAAAAATACAAAAATTAGCTGGCCATGGTGGTGCATGCCTGTAGTCCCAGCTACTCGGGAGGCTGAGGCACAAGAACTCGGGAGCTGGAGGTTGCAGTGAGCAGACTCGCACTACATTCCAGCCTGGGCGACAGAGTGAAAGTCCGTCTCAAACAAACAAACAAAAAAAGAAACAAAAAAAAGAGGAAGGAAAGAAAATTCAGCCTTCTTTTTGTCTTCAGCTGTGTAGATCATGTCCTGAGGACTTTACCTTTCTTCCTTCTTGAAAGGACCTACAAGACTAAATGAGATAACACGTGGAAGCTTTGAAACTCCTTAAGGGAAGAAGGCCCTATGATAATAAATTTATAAATTTCACATGTGCACATCATTTGCTTAACTTAGATCATTGAATGATTAGACATGAAAGAGAAAAAAATGTAAACTTTATAAAGTTGAGGTTTTTATTTTAGAATTTTAGTTTCAAGGTTTAATTTTCTAGAAAACTTGCAACATCTCTGAGAAATTTCTGATGATGGGAAGAGAAAAGGTCCTACTCAGCAAAATAGATAAAAAAAAAAA
>NW_012103798.1:1719964-1728145 GCF_000951045.1 Mandrillus leucophaeus
ACCTGGGTGACAGAGCAAGACTGTCTCAAAAAAAAAAAAAAAAGATGGGCACAGTGGCTCATGCCTGTAATCCTAGCACATTGGGAGATTGAGGCAGGTGGATCACTTGGGGTCAGAAGTTCGAGACCAGCCTGGCCAACATGGTGAAACCCCATCTCTATTAAAAATACAAAAATTAGCTGGGTATGGTAGTGGGCACCTGTAATCCCAGCTACTTGGGAGGCTGCGGCAGGGGAATCACTTGAACCTGGGTGACGGAGGTTGCAGTGAGCCGAGATGGCGTCAGTGCACTCCAGCCTGGGCAACAGAGTGAGACCCCATCTCAAAAACAAACATACAAACAAACAAAAACAATGCTAGCTAACAGTATGTAATTTAATATTCAGATATGTTTGTTTCAAACCCCCATTTGCATATGGGGAAACTTAGCATCCCTCTCATTATCATTGCAGATTCTTTGGGGACTTAACATTTCTTCTAGTCATCTCTGGCTTCCGTTTTCTTCTGCTAAATTTGTAATCCCTGATATGCTGTTTCTTTTCTGCACATGACACTATTATACTCATGATGCCATTCCATTCCTGTATTTCCCTGACACATCGTGGACTCAAGATTTCTGTGTAACAAATTACCCCATAGCTTAGTGGCTTGAAATAACAATAATCATTTGTTACTTTGTACCAGTTCTATGCATCACAAATTTGGAAGTAACTTAGCTGCGTGGTTCTGGCACAAAGTCTTTCAAGAAGGTGTAGTCAAGATGTCAGCCGGGGTGCAGTCATCCGAAGGGCTGACTGGGGCTGCTGGACCAATTTCCAAGATGGTACACTCATATGGTGGTGGTAGTTGGCAGGAAGCCTTGGCTCTAAATCCATGGATTCCTTTTTTTCTCACGTAGAAAAAGTCAGTCTTCTTGTGCTGTGTGGTGGTGCGTGCCTGTGGTCCTACTTACTTAGGAGCTTGATGCAGGAGGATTGCTAGAGCCCAGGAGTTCAAGTCCAGCCTGGGGAAAGAAAAAAAGAGAAGGAAGGGAAGGGGAGGGGAGCTCACACCTGTAATTTCAGCACTGTGGGAGGCTGAGGCAGTTGGATCGCTTGAGGTCAGGAGTTTAAGACTAGTCTGGCCAACATGGTGAAACCCCATCTCTAATAAAAATACAAAAATTAGCTGGCCATGGTGGTGCATGCCTGTAGTCCCAGCTACTCGGGAGGCTGAGGCACAAGAACTCGGGAGCTGGAGGTTGCAGTGAGCAGACTCGCACTACATTCCAGCCTGGGCGACAGAGTGAAAGTCCGTCTCAAACAAACAAACAAAAAAAGAAACAAAAAAAAGAGGAAGGAAAGAAAATTCAGCCTTCTTTTTGTCTTCAGCTGTGTAGATCATGTCCTGAGGACTTTACCTTTCTTCCTTCTTGAAAGGACCTACAAGACTAAATGAGATAACACGTGGAAGCTTTGAAACTCCTTAAGGGAAGAAGGCCCTATGATAATAAATTTATAAATTTCACATGTGCACATCATTTGCTTAACTTAGATCATTGAATGATTAGACATGAAAGAGAAAAAAATGTAAACTTTATAAAGTTGAGGTTTTTATTTTAGAATTTTAGTTTCAAGGTTTAATTTTCTAGAAAACTTGCAACATCTCTGAGAAATTTCTGATGATGGGAAGAGAAAAGGTCCTACTCAGCAAAATAGATAAAAAAAAAAAGAACTGAAACTCTTAAATGTGGGGGGAAATTAACAATTTTAATATAGTTTTAGTTGTAATGAGAATGTGAGTAGTTTATTTTAAATACTACAATACATTTTTTATCTTATAATAATGGATATTCAGTAAAGATTGCTAATTTTAAAATATATTTTTTTCTGAAACTATTAACCTTGCTTAAACTCTTAAACCTTTTCTAATCCTTCAATTTTGAAACATGTTTTGCCTGTAATTTGTATAGTTGTTGCAGAGAATAACAAATGATTTAAGCATTTAAAAATACATATTTTCTTTCTTTCTTTTTTTCTTTTTTCTGCTCTAGTCAACGAAAGGGACACTTTATTGTGGCTCCAAGGCCATGGGTCCTGGGCAGAAGGCTGCTGCCCTTCGAGGAAGGAAGAACCTTATTTGACCTTCTTCTTGGGGTACAGGTTGTTGCTGTGGCCACATTTCTTCTTGCGGCAGTTGATAGCACGGGGGTGCAGGCAAGCATAGCCCTTGCGGCAGATCATCTTGTCGCAGTTGTATTTCTGGGTGAGCTGGCGGAGGAAAGGCTCAGTAATGCCACCTCGCAGGCACAGCACCAGGTTTAGGGTGGACTCTTTCTGGATGTTGTAGCCTGAGAGAGTGCGGCCATCCTCCAGCTGTTTCCCAGCAAGTATCAGATGCTGCTGGTCAGGTGGGATACCCCTCCTTGTCTTGAATTTTGGCTTTGACATTCTAAATGGTGTCACTGGGCTCAATCTCAAGGGTGATGGTCTTGCCCGTGAGGGTCTTCACAAAGATCTGCATCTCTGCGTCTGCTGCTCGGCTGCCTCGCTGAAGAAAAAGAGCTAAAAGACACATTTTCATTGAAAACTATTTACTTACTTTGAAAAACTCTTAAAAGTAACTGGTGTTCAGCATTTAATGCTGATATTTAGTGTTTTCAAACATACTTTTCTTAGTCCATTTGGGCTGCTATAACAAAGTATAATAAACAGGATGTTTGTAAACAACAGAAGTTTATTGCTCACAGTTCTGGAGACTGGGAAGTCCAAGGTCAAGGTGTCAGTAGATTTGGTGTCTGGGTAGGGCCCACTTTCTGGTTCACAGAAGGCACCTTTTCGCTGTGTCCTACATGGTGGAAGGGGCCAGGGAGCTCTTGGGGTGTCTCTTTATTTTATTTTATTATTTCGAGATGGAGTTTCCCTCTTGTCGCCCAGGCTGGACTGTGATGGCATGATCTCAGCCCATTGCAACCTCTGCCTCCTGGGTTCAAGTGATTCGCCTTCCTCAGCCTCCCAAGTAGCTGGGATTACAGATGCCTGCCACCATGCCCAGCTAATTTTTTTGTATTTTCAGTCAAGACGGGGTTTCACCATGTTGGCCAGGCTAGTCTTGAACTCCTGACCTCAGGTGATCTGACTGCCTCTGTCTCCCAAAGTGCTGGGATTACAGGCGTGAGCCACCTCGCCTGGCCCTCTTTTATTTATTTATGTATTTATTTTTGAGATGGAGTCTCCTGTCCAGGCTGGAGTGCAGTGGCATGATCTTAGCTCACTGCAACCTCCACCTCCCAGGTTTAGGCAATTCTCCTGCCTCAGCCTCCCGAGCAGCTGGGATTACAGGTTTGCGCCACCATGCCTGGCTAATTTTTGTATTTTTTTTAGAGATGGGGTTTCACCATGTTGGCCAGGCTGGTCTCAAACTCCTCACCTCAGGTGATCTGACTGCCTCTGTCTCCCAAAGTGCTGGGATTACAGGCGTGAGCCACCTCGCCTGGCCCTCTTTTATTTATTTATGTATTTATTTTTGAGATGGAGTCTCCTGTCCAGGCTGGAGTGCAGTGGCATGATCTTAGCTCACTGCAACCTCCACCTCCCAGGTTTAGGCAATTCTCCTGCCTCAGCCTCCCGAGCAGCTGGGATTACAGGTTTGCGCCACCATGCCTGGCTAATTTTTGTATTTTTTTTAGAGATGGGGTTTCACCATGTTGGCCAGGCTGGTCTCAAACTCCTCACCTCAGGTGATGCACTCACATTGACCTCCCAAAGTGCTGGGATTACAAGTGTGAGCCACCGTGCCTGGCCCTGGGGTCTCTTTTATAAGGGCACAAATCCCATTCATGAGTGTTCTGCCCTCATGAAGTCATCACTTCTCAAAGGCCTCACTTCCTAATACCACCATGTTGCTGATTAGGTTTCAACACATGAATTCTGGGAGCCACAAACATTCAGAATGTGGCAACACTTAAGTTATTTGAATGAATGTGTAAGACTTTTTATTTCTTTGACATGTTATTTCTACATCATTTGACTACATGGTTAATAGAGGAATTTGGAGAGAATATTGCAAATGTGACTTCAAGGGTAATTTATTTCAAGTAGGTATTTAAGAAACAATGAACTTAATACTTGAACTATGTGTACCTTTTTCTAGGGAACCTCTAGTTAAATCAGCAAAATTCAGCAGGGAAAAATGAACTGGGTTATCCGTGTCTCAAAGGTACAAAGAAATAGAACAGTCCTCTCCTACCTACCATCTCTGTGTGTTATAAAGTCAAGGAGATTATTTTACTTACGGTTTAATTTAAAGAGACTTATTTACAACACGTATTTATATGACAGTTTGATATGCTTTATTTTTCTGCAGGATTCAATTACTGGACTTGTCAACTCTGCCAGTGTATGTGCCATTTCTCTTCCACTATGAGTGGACCGATTGTATTGCACATTTGTCTGGCTTTCTGTAGCCTTCTACTTTTCAACGTTGCCACACAATGTCTGGCCTTCCCCAAAATAGAAAGGAGGGAGATAGCACATGTTCATGCGGAAAAAGGGCAGTCTGATAAGATGAACACCGATGACCTAGAAAATAGCTCCATTACCTCAAAGCAGACTCCCCAACTGGTGGTCTCTGAAGATCCAATGATGGTGTCAGCAGGACCATCGGCAACATCATTAAATAAAGCATTCTCTATTAACAAAGAAACCCAGCCTGGACGAACTGGGCTCATGCAAACTGAACGCCCTGGTGTTTCCACTGCTACTGAGTCAGCTGTCCCAGCAGTTGAAGAAGTATTTGGTTCCAGCCAACCAGAGAGAATATCTCCTGAAAGTGGACTTTCCAAGGCCATGTTAACCATTGCTATCACTGCGACTGCTTCTCTGACTATTGATGGAAAGGAGGAACTCCTTACAAGCACTAACTTTCAGCCCATTGTAGAAGAGATCACAGAAACCACAAAAGGTTTTCTGAAGTATATGGATAACCAATCACTTGCAACTGAAAGTCAGGAAGGGGCTGGTTTGGGACATTCACCTTCATCCTATGTGAATACTAAGGAAATGCTAACCACCAATCTGAGGACTGAGAAATTTGAAGCAGACACAGACCACAGGACAACTTATTTTCCTAGTGCTGAGTCCACAGCAGGCACTGAGCCTGGAAGCCTCACACCTGATAAGGAGAAGCCTTCGCAGATGACAGCTGATAACACCCAGGCTGCTGCTACCAAGCAACCACTCGCAACTTCCGAGTACACCCTGAGTGTTGAGCGAGAAACTGACAGTCTGCTGGGAGCCCCAGAAGTCACAGTGAGTGTCAGCGCAGCTGTTCCAGCTGTCTCTGCCTCAAGTGATGAGTGGGATGACACCAAATTAGAGAGTGTAAGCTGGATAAGGACCCCCAAGCTTGGAGACAATGAAGAGACTCAGGTGAGAACGGAGATGTCTCAGACAGCACAAGTAAACCATGAGGGTATGGAAGGGGGCCAGCCTTGGACAGAGGCTGCAGAGGTGGCTCTGGAGCTGCCTGAAGGAGAAACACACACGGGCACAGCCTTGCTAATAGTGCATGGGAATGAGCGATCACCTGCTTTCACCGATCAAATTTCCTTTACCCCCACAAGTCTAATGGAAGACATGAAAGTTTCCATTGTGAACTTGCTCCAAAGTACGGGAGACTTCACGGAATCTACCAAGGAAAACAATGCCCTGTTTTTCTTAGCGACCACTGTTTCTGTCTCAGAATATGAGTCTGAGGCAGACCAACTGTTGGGAAATACAATGAAAGGTAAAAGAAAGAAAAAGAAAAACAAGCTTTGGTTTAATTTAGAAACTTTCAATTTTTTTTTTAATGGCAATTTAGAAATAGATTGAAGTTTTAATGAAAAGCAGGCCAGGTGCAGTGGCTCATGCCTATAATCCCAGCATTTTGGGAGGCCGAGGTGGGAGGATTGATTGAGCCCAGGAGTTTGAGACCAGGCTGGGTGATATAGTGAGACCCCTTCTCTGAAAAGGAATAAAAAAAATGAAATTTGAAAAATGAAGAAAAGCAGAAGCATACAAATACATCATCTATTTTATATAAAAATTACACCCAATTCCTGTCACCCGAGCACTTTGGGAGGCCAAGGCAGGCAGCTAGCTCACTTGAGGTCAGGCGTTCGAGACCAGCCTCGCCAACATGGTGAAACCCCATCTCTACTAAAATACAAAAATTAGCTGGGCGTGGTGGCAGGTGCCTGTAATCCCAGCTACTCAGGAGGCTGAGGCAGGAGAATTGCTTGAACCTGGGAGGCAGAGGTTGCAGTGAGCCAAGAGTGTGCCACTGCACTCCAGCCTGGGCGACAAGAGCGAAACTTCCTCTCAAAAAAGAAAAAGAAAAAAAAATTACACCCAAATATAAATCCTGCCTACAGACCAGTGTTCTTTAACGGGAGATAGTTTTGTTTTACTTTACCCTTCCCCCAGGGGACATTTAGCAATGTTTGGAGACATTTTTCATTGTTAGAACTGAGGGGTGCTAAGATATTGCTAAATATCTTAGACTACGTAGGACAGCCCCTCATAACAAAGAATTATCCCAGCCAACATGTTAATAGCTCTGAGGTTGAGAAACCCTGATACTATTATTTTTATTTTAGACTAATATTTTTCAAACATTTTACTATGAAAATGTATAAATATACAAGAAAATGTGAAAGAATTAGCTATATTTTTAAACTGTAATAAACAATCTTGGATACTTACATACACATTGTAAAATATGCTCACATCCCTTATATTTGTTACAAAAAAAGTTTATGTAAGTACTGTAGTTATCTCATGGTATTAACTATATGAATTTTCTAATTTTGTTTTCCTAAAACGAGAACATTTAGAAATAAGGAAGGGTAGGTAGGGTGGAAGATAAATCATCTGCTTGCTTGGTTCTGCATTTTCTACTTTCTTTTGGCCTTTGCATCTGTGAATATTATAAGCTGGAAAGCCTTCTATTTGTTGTTGACGGATAATGGTTTTCTTTTATTATGGGTAGTTGGACAGATAACAACATTGGAAAGGAAAAGCTTAGTGTAATGTTTACATGCTCATTTCAATTTGTTTTGGAACATGTACAACTGTTACTTCAGCCAATTAGCCCAATTAATGGAAAATATCAAATCAGTAATATGTTTTATAAGGTGTTGAGATTGAATTAAAATGGTGAAAGATCACCTGATAAATGACAAAAGAAAGATTGAATTTTACATGTCTAATTCATTTTTATTTAAAGACTGAAAGACCTAGTATGCTGTTAAGTTTTCATAGAAGCTTCCATAAAATGTCTTGTAAGTTGGTTTTTACATGGAGTTGGATTCACATGGCCATGAAGACCTTAGATATGACTGAGCAACAAGTTTACTTCAGTTCTTCATAGAACTTTTATTTTTGGAGCATTAAGTCATACAGCCCCAGACTGTTCACTGCACAATTGAATCCATGATTCTTATGTACTAAACTTGTATTGGCTTCTATTAATACAGCCTAGCAAGTAAAATGGAATTGGTAATTTCCTGATTATTTTGATTTTTGAATATGGTTCTTAGTCATAATTGCCTCAGCAAATTGTAATCTTTTAACAGGCCACTTCTTTTTATTCCTAGCACATAGCACAATTCCTGGCACATAGTAGGTACTCAGTAAATATCCTTTCAGTGGATTTCCAGATGAGGATAGAGAACCATGCAGGCCTACCTTATCCAAAATCAAACAATTTCTAAATGTTCTTTGTACCAAGAGGAACAGTCAATTTATTCCTTTTGTTTTACTTTTTTTTTGTCCCATAGAGTTAAAAGGAATGGGAAAGATTGCAGTTTTTGACAGCAGTTGTTATAGAATAGCCAAAATGTTTTACTACTCAGTTTCAGGTGATCATAAGTATTTTTCTGAAGTAAACAACTCAAATGCTAATCATTTAGAGTCCAGGGACCACTTAGGACATTATCTTCTTCAGAATATTCATTGATTTCTGGTGTTTTTGGATATTATTAACAGATGAGTACGTTGAGATTATAGTCAGCCCTTTGAGTCAGCTGCTTCAACTGAAGATCAGGTTTTAAAAATAATCTATAGGCCGGGCACGGTGGCTCAAGCCTGTAATCCCAGCACTTTGGGAGGCCGAGACGGGTGGATCATGAGGTCAGGAGATCGAGACCATCCTGGCTAA
>NW_012103798.1:1728195-1742575 GCF_000951045.1 Mandrillus leucophaeus
CTCCCAAAGTACTGGCCCATCTTCACCATTCTAATGACAGTTGAAATCAGAACACATCCCTACTCTTCAAAGAATAAATGAAGTGGCCGGGCACGGTGGCTCAAGTCTGTAATCCCAGCACTTGGGGAGGCCGAGACGGGTGGATCATGAGGTCAGGAGATCGAGACCATCCTGGCTAACACGGTGAAACCCCGTCTCTACTAAAAAATACGAAAAACTAACCGGGCGAGGTGGTGGGCGCCTGTAGTCCCAGCTACTCGGGAGACTGAGGCAGGAGAATGGCATAAACCCGGGAGGCCGAGCTTGCAGTGAGCTGAGATCCAGCCACTGTAGTCCAGCCTGGGCGATAGAGCGAGACTCCGTCTCAAAAAAAAAAAAAAAAAAAAATCTATAATTATTTTTTCTCCAACATGAAGTAGGAAGAATGAGAGATGTTAGGAAAATTTAAAGTTTATTTAAAAATTTTTTATTACTCTTTCTAGTTCTCACTTTTCTTTCTCTAACAGCAATTATTTATTCAAGATACTATGCATTTTGACATTTCTTGCTATTTCATAAAACTACAAACAGCGCCTGCATATTTATTTTTGTATATGTGTTCTCAAAAGTGTTCATTATGCTTTCAAAAATGAGGGCAACATAGAGAACTCCTACTGCTTAAAATGGTAAAACTATATGTTATTGTCTTCTTGTGGCAAACAGAGCGTTGCCCTACGTGCTAGAGGTACAGAAGGACAATGAATCCTGGCTCTCTAGGGATTTACGGTAATATTGGAGAAAGGAATAAAAGAGAGACAAAATTCAAACGATGATATAGAGTGCAAATATGAAACTCGTGTGAGAACCTTACCCTAACTCACACGTTTGTCCTGTAACCAGGTATATTAATCCATCAAATGTAAAAATCTCTTCAATTCAAAAGGAAAAATAGTGTAAACTGGATGAGTACCAAGAAAAGGAACTGCCTATAGTGAAAAACAACCAAATACACATTATTTTAAAGCAAATACATTGTTTTCGAGGCAACATTTTTTTAAAGTAATAGGATATGCCATAATGTCATTAATAAAAACTTTTTTTTTTTTTTTTTTTTAAGACAGAGTCTTGCCCTGTCATCCGGGCTGGAGTGTAGTGGTATGATCTCGGCTCACTGCAACCTCCACCTCCTGGGTTCAAGCAATTCTCCTGCCTCAGCCTCTCGAGTGGCTGGGATGACAGGAATGTGCCACCATGCCTGGCCAATTTTTTTGTATTTTTAGTAGAGATGGGGTTTCACCATATTGGCCAGGCTGGTCTCGAACTCCTGACCTTGTGATCCTTCCACCTCAGTCTCCCAAAGTGCTGGCATTATAGGCGTGAGCCACTGCACCCGGCATGTCATTAATAAAAACTTTGAGAAACCTTTTTTAAGTTATCCCTAGAATGTTATTTTTCATTGTATAACTTACCAACCTTGCTAAAATACTTAGTATCTAGAACTAATATTTTAAAAAAGAGAGACAGTAAGGTTTTCAAGAAATTTAAGTTTTTAGTTGTTGCTCTGTACAGTGTTTGAAATTTCTAGCATAGCCCCTTCATAAGAAGGCAAATCTTGACTTATAAGTAGTCTGTAGAAGGCAAAACATTTATATGATCTGAAGAGAAAGCAGAGTATAATTATAAATAGTCTTTAATACTGTATTTGAGGGAATTACAATGTTGTACAGAAAGTGGACCTGTGACAGATAATGTCATACCCTACCAGTTCTATTCATTTCTTTTTCTGATCTAAAAGCAAGTGTGCATCTTCTACAGAGGCCTCTCTAAGTTGTTCCTTGGGCTTAGCACAGTGGTTAAGAGTGCTGGCTATGTGACCAAAGGTAGGCTCCTTAGCTTTTCTAAACCTAAATTCTGTAAAGTGGAGTTATCATAGCTGGTAATTATTGAATACTTACCAAATACTAGGTATTTTACTTGTGTTATCTAATCTTTGTAGCAGCTCTATGAGATAGATACTATTATTATCCCTATTTTATAGCTGAGGAAACTCAAGGCCCACATATGTGAAATAATTTGTTTATGATCACACAGCTAGTAAGTGACTAAGGCAGGTTGGCTCTAGAGCCTGCATTCTTGAGCGCTATGATGCAGCTTCCATGGAATGATACTAGCACCTATCTCCCTGTAGCACATATGGGAGGATGCATACATAAGATACTGTATGCCGTGCACTTACCATGGTGTCTAACATAGAAACTCAGTAAATATTAGTTATTGTAATTTTACTCCTTTCTTTTAAAATGCTAGCTTCCTTGACCATCTAGAAATGCAAATGTGAAAATTAATATACTGTATACAAATGTTTCTGAGAGTTTTTGAGTGTAACTTGGTTCTGTATAATTTGTTTCTTAACAAACTGATTATGTTGACATTCAATCATATGCCTGAAAGGGAGCTCAGCTATTGATCTTCCTACTTTGTTTTAGATTTCATTTTAGCTTTTTCCATGAACTTCTTTATCTCTGTTGTAGATTGATTCACAACTACTGAAAGCAGTGACAGAGAAAACATTTATTTACTGTCATTTTATTTCTGAGTTCTCTCTTTGCTTTCCCAGTTCCTGAAATAGCATCTGCTCTCCTCCCCCCAAGTTTTTAATCATATCATGATTCTTTTTGTTGTTTTTAAAATAGAGATTTGGTCTATTTTAAAATGTTTTCCCCCTTTTAAGACATCATCACTCCAGAGATGACAACAGCTGTTCAAGAGCCAGATGCCACTTTATCCGTGGTGACACAAGAGCAGGTTGCTACCCTGGAGCTTATCAGAGACAGTGGCAAGACTGAGGAAGAAAAGGAGGACTCCTCTCCTGTGTCTGACGTTCCTGGTGTTACTCAGCTGTCAAGAAGAGGGGAGCCTCTGGCCACTACAGTTTCAACTACAGTCATCCCTTTGTCTTTTGAAGTTACTCCCACTGTGGAAGGTCTGTAAGGGAGGAAATTGGACTCTGTTTTGGGGGTGGATCTCTTCTGTTAAGTGGACAAGGAATAGAATGAGTGAGGCAGTGGACACTGGCAGCCGACGTGCATGCGTGCATACACACACACACACACACACACACCCCCCTTTACCTGGAAAGGGGTGCGAACTGTGTCTTGTTTGAAGAGGTGTGACAGAGCCTTACAAGGACAAGGGTTGGCCGGGCACGGTGGCTCACGCCTGTAATCCCAGCACTTTCGGAGGCTGAGGCGGGTGGGTCACGAAGTCAGGAGATTGAGACCATCCTGGCCAACATGAGACCCTGTCCCTACTAAAAATACAAAAAATTAGCCGGGTGTGGTGGCGGGTGCCTGTAATTCCAGCTACTCGGGAGGCTGAGGCAGGAGAATGGCCTGAACCCGGGAGGCGGAGCTTGCAGTGAGCTGAGATTGCACCACTGCACTCCAGCCTGGCGACAGAGCGAGACTCCGTCTCAAAAAAAAAAAAAAGCGACAAGGGTTTAGTTTGTAAGTAAGGTCTCCTGGTGGCTCACCTCTGGGTCCTCACAGGCCAGACCCTCTGAGAAGGCTCTAAGGCTCTTCCTGTTTGGTAACTGCTGCAAGGAGCCGGGGGGATGAGGTGAAAACAGTGTGGACCTGAATTTGAATCGCAAATTTGGCTTTCACTAATATTGTGGCCTCAAGCTAAGTTTCTTAACTTCTGTAAGCTTTGGTTGTTCACCTCTAAATAATGTCTATCTGTTTTATAGGTTATTTTAAGAATTTGAAATAATGTCTACAAAGTGCTTTCTATATAGGAGGCCCTCAAATGCTCTGATCTCTTAAAGGCAGTGAAGTTTTTAAAGCTGTGTGAAAGCTACTACTGTTCCAGAGTCTCTGGACTTGGGAATTCCTGGGGCTGTATTTGGCTGCTTTTAAATTGACATTCCAGACCCAGATCAAGGCTCTTACTCTATGACTTGATTTTGAGAAAGACATTCTGTCTTTCCAAAGTAGTCTTTGAAATATATTTTAATACATTTTTGTTAAATATTTTACCTTTGGCAATATGTAATATAAAATCCTACAACATCCATAATATTGCCAATAGAATAAATGGGAGATTAAAATTTAAAAACAAAGTTCTGATTAGAGATAATACGTTTCCTGGAAGACAACACATTTTCCTGGAAGTCTGTTCTTTGAGGAGTTGGATTAATACAGCATGGGAAAGGACAGCTAACCCAAGTGCCAAACTTACTGTACTGTGTGATATTGGTTTAATCGTTTCTTGCCTAAAAAGTGAAAGCACATGCTTACATTTGCCATCATGATTATCTTGTGGGTCAAGTCCTGTCTGTTGTGTTTGGCAGAACAAACGGACACAGTCACAGGGCCAGATGAGGAGTTCACACCAGTTCTGGGATCTCCAGTGACACCCCCTGGAATAATGGTGGGGGAACCCAGCATTTCCCCTGCACTTCCTGCTTCGGAGACGTCCTCTGAGAGAAGAACTGTTGTTCCATCGATTACTCACGTTAATACAGCTGCCTCGTATGGCCTGGACCAACTTGAATCTGAAGGTATTCATGCTTTGAAGGGGATCTTTTCAAGGACTGGTTGAGTGAGTCACTGAGCAGATGTTTTCGAGAAAGAATTAAGTGGGAGTATATTCAATCTGCAGTATAGATCAGAGGTCAGTAAACTACAGCTGGGCCAAATCTGGCCTACCACTTGTTTTTGAATGGCCTGTAAGCTAAGAATTGTTTTTACCTTTTGAAATGATTGAAAAAAAGTCAAAAGAAGAAGAATATTTTGTGACATAGAAAAGTTATAAAAATTCAAATTTCAGTGTTCATAAATAAAGCTGTATTGGAACACAGCCATACTAATTCATTTACATATATATGTGGCTACTTTTGTGCCACAGCGGCAGAATTAAGAAGCTGTGACAGAGACTCAGTGGCCCACAAAGCCTGAAACATTTATGATAGGGCCCTTTATAGAGCAAGTTTGCTGACTCTGCTATTATCTGTGGTTCTCAACTATAGTTGACCATTAGAATTACCTTGGAGAGCTTCTGAAACATCCCAGTGCCTGAGTCACTCTCCAGTGATTCAGATTAAGACGGTGCGGGGGTGGAATCTGGCATCAGCATTTTAAAAGACTGCCTTAGATGATTTCGGTATTCAAGCTGGTTTGAGAATACTAGATTAAGATGGAGATCTTGAGTTTCCCCACCACATTTTCTTGGTTGCAAGTTTTAATGTGGATTGTATTTTAACAGCATTGCTCTGGTTGTTAATGCTGGGTTATTCTCCCTTAGTAACATCTCTGGGTTAGTCTGTGCTACTATTTGGAAATAGGCAATTTCTTTATTTGCTAAGACCAAGAAATTCATGCCAAATTGTACTTTCCAAGACATTGGCTTTCAGCATGTCAAAGAAACTTGGGGCACGGCTGTCTATCAACAAATAAGAAGACTAGAAATATGACACACAGTCAATTGATCAGCATTGTGGCAGGTGAATAGCTCCTGGCTGGAGATACAAAATGTCCAAAGATTTGTAGAGCAGAATGTCTTAAATTAATCTGAAACACTAGTAAACTTTTGGGCACTCAATTAGCCATGTGTTTGCTGCAGGAGAAGACATAGGATGTGCTATTATTTTGTTTTGTTGAAAGCAGGGAAGGTGATTGAGCTAGGTTTGCAGCTGACTCTGTTACAGACTTTCTGGGTAACACTGGTTGGCTGCTGAGAGAGAAACATGACATTTTAGGAGCAGCGTGGAGAATTCCAGAGAAACATGACATTTTAGGAGCAGTGTGGAGAATTCCACAGTAGAAGGCTGGTTTAAGAAATAGATAAAAGTGGACTCAGGGGCTAACAGCTCTTGCGTTCCACATTAAGATAAATACTGTATGATACGACTTTGAGTTTAGCGTCTCATATTAACTGTCTGTTCTCCTTGATGCCATCTGGAAAAAGCAGGTTTCCCTAAATTAACCTGAGTTTGACATGACAGCTTTACCCAGCAGGGCTCATTAAATCAGAGAAAAAAAATATTTGTGAATAATCCATACTTGTGAAACTGCAGTAATTTTCTAAATTTAGTAGATTATGGCAGTTGTATTGAAATATGTTAGAATTTTCTGACACACCTGAGGTGTCCTGGGGTTTTAGTTCTTTTCTTCTACACAATTCAATTTTAACTACTTTTTGATAATATATTTTGTTAGTTTTTGGTCTAAGTTATCCTTGTCATGGGTTACAAAAACATTTTTGGTCAAAAGGTATTATTTTTGCTACATTGTTGGGCTTAAGATTTTGAATTAGCACAGTTTTACTTGTAAATACCAAAGAGTACAACTTATGTTTAATTAGTATACATTAATATACCACTGTTAGTTTTATGCTGGTGCATCTAGTCCTCCAAAAGCTGAATTGACTGCACTGATTTAAACAAATCAACCTACTAGACTCCTGGATGTATTGGAGGCCTCCATTTTCAATGCATGTTTTTCTACCTTGCCGAGGAATATAAATGCAGCTTGAAGCTTTGACTGGGTGAAACATTTTAATTCTACCATAAGCTTATGCCTAGAGGCAGGTAATTTTTTTTCTTATCTAGAACACTGTATTACTTATGTCAAGTTATCCGCCTTTCGTGTTTTAGTCTCTGTGATGTGTTTATATGTTATTTTAATATCTTGCTTTTCACTAGGGGGCAGGAGCATTTCTCTGGGAAATGAGGTACTTTTCTCCATGGGATTTGGAAAGGGACATCCCTTGTTGGACACTAGACACCAAAGAAGAATGAACCTTTATGGAAATTTCTGAATCCACAGCTCTGTTTATCCTTTAAGAGATAACTGACAGCCCAAATCACTCTAAAAATGATGCCTACTTCCACCCTGTCTTCTTCCTTGCTCCTCACATCTCTACAATATGATGACTGAGAGGGGGTATGAGTTTCTAAGGGCTGTCATAACTAAGTATCGCAAATTGGGTGGCTTAAAACAACAGAAATTTATTCTCACGCAGTCTGGAACCTGCAAGTTGGAAGTCAAGGTATAGGCAGGGCTCTGCTCTCTCCAAAGCCTCTAGGGGAGGAACCCCAGGGTTTCCTTGGCTTGAGGCAGCATGACTCCAGTCTATTCACATGGCCCTCTGTGTCTCTGTGCTCAAATTTTCCTCGCTTTATAAGAACAGCAGTTATTGGATTAGGGCCCATCCTAATGACCTCATCTTAATTATGACCCTATTTTCAAATACGGTCACATGCATTGGTACTACCAGTCAGGACTTGAACCTACCATTTTGAGGGACACACTTCAACATGTAACAGGGGGACTGCTTCTGAAGAGTTTGCCAGCTGTCCATGAAGACAGATGTGCTACCTGAGTGATGTGAACTGGTAGAGTGGGAGAAGTTTTGGTGTGTTTTCCATTTCTTAGTCACAGAAGAAAGCCTGCCTTGATAAGTACATGCCACCTTGTGCATATTTCAGTGTCTTTTATCTTGTCAGCAAAAGTGCAGTTTGATATTTGAAGGGATAATGGTTTATTTTCTACCTTGCCTGATACATTTGGCTTCTATATCTGACTTTTTTTTTTAGGGAATAAATATTCTCACAACGATAAATGTATTATACTCATTTCAGGCATAACTCTACAAGAGCTGTATTCAGCGTCTTTGAAATACAAACATAACAAAAATGTTCTTTTTATTAAAAATAGGATAATGACAAATTTTGTACACATTTTATAACTGCATAAATTAAATTTTGGACATGATCTTTATATAGGTTGATTTTCTTCTCTTGTTGAATATTAATGTCTTTCCTGCTCCAAAATGCCAACTTAAAATTTCTGATTACTCTTGAAAACATACTTGGAATTTATTTGGGTTAACTCTTTAAAATATTTTAGTACTGATATTTCTTACCTACTTAAAGAAGTCCCACTTTCTGCATATTAGAAATCTGTCTGAAGATATCTACTTACTCTAAATAAATCAAACTTTTAAAAAATTCTTTCTGTATACCCCCATGGAAGATGGAAATTAATCTGTGCTCTAAAGTGATAATAATAATTCTGTAGAATGGAAGGTTGTTGCTTTGGCAGTTCCATATTCAGAAAAATCTATTGTGGGTCTATTTGTGTCAGATAGTAGGTTTCTAAGAACATGTGGGAGATAAGAGTATAAAAACAGATTTCTCAGATCTTGTGATTAAGTCTTTGACTGTCCTCCCTCCCACCCCCAACACTTCTTCCCTTAATATTTGGAAGTCAATATCTGGGCCTTCCAGCTAGCGGGAAGTGGGGAGCCAGTTAGTGCTTGCCGTGGTGCAGACCAGACAGGAACAGGAACACAGTGACAGGAACACTGAATTTGCCTGGACTCTTCTGGGTTAGGTCTTCTGCAAGAAAAAAGCAATTCCAGTGTCCCTCATCTGGAGAACTTGAATTCTTGATCGGATTGGTCTTATTTAATATCTTTCTGTGGGCATAGATGTTGAGTGTTGAGTATAATCCCATGATATTATCTCAACCCTGTATTAGTCTGTTCTCATGCTGCTAATAAAGACATACCCAAGACTGGGTAATTTATAAAGGAAAGAGGTTTAATAAAGTGAAAGAGGTTCCACATGGCTGGGGAGGCCTCACAATCATGGTAAAAGGCAAAGGAGGAGCAAAGTTACATCTTACATGACAGCAGGCAAGAGAGCTTGTATAGGAGAACTGCCCTTTATAAAACCATCAGATCCCTTGAGACTTATTCACTATCATGAGAACAGCATGGGAAAGACCTGCCCCCATGATTCAATTACCTCCCACTGGGTCCCTCCCACGACACGTGGGGATTATGGGAGCTACAATTCAAGGTGAAATTTGGGTGAGGACACAACCAAACCAAATTAAATCCCCATTTCCTCATTTGTTTCAAAAGGCCCACTTATCGCAGGCCTTATGAAACAAACTCATAGTGATTGACTTGCTGGAGAATTACCTCCGTGAATGGTAGCTCATGCCTGTAATCCCAGCACTTTGGGAGGTCAAGGCAGGCAGATCACAGGGTCAGAAGATCGAGACCATCGCAGCTAACACGGTGAAACCCCGCCTCTACTAAAAATACAAAAGATTAGCCAGGCGTGGTGGCACGCACCTATAATCCCAGCCACTCGGGAGGCTGAGGCAGAGAATCACTTGAACCTGGGAGGTATAGGTTGCAGTCAGCTGAGATCACACCACTGTATTCTAGCCTGGGCGATAGAGCAAGACTCTGTCTCAAAAAAATTAAAAAAATAAAAAATAAAAAATAAAAAAAATAAATCCAGTGGAGAAGCTATGTTTCTTTCTTTAATAACTTAATTTTTTAAAATACAAAACCAAATATATCCTTTAACTAGTTTTTTCTTTTCTGAGAGTTTTTCCTTGCTTTTCTAAGACTGTTTTGTCTTAGAAAATTTCTGATTTATATTTAGTTTTTAAATAATTGCATTTTTGACATTTTTTTTCCCAGCCAGACACCATACATGGGGCAGAAAGCTGTCATTATTTTGTCACTGATTGTTTAATCTATTTCAGAGACATCCATTTTCCTGCCTTCATGTGTGCACATGTGTGCATGCATGTGTATGTGTGTATTTAATATCATGGTTGTTTTTGTCCTCAGAACAATTTCAGTATTTATTTGCAGTGTCTCTTAATTTCCTTTGCTGAAGAGATAGTGGTATTATCTCTCTTTCCTTATCTGGGGTTTCTAGTTCTGTCCCCTTCCGGGGTCTTCTTTACTGATAACAGAATTTCAGGAGAAAGTCATTTCTGAAAAGTGTGCCTTCATTCAGGTGACTGAATGATATTCTTAGCAGTCTGGTGGCCTCATACTGAAGCCAATATCTTTGTCTCTTTATTTTATCATCAATCAGAAAAAAATTGGGAAATACATTGTTTAAGTAGCATTAGGAAGAAGATTTTTATTTTTATTTTTGCAGTTGCAAGATTTAATAGAGTGAAAACAGAGCTCCCATACAAAGGGAGGGGACCCAAAGAGGGTAGCCGTTGCTGGCTCAAATGCCTGGGTTTATATCCCGATCATTGTCCCTCCCACTGTGCTCTCAGGCAATAGATGATTGGCTATTTCTTTACCTCCTGTTTTTGCCTAATTAGCATTTTAGTGAGCTCTCTTCACTATCTGACTGGTCAGGTGTGAGCTAAGTTGCAAGCCCTGTGTTTAAAAGTGGAAGCGGTCGCCTTCCCAGATAGGCTTAGGGATTCTTAGTTGGCCTAGGAAATCCAGCTTGTCTTGTCTCACAGTCCTCCCTCTCAACAGGAAAACTCAAGTGCTGTTGGGGAGGTTGGCCAACGACCGCTCTAACTGCTTCCTGCTGAACTGGGGTGTAGTAGCGGTTGTGCAGTTGAGATTTCCTTGGGAGGGGTGCCTTCGATGTCATGAACATTGGAGCATGGGCTAGCAGGCCGGTCCAGGAGTTCATGGTAAATTTTAGTTATGGACTGCATTTGGGGCTCCATTTGAAGAACGATTTGTAGTTTTACAGCTTCGATTCTGGAAGAGACAAACTTAACAAAGAGGTTAAAAATACAGGGATTGAAATATATGGCCTGCAGTGCAGGGGATTATTTCTTCAGCGAACTTCACAGGCTCTGACTATCTGCTTGATAGTTTTGAAAAGGCCTAGGTCCAGTAAATAATGATTTGGCCATCTGATGGGTGCTATCAATGGCTAAGTGAAAGGTTTGGTGAAGGGTTTTAAGTAATTTCTACTGGTTAGCTGCAGGCAAAAGTATTTTTCCTTCTTTGGTGGCTAACCATCTATAGGGGAGGAAAGTACCTCCTTGTGAGGTTCCCTATTCTATTTTTCCTGCTGAGTACTAGGGCTTGGTTTCCCGGAGGGGATTACCCCATACTAGGGGTCCTTCTATAAGCATTTCTAATGGAGGGTCCTGCCTTGAGGCTCTTTTGGCTTCAATATCCACTTGGCAGTTTCCTTCTACTTTCCTTTCCTTTCCTTTCTGATGACCCTGGCAGTGTAAGACTGCCACCTCTTTAGGTTTCTGTACAGCCAATAATAATCTCCTAATGACTTCCTGATGTTTGATAGTGTTTCCTTGGAAGTTAAGAATTCCCTTTCTCTCTATATTGCTGCGTGGGCATGGAGGACTAGGTAAGCATACTTAGAGTCTGTATATATACTTATCCTTTTTCATTCTCCTAATTTTAGTGCCCAAGTGAGGGCTATTAGTTCTGCCAGCTGAGCACTAGTTCCTGGAGTGAGGGATTACTTTCAAGTATTCCGTTATCACTGACCACTGCATACCTCACTTTTCGAAGTCCTTTTTCTACAAAGGAACTTCTATTAGTATACAAGTTGAGGTCGGGATCAGTCAGGGGAGCCTCTAAAAGGTCCCCTCGAGCAGCATAGGTTTGAGCAATTACTTGTTGACAGTTATGTTTTATCTTTTCCTTATTGTCTGGAAGAAATGTCGCTGAGTTAAGAGTTGCACAAGTGCGCAGTTGCAGCACTGGCCCTTCAAGTAATAGAGCCTGATATTTAAGCGAATGGTTGTCTGACAGTCACAAGTCTCCTTTAGCAGTGAGTATGCCATTCACATCATGAGATGTCCACACAATAAGATCTCTTCTCTGTATCATTTTAACTGCTTCAGACACTAGGACTGCTACTGCTGCCACTACCTGTAAACAATGAGGCCAACCTTTTGCCACTACATCGTTTCCTTACTCAGGTATGCCACGGATTGCAAGCTTATCCCTTGGACCTGTGTGAGGACTCCTAGAGCTACTCCTGTTTTTTCTGTGACATATAAAGAAAAGTCTTGCCCTGTTGACAAGCTTAACACTGGGGCTTGGGTTAGGGCCTTCTTTAGGGCCTGGAAAGCTGCCTCTGCTTCAGGTGTCCATCTTAATAAATTCAGTATTGGCTTTCTGAATTTCCTTAACTAGTGTATATAATGGTCTGGCTATTTTGCCGTACCTGGGAATCCATATTCGACAGAAACCTGTTATGCCAAGGAACCCTCTTAGTTGCTTTAGGGTTTTGGGATAAGGATAAGCCAGTATAGGCTGGATACATTCCCTACTGAGGGCCTTGGTACCTTTGGATAATTTTAGCCCTAAGTATTTAACCTGCTGTGAGCAGAGCTGAGCCTTTGGTTTGGAAACCTTGTAGCCACAGGTAGCGAGGAAATTTACGAGCGCTTGGGTGGCTTGATGGCACAAAATTTCTGAACGGGCGGCTAAAAGTAAATCATGCATGTACCGAAGGACAAGAGTGTCCAGGTATGAGAATTGGCTCAAGTCTTGGGCTAATGCCTGGCCAAATAGATGGGGGCTGTCCCTGAACCCTTGGGGTAAAACAGTCCAGGTGAGTTGAGATGTTGGGTTTGAAGGATCTTCAAAGGCAAATAAACATTGAGACTCGGGATGTACAGGGATGCAGAAAAAGGCATCCTTAAGGTCCAGGACTGTAAACCACTCTGCTTCCTCTGGTATTTGGGAAAGCAGAGTATAAGTGTTAGGTACAGCTGGGTATAGAGGGACAACAGCCTCATTTATAATCCTGAGATCTTGCACGAACTCTCCACTGTCCGTTGGGTTTCTGTACTCCTAAAATTGGAATATGGCAGGGGCTATTGCATGGTTTTACTAGGCCTTGGGCTTTTAGGTCCTTAATCTTTTGGAGTCCTTGTTGGGCCTCAGGTCTAAGGGGGTACTGCCTTTGATAGGGAAAGGAGGCGGAATCCTTTAGTTTAACTTGAACAGGATGGGCATTCTTTGCTTGTCCATATTGTCCTTCTGTTGCCCAGACTTCAGGATTAATTCCTTCCTCAAGCAGGGGACAACAAACGGGTGTTCCTTCTCCTATGTTCAGGTGTATAATGGCCCCTGCTTTTGCTAGAATGTCTCTCCCTAACAAGGAAGTGGGGCTTTCAGGCATAATTAGAAAAGCATGTGAAAAGAGTTCCTCAGTCACAGCTTAGTGGCTGGGAGAAGTATCTAGTGACTGGCTGTCCCAAGACCCCTCGGATAGTGACAGATCTGGAGGACAGTTGTCCGGGACAGGAGACTGAGACTGAGAAGGCCGCACCAGTGTCCAGGAGATAGTTAACCTCTTGGCCCTCAATGGTCAAGCATACTCGGGGCTCTGTGAGGGTGATGGCATGGGCTGGTGCTTGCCCCGGGCACCCTCAGTCCTGCTGCTGGATCATCTCGTTAGTGGCTTCTGACTCAGAGGACCTTCATCCCCTGGGGCAGTGGGGCTTCCAGTGATTCTGTTGACATAAGGGGCATGGACGAGGGGATGGCTTATTTCTACTTGGACAATCTTTTTAAAAGTGTCCTTGTAGGCTGCACTGGAAGCAAGCCCCATTAGGCATTTGATTTGCCCAGGCTTTCCCTTTTCCAGAGCCTCCAGAGTTTGCTTGCCTGAGGACCATGACTAAAGTGATGGCCTTTTTTTTTTTTTTTATCCATTTGTCCCATTCCACCTGCTCCTCCTCATCTCTATTATAAAAAACCGAGGTTGCCAAGTTCAATAGGGTTTCTAAGTTTTGCTCCCGGCCTGAGGCGGACTTTTGAAGTTTTTTTCTAATGTCTGCAGCTGACTGACTGATAAACCTATCCTTCAAGATTAGTTGACCTTCAATAGAGTCAGGTGACAGAGAGGTGTGCTTTCTCAATGCCTCCCTTAGTCTCTCCAGAAAGGTGGTAGGATTTTCTTCTTTTCCCTGTGTTATGGTGGACATCACTGAATAATTCATAGGCGTCTTCCTAGTTTTCCTTAGTTCTTCTAGCATGCAAGTTTGCAAATGTGTGCAGCACCAATCTCCATGTTCTGATTTTGTGTCCTAATGAGGATCTACACTGGGAACTGTCTGCTGGCCTGTGGGGAATTGTTCTCTTTCTTCTGTTGTCATCCTATCATTGACCTGACTGAGATAACAGAGATCACCAAACTCTCGGGCTGCAGTTATGGTGGCACTTCCCTCATTGGGGGATAGTGTCTGATTTAGCAGTAACATTATATCTCTCCATGTCAGATCGAAGGATTGTCCTAACCCTTGTAAAACATCAATATAACCATCAGGGTTATCTGAGAATTTACCTAGGTCTATTTAATTTGTGTTAAGTCTGAGAGAGAAAAAGCTACATGCACTCTGGCTGGGCCGAATTCTCCTCCTCCCACTGCTTGGAGGGGACATAATCAGGGAATATTGACACTCCTTGGTTCATTGTTTACCTCTTTGTCTATCTCCTTGTGGACCGTTTGGGTTGAAGGGGGATCCTTATTAGTTGGAGAAGGAGTCGGGAGGATGCTGGGGTAGGGAGGTAGACTCTGAGGGCTTCCTGTAGGGCATAAATCACACTTTTTACATAATTG
>NW_012103798.1:1743150-1769686 GCF_000951045.1 Mandrillus leucophaeus
GTACTGCAGAAGAATATAAGCCATTTTTTTCTTAGTGTCTGAGGGTCAAATTGGTCCTAATTCTCCAGAATACATCTTAGGGGCATTTTTGCCTTGGGGGGAATGTTTCCAATCTGAAAAAAGAACATAGGGATGCCAGCAACCCAGGGCATTTTGCGATGAGCATTAGTCCTATAGCGTCCTCTATGGTCCTAATGCTTATTCCTTTCCAGGGTGCGTAACCACCCATGGACCTCTGCTTATCGGATTTGTTACGCTCACCAGTGTAGCGATATAGCAGTCCTGCACCCCTTTTCCCACCTTCTTGACCACAAAGAAAGGGGTCTGGGCTGCTGGATTCTAGTGGTCCTTTATCAGCATGCCCAACATTGCCTTCCTACTCAGGGGTGAGTCCTAGAGCTGGGCTGGGTTCCTGAATATTTCATAACAACCTAGCTGCCCCATCAAGATGCATTCCTGTAGACAACAGTTCTTATGCAAATTCATTTCACAGAGGGTGTAGGTAACTTTTTGAGTCAGGAATGAGATAGTGAGATAATCTTTTTTGATTCTGTAAGTACTTTAAGGCTTGACTGAGTGCAAACAGCTCGCACGTTTGAGGAGACCAATTAGGCAATTTTTCTAACTCTGCTTCCACAAGAGTCTCCGTATCAATTACTGAATATCCATTTTGGTTTTTCCCTCAATCACCTGGGAGGAACCATCTATCGTCCTGTCCTGAAGGGAGTTCCTCCTAGGTCTGGTCAGACCTTTGTATAGTAACTAAGATTTAAATCCCCTATTAGGAAATCTGCTGGTTTGAGGAAATTATCAGTGGTTGGTGTTAAATTACCTTTTTCTAACAGAATAGCCCCATACTTTAAGATTTTTTGAGTTAGTAAGCTACCTTTTTGCTTTTTTGACTTAGTTCTGAACTGGTGAGGTGTGCTCACAATGAGGTTTCCTCTAAAGGCTGATTTTCTACTTTCTTCTGTTAGCAAAGCAGTTGCCACTACAGACTGAATGCATTTGGGCCACCCGCGGCTTCCTGGGTTAAGGATTTTTGATAGGAAGGCTACTGGTTGTCAGTGGCCTCAGTGCTTTTGGACTACGCCCTTATTTACACTGACAACAAAGTGATATTGGAGTGTTATAGGGTCATGGAGAAGACCTTCAATTATCAATTATAGGTTTTAAATTTACCCTGGCTTTTAAAGGAATAGGGCACACTGTTTTGGTTTTTTTTACTATTTCTATCTTTCTCTTTTTCTCTTTGACTCCCTCTTTCTCTCTCTCTCCTCCGTCTCTCTCTCTCTCCTCCATCTCTCTTCTGTCTCTCTCTCCTGTCTCTCTCCCTCTCCTTTGTCTCTCTCTCTCCTCCATCTCTCTCTCTCTCGTCTCTCTCTCTCCTTTGTGTGTCTCTCTCTCTCTTCTATATATATCTCTCTCTTTCCTCCATCTCTCTCTCTCAGCCATTTACAAACTTGGGGCCCTGGCAAGGGAGGTAGGGAATGGGTCCCACATAACTGCCCATGTCGAGAGCTGTATGCCTAAATTGGGAGGGACACCAGGGACGAGACTCCCCGGGTTTATAGCCTAGATGCCTAAGGATGCAGCGTAGAGCTTCCCTAGATCCCTTTGGAGATACAGCTTGCTAGGGGAAATGAAAGTCTGAACTGTTAGCACCTAGGAGGCAGGGATCAGAGGAAGTAGATTCAGAGGTAAGGAGAATTTTGGGGCTACACTTTCAAGAAAGTCGTGGTCGGGACCCAGGAGGTATGGGTCAGAAGGAAAGGTAGGGGTGCACGCACGGGCGACTGTTGAGTAGAGACTTCTGGCTGCGCCATGATCTCAACCGGCTGATGCCGGAGGGAGTTCGGGATGACAGCTTTCTGTCTCTAGTCAGCCCTCAGCTTCCCCAGGAAAACTGAAAGTGGAAGCTGGCTCCAGGCAGACCAACATCCCCAACACAGAAGGGTTAGGGGTTGTTAGAAAGCCCTTCCCCAGAGAGCCTCACACCTGTGTCTTAAGTCCAGCAGCCTTGCTAATCGTTTTTAACTGGCCAACAGGTGGCTGGTATTTTCCTCCAGTTCTACGGAAGGATAGGACAGAATACCAAGTGAAAGTGGTCCAATATTACTCACTGCTTTGGAGGTCCCTTTGTGGTCGCCAAAATGTTACCAGGGGGTCCTTGCTCCCAGAGCTCCCAAGATGGTGGCGGGCCGCTTCCAAGATGGTGACAAGCCTCGTGTTCTCTGACCTGGGGTTCTTGGCCTCACGGGTTCCAAGGAATGGAATATTGGGCCATGCGGTGAGTGTTATAGCTCTATTAGAAGCCGTGGGTCATGTAAGAGAACCATGGAACCCAGTAACTAGTGTTTAGCTCGATTAAGACGAACCTGGGCACTTAGCCGTGCAGGAACAATGGCAAGCCTTTAGCCCGATCGGGAGCAGCAATGGGCACCTCGCTGGATCAGGAGCACAGCGGACACCCTGCTGGATCCAGAGGGATGGAAGTCAGAGTTGGGTCTGCAACGGCGGCAAACAGCAGTGGTGGACGGCGAGCGAAAGCTCAGCTCGAGCCATAACAAACACGGACCAGAAGAGTGCAGTTGCAAGATTTAATAGAGTGAAGACAGCTCCCATACAAAGGGAGGGGACCCAAAGAGGGTAGCCCAAGATATTTTTCTTTAAAGATCCACTAAGGATACTTAAGAGCTCATGTAACTTTTATGGGAGAAGTGTCTGCTTTTTACCTGCACTTTAATTCACAAAATCAATTGTTTTGCCTTCCTCATAATTACTCATTTTCAGACTCTTTTCTTATTATTTCTCAATTCTCATGGGAAAATTCTCAATTCTCAACTTAGAAGGCAGCTAGAATGGATGAATGATAAAGAGTATTCAAAATCCCGTCAGGAGGCCATATTTATAAAACCAAGTTTGGTTTTTCCTTTGGTTGCTGCTGTGTGGTATATGATGTTAAAGATCAAGAAGAGTGTGATAGGTTTGAACTGTCTCCTGCTACTTGTGATTCTGTAGTGCGAGATTATGAATGTTCAGTCTGTGTTAAGAATGGGCACGAGTATTGGCTTTTGTTCTTGGAAATGCTTTGGATTCTGATTTAATTTTGCCTCAATGACAGAGCCACTTAACTGATACACAGTGGGGATGACATGGAAAAGAGTATTCCATGGAATATGCCCTTCATTTGATTTTAATGGTGAACTCAGTGCTGGCTCTTTCTCCCCCAGATGCCTGTTCTGTTGAATGGGAATTAAATAAAAAATAATTTTATAACTATTAACATGATCACATGAAACATCTAATACTTATTGTCAAATATGTTGGGGAAGGATGAAGTTTCCTTTTCTTGTTTTTATTTTTGTGTCATTTTAAGTGTCTTACATGACAGATTATGAAACACAGAATTGCTGGTGATTTCAGTTATCAGTTGCCTCTTCTGGTAAGTCATTTTGTTGTCTTGTCCTGAAATCATTGTGCTTTCTTTGGCATTTATGACAGAGCTCTATTCCTAAGTACCTGCATACTCTGTGGGTTAGTACATCCATTACTTAGCACTCAGAATGGGCATCACGTTTGCGAATAATGCTCACATAGCCCGTGGTATTTCAAAAATATTTAAAATCAATATTGTGAGGTATTGCCATAAAGCTGTGTTCACAAATTCTGCTGTTGAAGAAAGATACCTGACATTTACTCTCATTTTTCTGGTATGCTTTCTTGCCGCAGGGAATTCATTTATTGGTATAATTGCAATTAAGTAAACTTTGTAGAGTTGGTTCCCCTCATCTGTTTTGTGTGTGTGTGTGTGTGTGTGTGTGTGTGTGCATGCATGTGTGCCTTTTTTTGCCAGTCCAGCACTGCTTAGTAAGTTTACCTTAGGCAGTCATAAAATTATACAGAATGGCTCATAATGATAAAGGATTTAGCTTTCTACATATTCAGTGGTTTTATTTTTTCTTTCATTTATGTGTGCATTTAACAAGTATTTATTTGGCTATTCAGATGATACCAAGAATAATTGTGGGTGGATCTTGCTCTTAAGGGAGCGCAAGTGCTAGTAGAAGAGGTAAGACAGATACATACAAAACAGAAATGCAACATAGAAGTGAGGACTAAACTCTGATTTTTTAATCTTGCCCAAATTCCTATCTAAGGAATAGTCTTGGCCTACAAATCATAAATTCTCATCAGATGGGTTTTATTTAATCCTATATATCGTGACTTACTTTCCAACCTGACTCTGGCATAACAGAGGAAGGACAAGGAAGACAAGGAAGAAAACAAAAATATTTTACCCCAAAACGTGTTTCTTTGCCATATCTTGAAACGGCCCTGCAAAGCTGTCCTTTGTGGGGGAAAATGTGCTTCTGTAAAGAATCTCCATTAACAGAGCTAGATCTTTTTCTTCCAGACCCTCCCAATCCTAAAGAGATTAACTAAAATCTGAATAGGAAACATTTGTCACCTATTGTTTCTAAGGGCAGCCACTATAAGACTTCAAAAGAACTTTGGTCTCCACAACTTTATCTTAACCTGAACATTCCCTTTCTATCAATTCCAGGTCTTCCTGACCACCCTGGGCACATGTTCTCAGGACCTCCTGAGGGATGTGTCATGTGCCATGGTTACTCATGTTTGGCTCAGAATATATCTCTTCAAATATTTTACAGAGTTTGACTCTGTTCATTGACAGAAGGCAGAAAGGACCACCAAAAGAGGACTCTAAGAGTCAGGAGAGAAAAAGGACTCTATGAGTCAGGAGAGACTTTAGTTCCATCCTAGAAAAATGCTGGATTGGTGTATATCCCTGTGTGTCTTTGTGTGTGTGTGTGTGTGTGTGTGTGTGTGTGTGTGGCGTGGGGGAGTGTTTGTGTTATAGATTTGTGTATATATGTATAGTAATGTGCTGTATGATAAAGTTTTGGTCAACAACACACCTCATATATGACACTGGTCCCATATGATTATAATATTGTACTTTTACTGTACCTTTTCTATGTTTAGATACACAAATACCATTGTGTTACAGTTGCGTACAGTATTCAGTACAGTAACATGCTCTACAGGTTTGGAGCCTAGGAGCAATAGGCTATACCTTATAGCCTACGTGTGTAGTGGGCTACACTTTCTAGATTTGTGTATGTACACTCTACGATGTTTGCATCATGATGAAATCACCTAATGACACATTTCTCAGAATGTATCCCCATTGTTAAGTGATGTATGACTGTATAATTTTATTGACAATTGTAGAAAAATGAGTGGGAACAAACCTAACAATATGGAAAAAATTCTAAAGAGTGGTGAATAGATACCATATACACCACACTAGCAATAAATTATTTTATAGCCACGCAGTCAACCAAGTCATAGCTCACTGGTTAGATGAATTATTTCTTAAGAATAGCTTTTAACAACTGGAGCAGCTGCTTTTCCATGAAGAAGAGGCAATCAGGTGCTCAGCCTCAGGCTAATAAATATCTAGTTTACAGTAAACTAGGTATTTCTATAGAAAGAGATACATGTCTCTTTTGAGGGTGATGTTCAGATTCCTGGCAAAAGGATTTGTTCTGACTGTTTAATCTGGGCACAGACTCCAGGGTTGAGAATCCCTGTGGGCAGTGGTCCAAGCAGGGCTTTCCATGTGTGGTGGCTTTTGTGCAGATGCTGAGGCAGACCCGTAGCTTGGAACTAGATGTGAGTGGTAGAAATTTCAAAGATATTTTAGATGTTTGCAGAAAGTTAAGGCATTTTCAAAGGCATGATGTTTCAGTATGAGGATAGACATATGTAAATATTCTTTGATTGGTGTAAACATGAGAATTTTATTGCATTGGAGGACAAACCATTACAAACCTTAAAAATGTATAGAATAATGTGTGGATGGCATCGACTGCGCTTTATCAAGCTGTATTCATAGCCGTGAAGTTTTGCCATTGGACTACCTCTTAACATTTAAATGAATGTATACCCCTGAGGGAAAACATTAGAAGAAAAATGTAATACACCAATTTAAATGGCCTTACAAGATTTAAAAACTATCACACTTGGAAGCATTAGATTGTTCCTGAAAGATTTACATTGATTTTGCCCTCATTTACCAGGGTCTTTTCTTCTCCAGCCGTTCTGCCTCCTTCTACATTGCTTATCTCCAGACACAATAGGCTACAGAAATTTCTTCTTCTATTAAAACAGCATAAAGAATCTGCAACGTTTTAGCAGGAGAAGGAGATTCTTCAGGTGGGCTGGAGCCTGGCTGCTCCCTCTGGATTTTTTCAAGGTGTCTGCTTCACATGCTCTCTGAGGAATCCTGTTTTCTATTAAAACTCTGGCTCAGGAAGAGATATACATCCTTTCACTTGTTTCAACTGAAATTAGTAGAAAATTTTTAAAGACCTGGCTCAAACCTAAGGGAACACAAAGCAAATAAACTGAGAAAGTGAAAGAAACAGAAAATGAATTAGATTCGCCAGGTACAAATTTCTATCTGATCTTCGCTAATGAGTTTCTAGGGCTTATGGGCCCTGACCCATTCCGTGCTCTGTCTGAATGTTTTATATTCTAGTCCCAAAGCACTGGAACAATATTTCAAGCACTTTGCCAGACTTTCTGGCATCTCAGTGCTTGCCTATTTTTTTTTTCCTTATGTAAAGGGTAAACTTCTCATTTTCTACTCCCCACCCCTGCCCCCACATAGAAGAGCCAAGACCAAGATATAAATTTCTCCTAGGGCTCACCACCAAGTAGTAGTGAGCCCTACCCCCTGCATACAGATTGTCTGTTCTGTTTACAGGTTGAAGGACACACGTTTAATTCCTAGGCAATGACAGTCCTACAATTGTCATGATTAATACCATGTACATGCCACTCTTCAGATAAAATTCCATCCCAGTTAAAGGTATGATTCATTTCCAGGCAGTATAGCACTGTTCTCGGCACACAAGAAATATACCCATATGATTAAAAGATCATTCTGTCACATTCTCTAGCAAGTAATACTCAGAGCTTCTCTGCTCCACAACCGGGGAGCTATGAAGTTAAGAGGCCAGGAAAGAAACAGAAACAATTCAGCTCAAACCTTTTCTCCTCTATGAAGCCTTCTGGACCACCCAGCCCACACTGATGAGTAGAATAAGTGAGTAGAAAAAAGCTCTCTCCCAGCACTTTGGGAGGCCGAGGCAGGAGGATCGCTTGAGGCCAGGAGTTTGACACTAGTCTGGGCAACATAGTGAGACTCCACCTGTATAATTTTTTTTTTTTTTTTAATTAGCTGGGTGTGGTGGCATGTACCTATAGTCCCAGCTGTTCAAGAGGCTGAGGTAGGAGGATTGCTTGTGTCCAGGAGTTCGAGGCTGAAGTGAACTGTGATCACACCACTGCACTCCAGCTTGGGTGATAGGGTGAGACCGAGTCTCTTAAAAAAAAAAAGTTATACTCATTTGAAACATATACGTGACATAACTTAATGAAAATTGGATTGGAGTTCTATAAAGGCATTTAAATATTTATTTTGAAGAGGAAGATAAAGTGTTGTTCAGTTTATTTCCATTCAATCAACGTATACTGAGTGCTTATTCTGTGTGAGGCACAATGCTTGATCCTGGGAAGTGAGGCATAAAGATGGATTAAGGTAAAATCTCTGCCTTCAAGGAGCTAAATGCATGCAAATATGATAAGACAAATGCATATTTCCACAAATTATTATGTAAACCTCATTTTAGATAGGTTGAGTCATGTTTTACATTTTGAAGGGGAAATCTACTTTCATACATATTTTTGTGTAGTCAATAACCTAACCAACCTAGAATTTATATTTTGAGTGTATGTGGATTTTTATATGCAAGTTTTGTATATGTTTGCTTAAAGCAAGTAGTCCTTTAAGATGACTAAATTGCTGAAGAGAAAGATATTATTCCAGATGGCTCAGAATTTATAGATATAATATTAGTATAGCTTTGTGTTTCTCTTTATAGCATACTTGAGAAATAGAATAAGATTTCTGTAGTCTCGTTTTCTAGAGGGAAATATATGAAGCTGTCATCTGAATCAAAAGCGGGTTATTTAATGAGCAGATGTTAAGCCAGGCACAGTGGCTCATGCCTGTAATCTCAGCTACTCGAGAAGCGGAGGCAGGAGGGTCTCTTGAGCCTGGGAGTTCAAGACTGCAGCGAGCTATGGTTGTGTTACTGTACTCCAGCCTGGATGACAGAGCGAAACCCTGTCTCTAAAATAAAGGAGCAAGTATCGAACTCTAGGACTTGTAATTATTGCTATAGGGCTCTACCAGTATAACTATGGGGCAGGATATATAGAAGATAATGGATAACATACCAATTATATGGGCTCATGGCTGAAAAGGCGTTGTTGAGAGTAGTAAATGCGAAGGTACTTAAGTTAACTGGTATCTTCAGCTTGTTAACCAGATATAGGCAATGCTATTATCAAGAGCAGAATCGTCAAATTTAGAAAAAGTAATATTAAATGAAATAAGAAAATTATTTAATTATTTATTTATTTGTTGATTGTTGAGACAGGGTCTCGCTCTGTTATTTAGGCTGAAGTACAGTTGCGCAATCACAGCTCACTGCAACCTTGGCCTCCCAGGCTCAGACAATCCTCCCACTTCAGCCACCTGAGTATCTGGGACTAGAGATGTGCAGCACTCCACCCAGCCAATTTTTGTGTTTTTTGTAGAGACAGGGTTTCACCATGCTGCCCAGGCTCGTCTCAAACTCCTGCGCTTAAGAAGTCTGCCTGCCTTGGCCTCCCAAAGTGTTGAAATTACAAGTGTGAGCTCTTTCACCCCAGTCAAGAAAATATTTAAACAGCTGTCTGAAATGGAAATTGAATCCAAAACATTATGCCACTGGTGTTTGAAGTGGACTATCTTGTCTCGAGCCTTTTTATTTTCTCATGAATGTACCTTTTGAATATTGTTAAGGCTACAATGGAGGAAATTTTAAATTATTATATTTACTATTACACAGTGAATAGAAAATTTGAAATTTAGTAAAAATTTTCAAGAAATTTGTATAGATTAATAATGTAGTTTAAAAAGTCATGGTGATGAGGCATTTACCAAGGGGATAACTGAATAAATTAACAGACATGTTTAAGGTAATGTCTATTTTTTTCTTCCAACTTTTAGGTTTGGGGGTACATGTACAGGTTTGTTATATGAGTAAATTGTGTGTCACTGGGGTTTGGTATACGAATGATCCCATCACTCAGGTAGTGAGCATAGTACTCGATAGTTTGTTTTTCACTCCTCTTCCTCCTTCCACCCTCCACCCTCAAGTAGGCCCCAGTGTCTGTTGTTCCATTCTTTGAGTTCATATTTACTCAATGTTAGCTCCCACTTATAAGTGAGAACATGTGATACTTGTTTTTCTGTTCCTGTCTTAATTTACTTAGTTTGATGGCCTCTAGGTACATCCATATTGTGGCATAGGAAATGATTTTTTATGGCTGCATAGTATTCCATGGTGTATATGTATCACATTTTCGTTAGTCTACCATTGTTGGGCATCTTGGTTGATTACATGCCTTTGCTATTTTGAATAGTGCCACTATGGACATATGAGTGCATGTTTTTTTGGTAGAATTATTTGTTTTCTTTTAGATGTATACCCAGAAATGGGATTGCTGAATCAAATGGTAGTTCTGTTTTAAGTTCTTTGAGAAATCTCCAAACTGCTTTCCACAGGGGCTGAATTAATTTGCATTCCCATCCACAGTGTACAAACATTCCCTTTTCTCCATAACCTCACCAGCATCTGTTATGTTTTGACTTCTAATAACCATTCTGACTGGTGTGAGTTGGCATCTCATTGTGGTTTTGATTTGCATTGCTCTAATGATTAGTGATGTTGAGCATTTCTTCATGTCTTCTTTTGAGAAGTGTTTGTTCTCGTCCTTTGCGCATTTTTAATGGGGTTGTTTGTTTTTTGCTTGTTGAATTGTTTAAATTTCTCATAGATTCTGGATATTAAACATTTGTTGAATGGATAGTTTGTGAATATTTTCTCCCATTTTATTGGTTGTCTGTTTACCCCCTTGATAGTTTCTTTTGCTGTGCAAAAGCTCTTAAGTTTAATTAGGTCCCACTTGTCAATTTTTACTTTTGTTGCAAATACTTTTGAGGGTTTAGTCATAAATTCTTTGCCAAGGCCAATGTCCAGAATGGTATTTTCTAGATT
Organism: Mandrillus leucophaeus; assembly: GCF_000951045.1. NCBI lineage: Eukaryota > Metazoa > Chordata > Mammalia > Primates > Cercopithecidae > Mandrillus > Mandrillus leucophaeus. The sequence continues at coordinate 1,753,356 of NW_012103798.1, forward strand.
TTCTTCTAGAATTTTTATAGTTTTATGTCTTACATTTAAGTTTTTAATCCATCTTGAGTTAATTTTTGTACACGGTGAAAGTTAGGGGACCGGTTTCAATCTTCTGCATTTGGCTAGCCAGCTACCCCAGCATCATTTATTGAATAGGGAGTCCTTTCTCCATTGCTTGTTATTGTTGACTTTATTGAAGATCAGATGGTTGTAGGTGTGCAGCTTTATTTCTCGGTTCTCTATTAGAAGGTAATATTTAATAATAACATTTGAGATTTTATCTAATTTTAAAATATACCCAGATTACAGATTCTCTTATGAGTATTTGAAATTGGAGAATTTAAAAATGGAGTTTGAAAAGCAAATAAAAGCTCTTACTCAGCTCGTTGGGCCTATTTACAATGTAGATAAAATGGATGATTTTGAATATGGATGCCTTTGAAAAGTACGTTATTTGGATTTCAGATTCTGACAGAAAACGAATGAGTTTTGACATAGCAAAATGACTAGATCTTGGATAAAACATATGCCTTAATAAATTAATGGGATTACAAGTAGTCAGAAAAATCTGCAAGGATTGCACTTTCTAGCTTGGTGTATTCCAAATATGGGCTGAAACCCAAGGAATTAACTTCAAGGAAGAGGTAAGGGTGCTCTGGGACAAACAGTAATATCATTGTTGTACTAGGTGTCTACACCTGAGCCAGTAGTAAGATGAGGAACCTGGACTGACATTTCTACATTAAGCTTGTGTAAGGGGAATAAAATAAAGTAGTTCCAGGTTTGTATCACACCCTGACTTCCCACAGAAGCAAATGTAAATTCTGTCTGAAAAAAATCATGTCCAATGGAGTCCCACAGGTTTCCCACAGATTAGAACCAAGCCAATGTGAGCAATAAAATAAATGTGTTGTAATAAAACGTCAACAAATTACCGAGGAAACGAACCACCATGACTGAGAGTCACCAGAAAAGACAAAGACAAGTAAGATTGGCTTACTCTTTACTCAGGACCTTAGATACTAAAACTATGCAGACATAGATATGAAATAACCATTTATAAAAGCTTTAAGGAAATAAAAAAAATCACAAAAATGAGCAGGTAATAAAATGCTATCAAAAATGACCCAGCAGATTTTTTAAAATAAGCAAATAGAACATTTAGAAATATAATGTTTTGGGAAAAAAGCCTCAATGACAGGTTAAATATTCCAAAAGAGAAAATTAATGAACTGGAAGATCAATTTGAATACATTATAGAGAGTGTAGCACAAAGAGACAAGTGAGAGAACATGAAAGAAAAGCTAAGCTTTATGGAGGGTAGAGTGAAAACTTCTCACTTACCTAATCAGATTTCCGGCAGGAGAAAATAGAGAGAATGAAAGAGATATGGAATTCATAGAGGGATAGGGTTCATAGTGGTAATGGCTGAAAATGTTTTCCAAACTGTGACAAGACATGTATCCATGGATATAGGAAACACAACATGTATCACACAAGATAAATAAACCATCAAAAATGCAAACACAAGCACACCAAAAGATGTACAGGAGTGTTAACAGCAACACTGATTATTTGAAAAAGCAAAAACCTTGAAATAACCTAGATTCTAACCATCACCAGTAGAATAGACAAATAAGTTGTGCTATGTTAATACAATGGAAAGCTACATGGTGCTTAATATGAATGGATGATTGCCACATGCAGCAATATGGGGGTTGATCAGATACTAAGAAATGCATACAATGTAATTCCATTTATAGAAATTTCAAAAGCCAGCAAACCTAATGCATGGTGTTAGAAGTCAGAATAGTGCTTACATTTGGGGTAATAATGGTGGTATGAAGGCGGCTTCTGGTACAATAGAATGTTGCTTTTTAAAAAATGAATCTGGGTGGTGAATATGCAGGTTCACGATGTAATAGTTTATTAAGTTGTACACTTACGGTTTGTCAACTTTTTGTTTGTATCTTCTACATCAATAAAAAAAGTTAAAAATGCTCAACAAGATATATTGTAATGAAATGAAAGAATAATGAAGACGAAGAGAGGAATCTGAAGATCCAGATTTAAAGGAAAAAAGCCAGAGGAAAAAGGCAGATTACCTACAAAGGAACAAAATGTAGACTGAGAGCAGACTTAGCAGCAATGGTGGAAATGCAAACCAGAAAACAGGAGAATCTCTTTAATGAGATAAGAGAAATTAACGAATAACCTAGAAAGATCTGCCTCTACTTTAAAAGAACAAAGGCAAAAATACTGGCAACAGGTTTTAGAAAAGGAACTTATGAAGGCATTGCATTTAAGGAAGAAGAAAGATAATTCTAGAAAGAGGACTGAGATGCAAGAAGAAATAGTGAGCAAATAAATTGATAAATATGTACATAAATCATAAGCACTCTGTATAGAATATAATTTCTAATTTATGGAGTAAGAAGAGAAGACAGAGCTAAAATAGTGGATGACAGTACTTAAATTGGGAAGATATAGTCAGGATTAAAGGGCTCTAAAGCCCTTTTTATTGAGTGATAAAATAGTGATTAACTTCAGTCTTTGGTTACTTAAATAAGCATGGTAAAATTTAAGAGTAACAACTGAAAAAATACAGTAGGCAGTGGAATGTATAATTTATAAACCAGTAGTGGGGGAAAACAGAGTAAGAAAAAAAAGCCAAAAAAAAAAAAAAAAAGGAAAAATTAAGCACAGAAAAAGCGGAAAAAATACAGTAACAAACACAAATACATCAATAATGACAATAAATACAAGTGGGCTAATTATGATGTTAGCCGGAGGTTTCTTGTTGACACATTTTATCAGTGTTATGGACTAAATTGTGTCCGTAGAGAAAATTTATGTGTTGAAGACTTAATCACCAATGTGATTGTATTTGGAGATAGGGTCTGTAACGGGGTAGTTAAGTTATATGAGGTCATAAGAGTGGGGCCAAATCCAATAGGACTGGTGTCCTCATAAAAAGAGAAAGTGGGCTGGGAGGGGTAGCTCATGCCTTTAATTCCAGAACTTTAAGGGGGCGAAGGCAGAAGGATTGCTTGAGACCAGGAGTTTGAGACCAGCCTGGTCACAATAGAGACCCTAATCCCTACAAAAAATGAAATAAATTAGCTGGGATAGTGACATGCACATGTAGTCCTAGCTACTTGGGAGGCTGAGATAGGAGGATCGCTTGAGCCCAGGAGTTCAAGACTGCAGTGAACTGATTGTGTGATTGTGTGACTGCACTTCAGCCTGAGTGACAGAGTGAGACCATCTCTAATGAAATTAAAACAAAACAAAACAAAACAAAAAAAAACAGAAGAAGAGACACTAGAGTCTCTACAAGAGAGGAAATGCCATGTAAGGACATAGCAAGAAGGCGGCCATCTGTAAGCCAGGAAGAGAGGCCTTACCAGAAACCCACCTGGCTGGTGCCTCAATCTTGGACTTCTAACCTCCAGAACTGTGAGAACATAAATTTCTTTTGTTTAAGCCACCTAGTTTCTGGCATTTTGTTATGACAGCCCAAACTTAACACAACCAAGTTGCCCCTTCTTAGTTTGCTGAGTGCTTAGATTTTGTTTTTTTTGTTTGTTTGTTTTTGGACATTGTGTGGATGTTGGATTTTTATCAAATGCTTTTTCTGCATTGATGTTTCTGTACCTTTTAAGATGATGATATGGTTTTCTTTTTTAGGCTATTACTATATTGAGTTATACTCATTGGTTTTTGAATACTAAAACAGCTTTATATTATTATAGATTATCCTTCTTATATATTGTATTCAATTTGGTAAAATCTTCAAACAAAATAAAATTTGAGACAAAAGCATTCCTTGACATATATCAAATACTGTCCCCAACTGTTAGCAAATATGTTATCTTCAATCACCCATGAAATATTTATAAAAATTGGCCATAAACCAGTCCACTAAAAAAATCCTGACTGGGCGCAATGGCTCATGCCTGTAATCCTAGCACTTTGGGACCCAAGGCGGTTGGATCATCTGAGGTCAGGAGCTCGAGAGCAGCTTGGCCCACATGGTAAAACCCTGTCTCTACTAAAAATTAGCTGGACATGGCAGTGTGCACCTGTAATACAAAAAATGAGCTGAGCGTGGTGGGTGTGCACCTGTAATTCCAACTACTTGAGAGGCTGAGGCAGGAGAATCACTTGAACCCAGGAGGTGGAGGTTGCAGTGAGCTGAGTTGGCATCATTGCACTCCAGCCTAGGTGACAGAGAGGACTCCATCTCAAAAATAAATAAAAAATAAATAAAAATAAAAATCTCAACAAATATTAAGGAATTGGTATCATGCAGGCTGTATTCTCTGATGGTTGTGTAATTAGGTTAGATATTAATAATGAAAAAAGCAAATTGCCCCATACTTTTGAAAATGAAAAAAAGCCACTTCTAAATAACTCGTGGATCAAAGAAGAAATTATAATAGAAAATCAAAATATTTGGAACTGACTCAGAGAAAATATATCAGACTTGTGGGGTGAAGATGAAGGTTTATATAATGGGACATTTTTAACCTTTAGAAAGCTTCCTCAGTGAGTTTGTTCACTTTAAAAAATAAAAAAGTTTCTGTTTTTGTATAACATGGTGACTATAGTTAATAACAATATATTCTTAAGAAATGCTGAAAGTGGATGTTAAGTGTTCTCACCACAAAAAATAACTTTGTGAGGTAATGCATATGTTAGATTTAGTCATTCCACAATACATATATACTTCAAAACATCATGTTGGACAAGATAAATATGTACAATTATCAATTTAAAAAATAAGACCCAAAAGCTTCTATTAGAAAAGAGGAAAGGCTGAAAATGAATGAGCTAAGTAACTTCCACCTTAAGCTATTGATATGGTTTGGCTCTGTGTCCCCACCCAAATCTCATCTTGAATTGTAATCCCCCATGTGTTGAGGTGGGGACTTAGTGGGAAGTGATTGGATCATGAGAGTGGTTTTCCCATGCTGTTTTTGTGATAGTGAGTTCTCACGAGATCTGATGGTTTTATATGTGTTTGACAAGTTCCTCCTTCACACTCAGTCATGCTTGCTGTGTCTCCTGCCACCTTGTGAAGAAGGTGCCTGCTCCCCTTCCACCACCACTGTAAGTTTCCTGAGGCCTCTTCAGCCATGCAGTACTGTGAGTCAATTAAATCTCCCTTGTTTATGCATTACCTAGTCTCAGGTAGTATCTTCATAGCAGTGTGAGAATGGACTAATACAGCTATAAAAACAAAGTAGAAGAAACCCAAATAAAATAGAATGAAGTAATAACAGTAAGATTTCATTATTTTATTTTTACATTGCATTAATTCAGAACAACTTAGTAAACTTTTGATAACATTTATATGGAAGAGAAAAAGGCCAAGAAATAGCCAGTGTACTCCTAAAGAATAAAAAGAAATTGAAGAAAGGTGTCTGTAAATACCCCAACAGATATTAAGACTTATAAAGCTCTTACTGTATCATTACATATTTGGACAGTGGGGACATGGACAGGAATAGTTAAAATGGCCAGTGGAGCAGAATAGTCATGGAAACACACTGCTATAGAGGGTCCTTGACATGTGATGGAAATTGCACTGCAGAGTGATGGGGAAAGCATTCAAAACAAACAAAGTTCTGGGACAATTGGTTGTCCATATAGAAAAAATTATATTGAATTGGAAGTCACATCCTACACAAAAATCAGTTCTACGTGGTTTAAAAACAGATGTAATCGGCAAAACTTAAATTGACTAAACTTGTAGAATATTTTTCTGACCTCACAAAATTTTTTAGATGTGACAGAAAAATTGCTAACCGTAAAAATCCTGATAAATTCAGTGATATTAAAACTAAAACCTTTTATAAAAGGATGCTAGAAAGAAAGTGAAAATACAGCTTCTAAAATTAGGAAAGATATTTGTAATCCATATAACTGATAAAGGATTGATGTCCAGGATAGAAAGAACTCTAAAAGAATCAGCAGGAAAATGACAGACAGCCCAGTAGAAAGATGAACGAAAGACATGAGTAGACATCTCACACAGATACTGAATGGATACACAACCTTATTAGTCATCAAGGAAGTGCAAATGACATCTGGAGTGACATCATTTTATACACACTGGATTGAAAAGAAATTAAATATTTGACAATGCCAAAGGTTGATGAGGATTTGGAGCTAGGGACATTTATCTAGACATTAGGATGTTGAACACTTGTATTCCTTTTAACCTAGCAATTCCACTTTTAGGAATGTACCCTAGTGAAACCCTTGAACAAATATGCTAGAGATCATATATGAGTGTTCAAGCAGCACTATTCATAACAGCAAAAAAATTAGCAATAAGCAAATACCCGAAATGTTCCTTGACATGGGGATAAATTGTGACATACATGCATAATGAACACCAATATCAGTGAAAATTAATAAACCAGTGTTTTGTACAACAAGATGTGTGAAACTTAAAACCATAATATTGAATGGAAAGAAAGTCCCTAAATATAGCGTTCAGTAACTTCGTATGGCTTTAAGGGGAAGAAGGATGTTAAGATAAGAGGAATATGCAGATAGGTGCAACAGTTTTAATAACATACTAGTTCTTAAATTGAACAGTGAGTTCTCTGGGGTTCATTTCACTATGAAGCTTAATAAGATAAATATAGTATATGTATATAGTCTAATATATATCTCATATTACATGACAAAAATGTAAAAGTACTTGGCAGGAATATTTCCATTTTAGAAATGTAATGAAATTCTATACATTCTAAGTCAGCTTAACATTGTGAGTAGCCGGATTTTGTGGTAGTTATTTCAGAAAATTCTAGTATCCCTTAGAACCTTATGATCCTGGAGAGCCATCTACTGGAGAGTTGCTGCACATCCTCAAGACACGTTTAATATTTTCTTTCTGGCTTTTAAGTTTTGCACCCAATTGGATGCCCAAGTTAAAAAAAAAATCTGGAAATAAAAGCAGTGTCATTTCTAGGGCTTCAGTCACTTTACAGGTGGAAACAATGACTTTTGATTATTATTGGCGTAAGAATTCCCAGGAGAACGTATGCCTACAAGTGTTTCTTCATTGAGAAAGATACCACTGGGATGTGTCAGAGCCATTCCCTTCATAGAAGTGGGAGAAAGACTAATATGCACTCAGCCCATGCCTAGTAAAACTACCCTGTTTCTTTTCATGGCATGCTTCTTCTTTTTCACGTGGGCTAATTTTTTTTTTTTTTTTTTTTTTTGAGACAGAGTCTCGCTCTGTCGCCCAGGCTGGAGTGCAGTGGCGTGATCTCAGCTCACTGCAACCTCCGCCTCCCGGGTTCAAGCGATTCTCCTGCATCAGTCTTCCAAGTAGCTGGGACTAAGGGTGTGCACCACCACGCCCGTCTAAATTTTGTATTTTTAGTAGAGGCAGTTTTTCACCACATTAGCCAGGATGGTCTTGATCTCCTGACCTCGTGATTCACTTGCCTTGGCCTCCCAAAGTGCTGGGATTATAGCCGTGAGCCTCTGCACCTGGCCTCTAATTTGTTTACCTTAGATTTAATTTTAAACTTAGTAAAGGGAAGAGAAAGTCACTAAAAGAGAAATTTGATGTGTAAAACTCATGAATAAGTAGACAAAAGATGATGATTCAAACTAATCATTGTGATTCCAAAAAGGCAGAAAATACAGGTGAGACCCTATTCTCCTTGAAAGTCAAGAACAGACAGCAGATGTTAGGGAACAGGTGTTCCTGCTCTGGTTCTTCCTGCCGTCATTGTTGGGATGACACATTCTAAACCAAGACTTTTTCTATCTTTGATGCGTTAGTAACAGCCTGGAAGTGCTAGCTACTTCTGTATCTTCTGGAGGTCTGAAAAAATCAAAGCTGTGATAAAAATGCAGTTAGAGAAACGGAGCACCTTTGGGGGGAACTGCCTATTAAACAACACATGTTTGTAGCAGAGTCAGGTTACTCAAATTACTCAGGGTCATAGGGCAAAATTTCTCCCATATAGTTTATTGCTTTTGTTGAGAGTTAACCCATGACTCTGGTCCTGAACAAAGTGAAAACTCTCGATTTTGGTAACCCTAGATGGAAATATTTGCAATGAATAAAGAAAACGGTCTGATCTAGAGAGGCAAAAATTCTAGGTTTGCACAAGCTCATTTAAGCCTCTGCTGTGATATTTGAGTATCCAACATAGTTTTTTTTTCACTGACCAAGTAGCCTGTAAGTAAAACAAAACTTATAAACCTTGTTCCCTATTAGCTAAGAATGTAAGTTTGGAGAATAAAGCCTGAAAAACTGTTTGAGTCTCTTGGAAGGAAAGCCCCATGTAAGTACAAAGTATTGTCGTGAGCTTTGAACAGCTGTTAAGAAATTGTCAGAGATCTGCCAGACAGATAAAGTTGGCTTAGAGAGGGTACCGTGTAGACACATTTTGTCTGCCTGCCACTTGCAACAAGACATTTCTCTATTTGAGCTGTGGATGCACTGTTTAATATCACTAAGCATCTCTTGGCCATGTGGCACTGTTCTCTGACGTTTCTGTTTAACGTTTCTTAGTTTTATTCTTAACTGTTTCAGTTCACCTCAAGTACAGCAGTCAGAAATTGAACTATGTCCCAGTCCCTCTTACATGCTGAACCATCTACTGTCCGAACACCTAAGTTAGGGTTTTGGCTGACATCTCATCCAGGTTTTTCACTATTGTTAAGTGTCGGAATTCTTGATGGTGGACATGCTAGCAGGAGCAACAGATTAATCCCAAGTGACTTGATCTCGGTAAGGATGCTATGGAAAAATCCATTAGCTCCATGGCAAGGAGCCCGTCATTCCTGTCTGTGCATGCTGGACTCAGTGGGACACGTCTTCTAAGGAGATGCTGGTTCAACAAGAGTGAAAAGGGAATTTTTCATAATGTGGATTATGTGTTTGGGAGTGGGAACAGTGCAGTTTGTTGGGAGGATTTTGGCTGTCAAGAGAGATGGTTACTTAGAAACCATTCTTCCTGCCCCTTTGCTGCTAGGGTTGCTGTTAGTGTTTGGTGTTATGACATAATCAGTGCCACAGCAACTTGTGAAAAAGAAGTGTCAGTTACGAGGATGAACTTTCCAATTCTAGGTAACTTGACTAGAAGGAACTTTTCAGGCTGAACTCTCTGAACCTTCCTTTCCTGGATTGCAATGTTTTTAGAGAGTGTCAGAACAAATATAACTTTACGTCTTTGAGCATTATCACTGGTTATTGACATAGGACATATATCTGCTATGCATAGTAAACCAAGATTAATTCTTTCTTTCTTTCTTCTTTCTTTCTTTCTTTTTCTTTTCTTTCTTTCTTTTTTTTTTTTTTTTTTTTGACATGGAGTCTTACTCTGTCGCCCAGGCTTGAGTGCAGTGGCTTGATCTTGGCTCACTGCAAGTCCCAGGTTCAAGCAATTCTCCTGCCTTAGCTTCTCAAGCGGCTGGGACTACAGGCATGCACCGCCATGCCCGGCTAATTTTCGTAGTGTTAGCAGAGATGGGGTTTTACCATGTCGGCCAGGATGGTCTCAATCTCCTGAACTCGTCGTGATCCACCCGCCTTGGCCTCCCAAAGTGTTGGGATTACAGGCGTGAGCCACTATATCTAGCCCAATTGTTTCTTTTTGGAGGTTCAGTTTTCTTTCTCTATGCTATTTTTATTTGGAATAATTGTGTGTATGTGTCTTTTACCTTGACCTCATGCTTATTTGGAGTTCAGATGAATGAAAATAAAATTTGGGGTTTATTTAAACAAAATTGCAAAACTCAGGCATTACCCTCTAACCTTTAAGTATAACTTGGTAGTGTTATTTGATTGAGTTCTTTAATTTTAGTTCTTGGGCCAGGCAGGGATCCTGTTATTTTTGGCATAGTTTTATTTGCTGAACGTTTATGGCATGTCATTGTTCGTTGTGTCCAGAGATGTTCATGACGTCATTATTTATCTTGGGTGTAACTAATTGAAAGACTGGCTGAAATACAGATGACTTTCTCTTCAGTTTTTATGAATGGAAGATGAACTCTGGTTTGTTTTACACCTGTTGGTCTTCTATGTTGCCTTTGTGGTTGCAAGAGTATTCAGAGGAATGTGTTACTGATTGTTTATTAAGTGTTACTCTGTGATTCCTTAGATCTGCGTTTAAAAAACTGCATCTATCTCATTGTTTATGCACTTTTTCATGTATTCATTCATTCATTCATTCATTCATTCATTCAGAAAATACTTATTGAGCGCTATTGATTGTCAAGTACTTACTAGTCACTGATGATACAACAGGGGACAAGACCATCTTTCCTTTATTGGATAGTTTTCTACCTTTCTGGTTCAAGTTACTATAACATACATTAGTTTGCTAATTTGAAGAAAGGTGATAATACCTTTTTGTTACTGATCTGTAATAGTAGTCAGGTTCTATTGGTAATTGAAGCAGGGTACAGGTGACATACAACTGAAGATGTTTAATAGCTATAAAATAATTGTAGGCTCCTAAAAAGAACATTTTCTGGCAGAAAAAGATTATGAGAGAATAAGGTAGACTAAAAGAGAAACCTCATTCTAATAAGGTTGACTTCCTTCTATCTTCTCCACACAGTTACCAAAACTTTCTTTTTCTATGGCTGTCTTCTCAGGCTAGCTCTATGACTTTGTACATATTAAAAGGACAAATAGTAAATCTTATAAGTTGCTTTGTGCTGAAGGGTGAAGCTGGTAGTACAAGGAGAAAACTTTCCTGTTATATCCCACATGTAAATCAGGGACTTCCTTACTTTCCCATAATACAAATTGTATACGACTCAATAAGAAGCTTCTAGAGAGAGTACTCCTCGGTTTTATTGTCTGACACAGAGGAAGGCATCTCATGTTGGACATTTCAGGGCAGAGAGAAGGAGAAGGAAGTCTGCCAATGTGAATGAGTGTGGGAGAGTTTGAGACATGTTGACCCTAGCAGCATCCTCCAAGTCACATTATAAAGGTACCTGCCTTCTTGTTGGGCTAGGCTTGCTTACTTGCAACCCTCTCTTTGGGGTAGATAATAGGTTGGAGTAAAGTGACTTTTGAGGTGCCTTTCATTTTTTATAATTCTATACTTTAAAGAGAAGAGATTGGCTGAAGGTGTTGAGGACCAAGTAGAAGTTGTCTTTGGTGGATGGTAGTGGTCAGAGAACAGTGATCCTAGGAGATCAGGATTGTATAGTCACAATTGTTTTATCAATACAAACCTCTTAGGTTTGTGGGGAGCAAAGGACACTAACATTAATTTTATAATGCTTCAAAAATAAATAAATGGGGTCAGACACAGTGGCTCACAGCTGTAATCCAGCACTTTGGGAGGATCACTTGAACCCAGGAGGCTGAGGCTGTAGTGAGCCATGTGCACATTACTGCACTCCAGGTTGGGTGACAGAGCAAGACTCCATCTCAAAAAAAAAAAAAAAAAAATAGTGATCTTTTTAGACAGTTGCTGTCTATAGGAGGAAGGGCCACAAAGTCTTTAAATAGGGGTTTTTTTTTTTTTTTTTGGCAGGGAGGGGGACGGGGGCTTGGTTTTATGAATAATAGAAATTTATTTCCTCATAGTTCTGGAGGATAAGTCCAAGACCAAGGTGCCAGCATCTGGCAGGGGTCTTCTTGCTGCATCCTCATGTGGTGGAAGAGCAGAAGAGCATGAGCCCACTCCCATAGCCCTTTTTATAAGGGCACCAATCTATTAATTTACAAACTTGAATTTTGGAGGATGCATGCAGACCATAGCAGAGAGGATCCTTCCTGCCTCTTCCAGCTTCTAGTGGCTCAAGTATTCCTCAGCTTGTGGCTGTATCACTCCAGTGTCTGCCTCCCTCTCCACATAACTTTCTCTTTGTCTCTGTGTCTGTATCTCAAGTCTTTCTCTGCCTTACTTTTTTTTTGAGGTAGAGTTTTAATCTTGTTGCCCAGGCTGGAGTGCAATGGTGCGATCACAGCTCACTGCAACCTGCACCTCCCAGGTTTAAGCAATTCTCCTGTGTCAGCCTCTCGTGTAGCTGGGATTGCAGGCATGCATCACCACGCCTAGCTAATTTTGTATTTTTAGTAGAGACAAGGTTTCTCCACATTGGTCAGTCTGGTCTTGAGCTCCTGACCTCAGGTGATCCACCTGCCTTGGCCTCCCAAAGTGCTGGGATTACAGGTGTGAGCCACAGTGCCTGACCTCCGCCTTACTCTTATAAGGACTTTTTGTCATTGTACTTAAGGTCCACCAAGATAATCCAAGACTATTTCATTCCCAAATCTTTAACTTACTTGTACTTGCAAAGATTCTTTTACCAAACGAGGTCACATTTGCAGGTTCTAGGGGCCCAGATGTGGGTTTATCTCTTTGGGGCCACCGTTCCACCCACTGCTGTCTCCAAAACACATCTCAAATCTGTCCACTTTTCCACCTTCACTGCACCACCGTGGTTCTTCTTTCCTGGGACTCCTGCCATCAACCTCTCTTGCTTTCCTTTCTCTACCCCATAACCCATTTTCCACACAGCCTGAGGAATATTTTAAAACCCTACCCCAAACCATGTATCCCTACCTAAGGCCCTCCACTGCCTTCTCTTACCTGTGCAGAGCTGGTCTCCCGCTGAGAATTTACATCTTCACACAAAACATCACCACCTTGAGGTGAGCTCCCAGTGATTTTGAGCTCATGTGCTCATGCCGCCCTTCCACCACCCAGCCCAGCACGCCACCAGGTTTCATTTTATTCTCAGCATTTACCACAACTTGGAAGCATTTCTCTCTCTCTCTCTCTCTCCCATTCATTTACCCATCCCTCCTTCAACCCACCTACATACCCATCCATTTGTGAAATTAAAGAACAGAATTCTTTTTTGTGAGGAATATCTTTAGCATATTTTAAAACAATTTCATCACCTACCCTCCTCTCCACACCCTCTCCACCACTTTCTCTTCTATTAATGGTGGGTTATTCATGTCCATGGTCTCTGGGCTTTTCACGTCCTCACTGCTGTTTCCTATCATACTACCTGGCAGGGCAGGCAAAACAAATTGAGATTTTTTTCTGGTTAAAATCTCCAAACAAAGTTGTATATAAAAAGAAAAAACGCAAAGAATTTTAAAAGTGTCATTTTTACCTACGAAATGACTTGCTAGAGTTTCTATTTACGGATTGACTGTTACCTCATTGAAGGACAAAAGGTTAAGATTTTGGCAGTGAACTTCTTTAGCTGTCAGACCATTGCTTGGGCTGTGCAGCAGATGCATTTCCTTTTCAATCCCCACAGCTTGCTGCTGTTGCTTTCCTGCTCATTGCTTCTGTGAAAATCATTGTTCTTTTCCTTCTTCTCTGTTTTGATCTCTTTGTTTGAACTGTCTTCTGCTTTCGTTTCACCATTCTGATGGAAATCTAAGTGTTGTTTTGTGGAACAACTCTCCCCCTTGATCCGTCCAGGCACTTGCATGCCCAATTTGTGACAGAATTCTCTCTCTGTTTTCATTTCTGCTGCTTGGAGACCTGATACCAATTTGTGAACAGTCGCATGTATGGTGCCGTCATCACCGATGTACTGCAGTGAGTGGGTGTGATGCATCACGGTCCTACATGCAGGGCAGGTGGTGTTCTCTTGCAAATACTTTACCAGGCAACCCCTACAGAATGTGTGCAGACACTTGGTCACCCTGGTTGCATCAATGAGGTGCCCACTACACAGGTGGCAGGTGATGTGCCTTAGTGTCCCACGGCTTAATCCTTCTGGTCAACTTCTTTGGCTTTTCCTCTGGATATCTGTCTGCTTGTTTTTCTTTCTGCCTTGCCATGGAGGCCCCACATCATCACTCTGACTCACTGGTTCTGCCTCACTCTGCACTCTGGTTCACTTCTGGCCCTTGCTGTTTTTCCATTTTCTAGCACAGAAACAGTCACTTTTGAGGGATGGCCAGGAGTCCCTGCTACATTGTGAAGCTGTGGTCTTGGTCTTGGGGGTACAGGCAGGGGCACTCCAGGAGAAGGAAGGGGTGCCATTTCTTCCGGATCCAGCCCCAAGAGTAGGAGAGAAAACCTGTCAAGAATCTAAAATAAAGACATGGGAGTCCTCAGATAGTTTTAATGGTTCCTGATAGTTTTCCTCATAATCTAAATTTCCATCATTTTTCCTCTATCCAGCCTCCTTTTCAATTTCTCTTTAATTAGAGTCCCTGGTCCACCTTTATAATGACTCCTTCACACACAATCAATACCCTTTCTTACCCTCTCTCTATCCCTCACACTCTCAGTTGAACTCTTCTGGTAAAACTTGCTGCTGGTGAAATCTCTGTGCCTACTCACCTCTCCACCCATGCCTGTACCCAAGCAGCTGAATGTGGCTTGAGAAAAACTCACAACCATCTTAACAGGTCTCACTTTAGATATATGATGTCACATCTGAAGTGGGCCTTGAGAGCTGCCTGGCAGTCCTGCCCCATTTCTCTGAGAATTTACTCGCCCACGACTATTTCACACTTTTTCTTCTCGCCTCAAACCACCAACATTTCTCTTTTCCTTTCCAGTTTTTTTTTTTTTTGAGATGGAGTCTTACTCTGTCTCCCAGGCTGGAGTGCAGTGGCGTGATCTTGGCTCACTGCAAGCTCCGCCTCCCAGGTTCACGCCATTCTCCTGCCTCAGCCTCCAAGGCAGCTGGGACTACAGGTGCCCGCCACCTCACCCGGCTACTTTTTTTTATTTTTAGTAGAGACGGGGTTTCACCATGTTAGCCAGGATGGTCTCGATCTCCTAACCTCGTGATCCGCCTGTCTCGGCCTCCCAAAGTGCTGGGATTACAGGCGTGAGCCACCGCGCCCGGCCCAGTTTTTTTATTTGACTGAGAATAATCTTCCTGCACTGTGCCTGTTTCTCTGCCTTTCCTTTTTCATACCGTTACAGGGAAGGATGTATCCAAACAGGCCTGTGCACTGGATCCTGTCTTCTTTTAGTCATTATGAAGAAGCCAATCTGTCCACTATGTGCCAGGCTTATTTTTAAGTACCTTACAAATTAACTAATGAAATCCTTACAACAGCCTTGTGAGGTAGGAATAATGTCAGTTTTACAGATGAGGAGGTTGAGGCACAGCAAAATTCAGCAACATGTGCAAAATCACACAGTCATGATAAATTTGTGCGGCTTCCGAGTCTATGCATGCAGCCCTTGTATAATACCATGTCTCCCAGGATAGTCTCCCACAGCTGCTTCTGTCTTTCCTACCTCATTGATTGCCCCTCTTGATGAGATCTGACACATTAACTTCCAAGCAGGTTCTATTTTCTATATTCTATTTTAAGACCCTACTGTTGACCCTGTGTCTCTCTCCAGCTGCACCCTATTTTCTCTGTTCTCCTTTTAGCCAAATTTCTGGTAAGAATTTTTTTGTTTGCTGTGTCTTCTGTTCTAATCTTTTTTTGAACCACTCCAACCTGGCCTTTGTCTGTGTCATTCCTCAGAAACAACTTTTGTCAAGGTCACCCGTGCCCTCCCAATGCCAAGCCAGAGGGACAGTCAGTCTCTTACTCGGACCCTTGGAGATGCTTTCTTCATTTGCCTTCCCTGGCACCACAGACTTCTTGGATTGTCTCCCACCCCGGTGATTACTCCTGTATCCCGTGTGGATCTTCCTCTGCTGGTCACCCTCTAAGTGGTGGCTTTCCCCAGGAATGTGGTCTGGACCATTTCCCTTTCTGTGTATACTCACCTTCTTGATAATCTCAGCCAGTCTCAAGGCTTTGAATATTATTAATAAGTTGGCAATTCCCAAACTTTTATCTCTAGCTTTGAAACTTCTCTAGACTTCTAACATTTCCTTGGATGCCATAGGCCATCACACAGTTGCCATATCTCAAATACAAATTCTTGCTTTGACTCTTTATCTTTTGGATCCCGTTTTCAGTCATGTGGGATCTTCCTTTTGCATCTCACATTGTAATTATCAGCAGGGTTCTACCTTGACATTACATCCCAGATGTGACTAGCTCTCTCCTCTTTCCAGATTGTACCCTAGTCCAAAGCACCATAATCTATTCCTGGTTTTTAAATGGACTCCTTATTAGCCTTCTTGCTTCATCTCTTGCTTTGATATAGCCTGTTCTCCATCCTGTTGCTAGAGTCATTCTTTAAAAATATAAGTCAGTACTACCTGTTCCCAAAAAACCTATTGAAATAAACAAAACACTCAAAAAAAAAAAAAAAAAAAAAAGTCAGGATGGAAGAAAATCTGCTTCTTCCTACCTCATTTCCTGTATTTGCCCTGACCCTCCCAGCCCAGGCTTCTTTGCCATTCTTTGAACACAGCAAGGCCACAGCTGCCTA
>NW_012103798.1:1770456-1773991 GCF_000951045.1 Mandrillus leucophaeus
TGGGGGAGAATTACCTGTTGCAGTAACTGCTGTGCCGAGAATCAAGGGGAGAGACCAAAGGGAAGGCCTTCTGTGAACTTTGTGGGCACTTACCAGGGGCTTCAGGGGTGCATCCATGGTGAGGATGGGGCCTTGAAGTGTTGCTAGGAGATTAACATTGGTGAAACAAAATGAAATTGGGGATCTTATGTTCCTTAAACCCACTCCACTTGAAGCATTGAAAATGACAACTTGTGGTGAAGTGCCGTGGCTCATACCTATAATACTAGTATTGTGGGAGGTAGAGGGAGGAGGATTGCTTGAGCCCAGGAATTTGAGACTACGGTGAACCATGATCATGCCACCGCACTCCAGCCTGGGTGACAGAGCAAGACTCCGTATCAAAAAAAAAAAAAAAAAAAAAAAAAAAAAAAAGAAAACGGCAAATTGTGAATGTTAACTCTTACAATGAAGATAATGGGATAATGGTAATTTTTAATGTGTTGCCTTTCTGACCACTCCTGGTGAATATCCCATTTCCCAATTCCTTTAGAGTTGGATTGAGAATGTTGATGCAATTATTTCCAGTTTCTTGGATTACTCTTCCTTAGAGAGAACAAGATCCAAGAGTGAATTTATGTGCTCCTTACTTAACATTGTTGTGAGTTCTACTCACTGATGTGGATGAATAGAAAAAACCATGCCAAAATAATGAATTGTCTCCTTTAACATTATGAGCTATAAAGGGATGGGAACAGCTTCTTTTAAGTTCTGTTAGTATCCCAGTGTGCTAACTGATAAACTTTTAATGATCTCCAGAAAACAGCAAGGGGATGTTCACTACCCTTGTAAATATAAATGACTTTAATAACAAATCATATTACTTGAACTTTGACTCCCGGTAAACATGACACCTGATACTGAGCTGACATAACTATGGTTTTGAAAGTTTAAACTCTAGGACATGTGGTGGGTGTATAATCCTACAAAGTTCACATTGTCTGACTTTGGCTATAAAGATGTGTTTCAAAAGGCCAAACAATTATTTTGTAGTGTTTGGATCATTTCCAAGGATTCATTTGTTTCAGCATAAACTCATTTTATGTTTATGCTTCCCTTTGATTTCTTTTTGCCTAGAGGGAGAAGACGACGAGGATGAAGAAGACGAAGAAGATGAAGATGAAGAAGAGGAAGATGAGGAAGAAGATGAGGAAGATAAAGATGCAGACTCGCTGGATGAGGGCTTGGACGGTGACACTGAGCTGCCAGGTTTCACCCTCCCTGGTATCACATCCCAGGAACCAGGCTTAGAGCAGGGAAACATGGACCTGTTGGAGGGAGCTACCTACCAGGTGCCAGATGCCCTCGAGTGGGAACAGCAGAATCAAGGCCTGGGTAAGAGTCATGTGTATTTCCCTTTTCCTCCCTTCTCCCCTCCTTTTATATTTCTAAGATGACAGCCTTCTTTCATTGCCATCTGTTGTACAGAAAAATGGATTTTCTGTGTTTATGGGTAGTTTCTACATTTATGGGTGGTTAAGAATATAAGTGTAAACTCATCGAAGAAATAACTGATAATTAAAAATTAAAAATTGTCAGTTTATTTCTTCGATGAGCCATGATTTTTCTATTCAGTCTTGTGGTTGCATTACCTTGTCAAACACAATTTCATTTCAACAGCTAGGGTGGTCAGACCACTCCATGCTCACCCTCTCTTATTTGTGGCCTGTGCTTGTGGTAAGAGACTTGGAGGATGCAGGCTACTCCTCAGCTCTTCCTTCCACATCAGCAGGGAAGCTCCCCAGTCTGTCCTTTTCCTCTCATCAGAGGGAGACACTCTTAAGCTCTCAGTGACTCCTTGAGGCCCTATTCCCTTGACCTGAGGTGAAGTAATCTCTTCTCCAAAGAAACTCTTCCTAAAATGCTCCTAGTCTTTAACAGCTGGGCACACTGATTCCTTCAGTGTGGCAGATGTTAGGTTTAAGTGTCACAAAAACTGGTAAAAGTACTAGTTTTGGGGATATGTCATTGAAAACTTGGAAGTTGGTCTGGGCCTTTGCTCTGAATGTGATTCCGGGAGTTGCACTCTATAGATTGGCATATACGTTGTAGTTGAAATGTAGCTGGGATTTCCTGTGGAATATGCTACAGAAAGAAGATAAAAAGGGATGGGCTTCCAGTGGACAGACAACATTTCTTGAATTACTTTCTGGCCAAATTCAGCATGCATTGGGCAATGATTACTTTAAAAACATGTCACATGAAACTGGTAAAAACTTATAAGGGTATCAAAATATTATAATATCAAAATACTATAAAACAAACACAAAATAAGATGAACTTTGGTCTGTGAACAAGTGAATGAATATTTAGTCTGAAATCCTTCTGTTCTACATGAGCAGGATTGAAATGAATGAAATAAGATACAAAATACAAAGATAACTTATACAGAACAGGTTGAAAACAGACAAAAATCTACACATAGAGTGACTCCTTGGGTTGTGCACAACTTTATAATATGGAGGTATCATGTACAGTTAAACAGCCTTTCAGTATGGACGGGATGGATATTCAGACACTCTAGCACTTTATTGGAGAGAGGAGTGAGGAAGACAGGGTTGCCTTAGCATAGAATTAGGAACATCATATGGCATCTACCCTGGATTGTGGTCAAAGAAATGAAGTTTCACCACTTATGAAGTGGACTTGCCATCTGTGAGTAATTATAAGTAATTGGAGGGTCTTAGAAAACTATAAGGAGGCTCTGAATCAAGGCTAAAATGATCATTTGGGCTGTGGTATGATCATGCTCCTCAATGCAAATTTACCACTGAATAGGAGTCAGGTTTTTAAGGAATCAACTTTACTGAGGTATATATTATACACAATAAATTGCACCCACTGAAAGCGTACGATGTGATGAGTTTTGGGAGTTACATATACCCATGCAACCCCCATCACAATCATGCTGCAGAGCATTTCCATCATCCCACCACCAGTGATTCCTCATGTCCCTTTGCAGTCCATCCCTCCCTCAGCCCCCAACCCCAGGTAACCACTGGCCTTCTTTGGTCACTATAGATTCATTTGCATTTTCTAGAATTTTGTACTAATGACATCATATGGTATATACCATTTTGTGTCTGGCATAGATCACTTAGCATAATGATTTTGAGATTCAACTATGTTGTATGTATCAGTAGTTTGTTCCTTGTTATATATAACATACACATGTGTACACACATGCATACACTCACACACATGTCCACACACACATATAGATAGCTGACTAGTATTCAATTGTATGGATATGCTATGTTTTGCTCATCTGGTCACCTGTTGATGAACACCTGCGTTGTTCCCTATTTTGGCTAATAGCAGTTAAATTTTAAGGCTTGTCAGGCTTGAGGCTTAGGACAAAAAGATCTATTTTCCTCCTGTCCTGACTCCTGATTTCAGTCCCTTTGGACAACTAAAGTTTCTTTGTTTCTTTCCTTCTTCTTTCCTTCTTTCCTTCTTCTCTCCTTCTCTCCTTCTTTCCTTCCTTCCCTCCCTC
>NW_012103798.1:1774207-1778604 GCF_000951045.1 Mandrillus leucophaeus
TTCCTTCCTTCTTTTTTTGAGACGGAGTCTCACTCTGTCACCCAGGCTGTAGTGCAGTGGCACGATCTTGACTCACTGCAACTTCTGCCTCCTGGGTTCAAACAACTCTCTGCCTCAGCCTCCCGAGCAGCTGGGACTACAGGCACCCGCCACCACGCCCAGCTAATTTTTGTATTTTTATTAGAGACAGAGTTTTACCATATTGTCCGTGCTAGTCCCAAACACTTGACCCCAGGTGATTTGCCTGCCGCGGCCTCCCAAAGTGCTGGGATTACAAGCGTGACCCACCGTGCCCAGCCACAGCTTAAGTTTCTTAAATTAGTGATACCAGTTTAGTAATTTTTTATGCTTTTAAAAATGATTTCTTCAGATCCTGAGTTTTAAAAAACATATCAGACTTTTTCTTGTTGTTTACTGTTTCTCTAGGTGTCTCTTAGTTTTTGCTGTTGCTTCTTTTTCTAATAAATTCATTTTGTCAACATATTTTCAGCATTGTGGGTGTCCTGGGAACCAAAGCAAGGAACAAGTGTTTCAAACTGTTCTTCTTACTGTGAGAAGATTGTGTTTGAGGAGTGTCTGGGTCTAGAATTTTATTAGCCCACCAACCTTTTCTTGGAAGGACAGGAATATTTCCTAGTAATTCAAAACCGATAACAACTTCTGGATCAATATTAAATGGTACAGTTTACTAAATACTCTCAGGTCAGGTAAAATAGTAGAAACCCTTTCTTTGTGATGGATTTTATGGTACGTGGAATAATGACTCCCTGAAGATGTCCGTGTCCTAATATCTGGAACCTGTGAATAAATTGCCCTACATGGAAAAAGAGACTTTGCTGATTTGATTAAATTAAGGATCTCTAGGCTGCGCACAGTGGCTCACATCTGTAATCCCAGTGCTTTGAGAGGCTGAGGCAGAAGGATTGTTTGAGACCAGGAATTTGAGGACAGCCTGGGGCACATAGCAAGACCCCATCTCTACAAAAACTGCAAAAAGTTAGCTGAGGGTGGTATGTGCCTGTAGTCCCAGCTACTCAGGAGGCTGAGGCTGGAGGATCACTTGAGCCAGGTGTATTAGTTCATTCTCATGCTGCTATGAAAAGATACCTGAGACTGGGTAATTTATAAAGGAAAGAGGTTTAATTGACTCAGAGTTCTGCAGGGCTGGGGAGGCCTCAGGAAATTTACAATCATGGCAGAAGGGGAAGCAAACATGTCCTTCTTCACATGGTAGCAGGAAGGAAAATTGCAGTGGGGGAAAAGTCCCCTATAAAATCATCAAATCTTGTGAGAACTCAGTCACTACTATGAGAACAGCATGGGGAAACTGCCCACATAAATGAAGCACCTCCCACGAAGTCCGTCCCAGGACACATGGGGATTATGGGAGGTCCAATTCAAGATGAGATTTGGGTTGAGGCACAGCCAAACCATATCACCAGGAGTTTAAGGCTGGAATAAGCCATGATTATGCCACTGTATTCCAGCCTGGGTGACAGAGTAAAACGCTGTCTTAAAAAAAAAAAAAAAAAAAAAAATTAAAGATCTTTAAATTGGAATGGGGAGGTTATCCTGGATTATTGGGTGGGCTCATTATAATTACAAAGGTTCTTGTAAGAGGGAAGTAGGAGGTTCAGAGTCAGAAAAGAAGATGTGATGATGGGAGCAGAGGTTGGAGTGATGTAGCCATTAGCCAAGGAATGCTGTCAGTCTCTAGAAGCTGGAAAAGGCAAGGAAACTGACTCTCCTCCAAGGCCTCTGGAAGGAATACAGCCCTGCCAATATCTTGGTTTTAGCTTAGTGAGACCCAGTTCAGACTTTTGACCTCCAGAACTGCAAAGTAATATGTTTGTGTTATCTGAAGCCACACGTTTGTGGTAATTTATTACAGCCTCTATAGGAAATGGATTCAGATTTCAATAGGTATTTAAGGAGCAGCAGCATTTTGAAAGCAAAGCCTCATGGCAGCTATGCTCAGAGTGTAAACATTGTGAAATTACGTATACTTTTTCCTGTAATGAATCAATAAAAAATGCAAACACTGAGATCCTTTGAAAAGTAATTCTATTTAATATGATAACACTTTAATTGGCTGTCCGCTTCATTCCTATTTTTAAATGGGGTTGTTTTATTTATAGGTTATCACCTCCATTTTTACAATATGAATGGTATTCCAAAGCAAATGCTAAAACCCATATAAATTTTTAAAAATGAACAGATTGAGGTGGGTAGTGAACTAAAAATAATGCAAACTCTTGGAATAGATTATAGTCTCACTTCCTGTGAAGTGCCAAGAGCAGGAACATAGAAGACTTTCTAAGGCAAAGCAGTAGATTCAGGCCTCAAATTTTCTGTACTTCTGTTTTCTGCACTGTTACATATGCATTGCCTCTGAAGCTTTGGAGGGAGAGAACTTTGTTTCTTCATCTTGCCTCTGGGAATTGTGACTGTGGAGTGAACTGTGTGTTGTTGGGATAGAGAGCATCACGAGTGAAAGTTCCATGTGAGGTGTATTGACAGATGGGTCAAATGCTAGTAGCATATAGGAAGCTCTGTATTCACATATGCAGAATTAATTTCTTCTCTCATCTAACAGGTTCATTTTCACATTTATTAACAAGAACCTGTACAGAGAGCAGACTTTGTGACCCACACCACTTCTTATCCTGTTGCTATAATAAATCACACAATTATCCTCCCTAAAGTGTAAAAATCAATATGACCAAAGATGAATCAAGATATCTATTTTAATGTTTATTTCCAATGTAATTAATACCTAGAAATTCATTTCTTTTTTCTTTCTATATTTGTTAAAATGCCTTCAGTTACAGATTGTAGAAATCCTAATTTAAATTTGTTTATAGAATGAAGAAATCCATTTTTTTCCCTCAAAACAAGAAGTCCAGAAATAAAACTCCTGGTCTATTGATGCAGAACCCCAATTGTCAGCAGTGACACAAGTTTTTTCCATTTTGCTGTGCATCCTTGGTGTGTTGATTTGGCCCTCAGGCTGGCTTCCTTTTAGTTGCAATGGCTGCAACAATTTCAGGTTTAAGAAAAGACATCGTTCAGAGAAGGAAGGCAACTGTCTTTTCACTGTGCTTCTTTCTTTCTTTCTCTCTTTTCTTTTCCTTTCCTTTCCTTTCCTTTCCTTTCCTTTCCTTTCCTTTCCTTTCCTTTCCTTTCCTTTTCTTTTCTTTCCTTTCCTTTCCTTTCCTTTCTTTCTTTTCTTTCTTTCTTCCTTTCTTTTTTTTTTTCTGAGATGGAGTCTTACTTTGTCACCCAGGCTGGAGTGCAGTGGTGTGATCTTGGCCCACTACAACCTCCACCTTCCGATTTCAAGTGATTCTCCTGCCTCAACCTCCCCAGTAGCTGGGATTACAGGCATGCACCATGCCTGCAATTTTTGGATTTTCAGTAGAGATGGTGTTTTGCCATGTTGGCCAGGCTGATCTTGAACTCCTGACCTCAAGTGATCTGCCTGCCTTGGCCTCCCAAAGTGCTGGGATTACAGGCATGAGCTACTGTGCCTGGCCCACTGTGCCTCTCCCCTCCCCTCCCCTCCCCTCTCCTCTTCTCTTTTCCACAGGGTCTCACTCTGTCTCCCAGGCTGGAGTGCAGTGGTGTGATCTCAGCTCATTGCAACCTCCACCTCTCGGGTTCAAGTGATTCGCCTGCCTCAGCTGCCCGAGTAGCTGGGATAACAGGCACATACCACCACAGCCCAGCTATTTTTTTTGTATTTTTACTAGAGGGGTTTCACAATATTGGCCAGGTTGGTCTTGCACTCCCGACCTCAAGTGGTCTGTCTGCCTTGGCCGCCTAAAGTGCCGAGATTACAGGTGTGAGCCACTGTGCCTGGCCACTGTACTTCTTTCTTAAGAGAGAGGCAGCCTTTCAAGAATCCCCCAGTAGACTATACCATGCCCCTGCTTGGGTGAGATTAGGTTCATGGCCATATCTGAACAATTGTTCGCAAGGGGCATGTAGTCACATGATGGGTGGAATGGATGGAGCCAGGGGGCAGTTACCACGTGTGTCACACGTGGTTTCTGTGTTGTTCTGTTTTCTTCTCTTGTTGGTGATACACATCTATGTCTCTTCTATCCTCTAAGAATCCCATGACCAATCTGGTTAAATTATTATCTTTATTTTGTTTGAGTTCATGAGTTCTGGTTGAGAGCTTGAGGGTGGCATTGTTCCATCTCAAGAAGGGATCATTTTTGGCTACTTTAGAGTTTGGTTGATGTTCCAGATCGATAAAGCTATCGGTTTGTTATTTGAGAATTATTATAGCTGTCTTTACTTTTTTCTTTTTTTTTTTTCTTTTTTTAAATTATACTTTATGTTCTAGTGTACATGTGCACAACGTGCAGGTTTGTTACATATGTATACAT
>NW_012103798.1:1778654-1778947 GCF_000951045.1 Mandrillus leucophaeus
TCTTTCACATGCCTTGTAAGTTGGATTCCTAGGTATTTTATTCTCTTTGAAGCAATTGTGAATGGGAGTTCACTCATGATTTGGCTCTCTGTCTGCTATTGGTGTATAAGAATGCTTGTGATTTTTGCACATTGATTTTTTATCCTGAGACTTTGCTGAAGTTGCTTATCAGCTTAAGGAGATTTTGGGCTGAGATGATGGGGTTTTCTAAATAGACAATCGTGTCATCTGCAAACAGGGGCAATTTAACTTCTTGTTTTCCTAATTGAATACACTTTATTTCTTTCTCCTGC
>NW_012103798.1:1781450-1784442 GCF_000951045.1 Mandrillus leucophaeus
TTCTCTGTATTTCCTGAATTTGAATGTTGGCCTGCCTTGCTTGATTGGGGAAGTTCTTCTGAATAATATCCTGCAGAGTGTTTTCCAACTTGGTTCCATTCCCCCTGTCACTTTCAGGTACACAAATCAGACGTAGATTTGGTCTTTTCACATAGTCCCATATTTCTTGGAGGCTTTCTTCACTTATTTTTACTCTTTTTTCTCTAAACTTCTCTTCTCGCTTCATTTCATTCATTTGATCTTCAATTGCTGATACTCTTTCTTCCAGTTGATCCAGTTGGTTACTGAAGCTTGTGCATTTGTCACATAGTTCTCATATCATGGTTTTCATCTCTGTCAAGTCGTTTATGGACTTCTCTACATTGGTTATTCTAGTTACCCATTCGTCACTTCTTTTTTCAAAGTTTTTAGTTTCTTTGCACTGGGTTTGTAGCTCCTCCTTTAGCTCTGGGAAGTTTAATCGACTGAAGCCTTCTTCTCTCAACTCGTCAAAGTCATTCTCCGTCCAGCTTTGTTCCATTGCTGGCGACCAGCTGCGTTCCTTTGGAGGGGGAGAGGCACTCTGATTTTTTGAATATTGAGCTTCTCTGCACTGCTTTTTCCCCATCTTTGTGGTTTTATCTACCTTTGGTCTTTGATGATGGTGACGTACAGATGGAGTTTTGGTGTGGGTGTCCTTTCTGTTTGTTAGTTTTCCTTCTAACAGCTGCAGGTCTGTTGGAGCTTGCTTGAGGTCCACTCCAGTTAGGCTACTCCCAGTTAGGTTCTCCCAGTTAGGCTACTTGGGGGTCAGGGACCCACTTGAGCAGACAGTCTGTCCGTTCTCCTGTCTTTACTTTTTTCAAAAGTCTACATATAACATTGGAATTGACACTTGATTGAGGAAGTGGTATATTTTTCTCTGGAAATCCTTAACAAATATGATGCTCAATTAATGGTCTAGATATGTTTGTGTAAAACAGAGGAATGGAGGGGAGCACTCATGTGTCTATCTTTTAACCAGACGTTCATTATGCACCTACAAAATGTGTGCTGTATGTTCTGAAAATAGTGAGAGACTGACAGATAAAGAGATCCATAGTCATGGGGCAGAATGTGGTCCCATAAATGTGAGGTCAGTGGCTGAGCAATTCTACAGCGAGGTAGTGAATCATCACTTATCACCAGGGCTAGCTTTGAGTGGGCAGCCATCTCATTTGAGATGTGACTTCAGGGATGCACTCTCCGATCCTCTAATTTATATCAGCCTTGCTGTCCTCACACAGTGCCTGCTTTCCAATATTAGAGCCTTCCTTTGCATTGATATGTGTCTTCAGAAGGCCTTAGAAAAATGCAGAACTGCTATCTGGGTAGAACAACTCATTAAGACATTATCATTTATTATGCTCTATAAGGGATTAATTTATCAGGTTCATTAGCTGCTAATTTGGCAAGATGAAAGGGAGAGGAACATAAGATGCATGTGTTTTGAATTGGTAGGCAAGTAGAATGCATTACAGCCTAAGTGTGGGAAGTAGGCCTTCTGGAAACAGAGCACTTGACTGTGAGGAAGTGAGACCCTTCGCCCTAAAATATGTCAGCAGTCTCTTCTCTTCCTCCTCTTTCTTATTATCCATTTAAAACACTTAACATGTAGCTAAGATTGACTACTTAATATAGTGCAACACAGACTGTGGCAGCAAGGAAAAGATGCTTTGCAAAAAATAGTGGGAAGTGTGAGATTTCAAACAGCTCCTCATTGCAACAAATGTCAGTGTATTTTGATGTATAACATGTTAAGCTATGGCTTAAAGGTTTGCTCGAAGCTGCCAAGACTAACATAATTAAGTATGTGTACGGAATGAGTGGAAGGCGTGAAACCTCAGCCCAGTGTAACCAGCACAAAGAGAGATGGTAGATTGGCTAAAGCCCCCAGATGCCTGCTTTCAATCTTGGCTGCACAGTGGAATTCATATCTTACAGCTCCTAGAGAGCTATAAAAATTATTGATACCTGGATGCCACCCCTATAAAACAACTGTCTTAAACCGAATCTACTGGTTGTGCCCCAGGGGTGAGACAGCTTCTGTTTATGTAGGGAGATGGAGAAAGCAATTTCAGAAGTGTTGCTGTACATTGTGAATGGAATCCCCATGAGCAAAAATTCATATTACTTTTAATGATCTTTTATGTGTTGGATTAATGTGTTTTAAACCCTCAGCTTTTTATAATCACATAGAGATCAAACAAAGTCAATATTCATGATTTAAATTTTCCCGGAAAGCTCGTGGTCACATTACAGACTGCTAAATCTGGACCACAGAGGTGTGTACTCAGACACCTGTATTCAGGATGAGTGGGCATCTCCCAGTAGGAGCTTCCTCAGGTGGGTATCTGCCAGACACTTGGGAGTCCTTCCATCCCCAAGATAGTCCCCAGGGTTTCTGAGTTAGAGAGTAATGCCATTCACTCTTTCTTTGGAAAGAATGGAATTATTTTTCCTAGACAAGAGAAGCAAAGACTTGGGTGCAGACCTTTTTTTTTTTTTTTCCCCCCCACATTAGCTAAGACACCCTGGTGCTAGAATTTGAAGTAGAGATAGTGATCTCTACCTTGTGAGGATGAATATGTAAAAGAAACTGAACATAAGAGAATTGAACACTCAAGAGGAGGATGCTTTTTAAGTCTGATATTTTTTTTCTTCATAGATATTTCCATTTGAATTGTTGGTGACTTCTGGATTTGTAGTAGTTGGGAATTTCTAGGGCAGAATATCTATATGCTTGTGGTAAAGGATTCAACAAACTCAGGATTTTAGTATGTTTTAAATGCACATATTGCCTGAGTTTTCCTCTTATGTATTTATATCCTGCTGTATTGTACCTATTTTTGCTAGAAACTCCAAATCCTCTTTTTAGCATGAGGTAGGTTATAAATAGGTTAAATACCCAAAAATGAATAGACTTCTGTCCTGCTGCTCATTCCCAACTGTGCTCGCAGATGTGCACTGCGAA
>NW_012103798.1:1784492-1790073 GCF_000951045.1 Mandrillus leucophaeus
TAGTGGGAAGTGTGAGATTTCAAACAGCTCCTCATTGCAACAAATGTCAGTGTATTTTGATGTATAACATGTTAAGCTATGGCTTAAAGGTTTGCTCGAAGCTGCCAAGACTAACATAATTAAGTATGTGTACGGAATGAGTGGAAGGAGTGAAACCTCAGCCCAGTGTAACCAGCACAAAGAGAGATGGTAGATTGGCTAAAGCCCCCAGATGCCTGCTCTCAATCTTGGCTGCACAGTGGAATTCATTTCTTACAGCTCCTAGAGAGCTATAAAAATTGTTGATACCTGGATGCTACCCCTATAAAACAACTGTCTTAAACCGAATCTACTGGTTGTGCCCCAGGGGTGAGACAGCTTCTGTTTACGTAGGGAGATGGAGAAAGCAATTTCAGAAGTGTTGCTGTACATTGTGAATGGAATCCCCATGAGCAAAAATTTATATTACTTTTAATGATCTTTTATGTGTTGGATTAATGTGTTTTAAACCCTCAGCTTTTTATAATCACATAGAGATCAAACAAAGTCAATATTCATGATTTAATTTTCCCGGAAAGCTCGTGGTCACATTACAGACTCCTAAATCTGGACCACAGAGGTGTGTACTCAGACACCTGTGTCCAGGATGAGTGGGCATCTCCCAGTAGGAGCTTCCTCAGGTGGGTATCTGCCAGACATTTGGGAGTCCTTCCATCCCCAAGATAGTCCCCAGGGTTTCTGAGTTAGAGAGTAATGCCATTCACTCTTTCTTTGGAAAGAATGGAATTATTTTTCCTAGACAAGAGAAGCAAAGACTTGGGTGCAGACCTTTTTTTTTTTTTTTCCCCCCCACATTAGCTAAGACACCCTGGTGCTAGAATTTGAAGTAGAGATAGTGATCTCTGCCTTGTGAGGATGAATATGTAAAAGAAACTGAACATAAGAGAATTGAACACTCAAGAGGAGGATGCTTTTTAAGTCTGATATTTTTTTTCTTCATAGATATTTCCATTTGAATTGTTGGTGACTTCTGGATTTGTAGTAGTTGGGAATTTCTAGGGCAGAATATCTATATGCTTGTGGTAAAGGATTCAACAAACTCAGGATTTTAGTATGTTTTAAATGCACATATTGCCTGAGTTTTCCTCTTATGTATTTATATCCTGCTGTATTGTACCTATTTTTGCTAGAAACTCCAAATCCTCTTTTTAGCATGAGGTAGGTTATAAATAGGTTAAATACCCAAAAATGAATAGACTTCTGTCCTGCTGCTCATTCCCAACTGTGCTCGCAGATGTGCACTGCGAACTACAAACACAGAATTCATTAGAACCAAAAGTCAGAAAGAGAACTGGCCAAGCCTAAAGAAAAGCAGGTGCTAGCCTAAAAAGAATTTAATGTGCTCTGTGTTTTTCTTTTCTTTTTATGTTCATGAGACTTCTGATGAACAGTTCTAGATATTGGTTACAGTCAAATTCTTGTTTTCCTTTAGCATAAGACACATTAAGTTGTTTGGAAAGAGGAAAGGATTGATGGCATAGATAATTTTGTGGGTTGTCCAAAGTTTTTCTTAAAGACTGACATTTAATGATGTTTTCACAGCTACATAGGAATTTCATATCAAAAATCTCAGGCAGATAGCACTGAGGCTTCAGGAATTCATTAATTCCAAGAGTCATAGGCAGAACCCAGATGAACCCAGACACTGTTCACTTTGCCCAGGTCAGCTGTGGAACACTGCAAATTCCCTTCTTCTCCCTCTAAATTTTCTTTTGAGAAAATAAGCGTGAAGCAGCTCTAAGTCTCAAATGCTAATGTAATGAAGGAAACCCATAAAATAGAGTTAGTTGAGTGTCGCTACAGTCCAGTGGCCACCATGACCATTTAGTATGTCCAGAGCACTCAGCTAACCCCTCAGGTGAAAAGCCTCCCTGCAGATGTTCCTGTGTTGAGGAAGAAAAATTAACCTTGGTTGTTAAAATAACTACCTTTGGACCAGCTGCATCTCCCCACTCAGAGTTCACAGAAGCAATACTACAAGTAGTAGGTTATGTAGCATCTCCTAAATGAACTGTCAAGCTGGCCTCAGGAAGCTGAAGATATTTTTGAAATTCAAAAGAATCGATGGTGCAAAGTGAAAATACAACAAACCAAAAGTGAAGAAGAGATTAAATGTTAAAACAAGGAATCAGAGATTTAAATCAGGAAATTAGAGGAACCAACCATTCAAGGGTCAGATGCACTTCTTAAAATATCTTTATCTCTTTCATATACTCTTGATATATTTAGGAATCTCCATGTGCTGTCTTGTCTATCTTCCTACCTGTTTCTTTCTGTTGCTCTGTCTGAGACCTCTATCACCAGAACATGTATTAAACATTCCCTACCCACTTTTTCTACCATTGTTTTTCTTTCTTGGAATAGTTGTCTCCCCTTTCCATGTTTCTACACCTGGATCTGGCTGAAGCCTTTCCTGGGAACCCTAACTCACACAATGAGCCCTTCCTTTTGAAATGCTTCCAGTCATTTGTCAGTATTATTTAATTTCTATTCACTGCACTATCTGATTTTGCTTATTTTTTGGGGGAACCTCAGAACATCTAGCACACAGCATGGAGTAGTGTTGATTCTTAAAAGGGGTTTTCTTCCAGCTGATCTCCTTTCTGGGCCTGAAATTTTCAAGCACAGTTGGGAGGAGAAAGGGGATGCTTTATTGCATCTCTCCTGGATAGTAATATGGGGGTGGGGCAAGGTTTTTAGATGACATGAGGTTAATTTGTGGAAAACATGGTAACTGATCAGGTACTGAGGGGTTTCCATCATGCTTATAACTGACACTAAGCTTAGCTATCGCATGGCAGGTAGAGCATCACCTCATTGTTATTTTCACTGGTTCTACTTACTCCAAAGTGTTTTTGATATCTACAGAATCTTTAGTAATCCACTAACTGTAGCCTGCTTTCTGGTCATAAACTTTAGAGAGTATTTTGAGGCTAGTTTTTTCCAGAACATCACTTAATATTTTATATATTTTTTTTGGAATGAACTTTGAGCAATTCTTCACTGTAGAAATGTTCAGACCTTGGAAGTGTTGGGCCAATTACATTGATTAGCTTAGCCTCTGAATCAGAGGAAAACCAGATGGCATTCTTATAGAGTGGTTGAGCAGTTTAAAAATTTACAAATAGTTGCTTGGTGGCTTTATAGAGATAAAGCCTTTGACAGCTCCTACCAAAGAATGAAAACAACTGTTGCATCACCTAGATGGAAGTGAGACATTTATAAACCTGATTCTCTCTGCCGCTGGTTCATTGCTTCCCCAGCTCTGAGAATCAAGTCCTCTTTTTGTATCTCACTTCTGACTGTAGAAAATTATTATTATGATGTAGCATTTTAAATGTTTTAGGGTCCTGGTTTGAAAATATTTCATCTTTTTGTTTCTTTAATGCCCTGTAGGAGCTGTTGGGTTAATGGTACCAAAGTTTCACTAAAAGTAAATTTGAACTTGTTGGTTAGGAAGAGCCTTCTGGAAACCTAAACCCAAATATCTTGGCTCCAAATTGTCTACCTTGATTTTATTTCATCTTATGATCTGCGTGAAATAATAGACTCAATGCTTCCTAGAAGCTGAAGCTCTTCTCTGTATTTTCATAATTAAGTTATATTGAATTACAGAATTGGAAAAAAAACACATTTCTTTTATTACAAATGCATTTCTTATGGGAAAATTCAGCAATCACTTTTCCTTTGGAGAGCCAGAAAAGGAGACTTGGAACTAATCCAGAAAATAACCTCTTCATCCACTACAGTTAATGAAAACATTAATAAGACATACTACATCTGAGGAGAATGCCGTGAACTAATTTCTTTGTAATCAGAATGCACTCGTAGGCTCAGTTGGGGAATTATTGAAATATGAAAACATCTAGTAGGCTCTTCTGGGAATTAAACAAGAAGTAAACACTAGGAAAACTGGGAAGTTTTTCAGAAAGGAAGAAATTAAGTATAAATTGTCCTCTTTGGAAAATACAGAGGAAAGTAAACAAAGATGATGTTAAAGAGTTTCCAACTGTGTTAAAACAAAATGGAGAAAGTAGTCAAAATGGGTCCTTTTGCAATTGATCCTTTTGCAATTGGATCCTTTTGCAATTGGTCCTTTTGCAATCCTTTTGCAAAATGATTTGCAATTACATGATGCTAATTAAGGTGAATTACTTAATTAAATGCTCTTGGTCCACTCTGTTAAGAATCTGGAATATTTGGTGTCTCCCAAATTTTACTTAGTTTACTTAATCTGGATCAGAGAAAGAATGCACTTAACTTTTGCAATTCAGAAACAGAGCAATTAAGTAGTTTTTCCCTGTCTCCAACTGAGACCATAAAAAAGGATGCTAAAGCCTTGAAGCTAAGCTTAGTGATCAGTTGAAGTTGAAATCAACTTGTTTATTTCATTTCAGCATTTGAGAATTAATGGCCACAGGGTTCTGCTTTTCCACCTCAGAACCTTTCTGCTTGCACAGAATGATTTACAAAATCTGGCAAAAAATATAGCTATATGGTCAACAACAGGTCCCAGTTCAATTCATGTGAAGAACCTTCAAAATAAACTTTACAAACACACAGATTATCAAGATCCAGGGAAGGAATTTAAAATGAAGTGCTCACAACTTAGGGGATTTTGATTGACACCTTCCACCTCCTCCAGTTTTCCTGCAGGGCTGAAATCTTCTTGAAATAATGGGATTTGAATTTTCAAGCTGCTCCTCTTGAAAGAGGATAGTGACTGTTTGGAACAGGAAGGATTTGATGAATCCTTGGGGGCAAATACCCAAAGTCATATTGGCAACATCCAACTGCAGAAGATACGTGTGAAATCAGCCATAGGCACTGGGTGAACTACCACCTGGGTTTGTTTATCACAAACCTGATAAAGTATTGCACATGCCACAGGACCAGAGCCTTGGGCTTCTGAGCCCTGCCACGGGGGAAATAGATCAATAGTAGAGGCCATGCACACAGAGTTAAGGTGAAGAGTGGTTTCCAACTAGACCTGACAGCTCAGGATCCAGCCATGGAAGCCACAGAGAGAAAGACAACTCATTTGTTTACTCCACTAGTAACAAGAAGGTGGGGCAAACCATTGGGAAAATTCTGATGTAAGAAGTTTGTTTCCAGTGAAACCTTGCAGCCTTTTCTTCTTCCTTCTTCTTGGTCATCATTCTCACTTTGCATTCGTTATTTGAGCACTGGCCACACCTCCCCAGGACTGTCCTGGGATCCCAAGAGGCTTCACTCTTATCTTAATCCCCCTCACTGTATCAAAACACTCCTACTTTAAACCTTGGTTTAGTGACTTTTTGATGGACCACCAATAATTTATACTTGTTAAAAGATAAATTTAAAAATAAGGTATAATCATGATTCTCCTATAGATTTAAAATGAACATGCCAGAGATTTTATTTAACTCGTTATTAACGAGGAAGCCAGAGATGTGTATAAGAGACAGATGGAGTAGTGTTGATTCTTAAAAGGGGTTTTCTTCCAGCTGATCTCCTTTCTGGGCCTGAAATTTTCAAGCACAGTTGGGAGGAGAAAGGGGAT
>NW_012103798.1:1790123-1811422 GCF_000951045.1 Mandrillus leucophaeus
TGAACATGCCAGAGATTTTATTTAACTCGTTATTAACGAGGAAGCCAGGCAAATAGCATAACTGGCTCAAATGAGACATGAAAGAACCACAAATCTATGTGGAGTCAAAAGTTGTTGAAATGAATTTACAGATGGATGCAAGACTGACTTTTTCCAATCAGCAAGGGTTGTCCCTTTTCTGGATATTTAATTGGCTTGTTTACAGAATGATTTGTTTTGCTATTGGTTATCTGTAATTTAAAGAGTTGTAAAATAGTTCTAAGGCAGTGAAAGGTGCAGAGTCCTAATGGAATCAGATAATTCTTAGGGGCGCCAGCACTCCATTGAAAGGAGTTTGTTTGTTTGTTTGCCTTTGAGATGGAGTCTTGCTCTGTCGCCCAGGCTGCAGTGCAGTTGTGCAATCTCAGCTCACTGAAACCTCTGCCTGCTGGGTTCAAGCAATTCTCCTGCCTCAGCCTCCTGAGTAGCTGG
Source organism: Mandrillus leucophaeus (assembly GCF_000951045.1). Taxonomy (NCBI): domain Eukaryota; kingdom Metazoa; phylum Chordata; class Mammalia; order Primates; family Cercopithecidae; genus Mandrillus; species Mandrillus leucophaeus. Next base: position 1,790,595 of record NW_012103798.1, read on the forward strand.
GACTACAGGGACACACCACCACATCTGGCTAATATTTTTAATTTTCTACGTGAAGATGGAATTTCGCCGTATTGGCCAGGCTGGTCTCAAACTCCTGGCCTCAAGTGATTCACCCGCCTTGGCCTCCCAAAGTGCTGGGATTACAGGTGTGAGCCACCATGCCCAGCTGATAATCTTTTCCTTATTCCAAAGTGTAAATTTTGGAAGCATTTTTGTAGCGAAAGAATAGCTTGCTAATGAAAAAGTTGACTTAGGGCTTTGGATAGGTAGGAATGTATCTGTCTGCAAATGCCAGTTGCTATAACAAGCAACTCTAAAGTCTCAGTGGATTAATATATTGGTTCCTTGCCCTCTTCATAATCCACTGTCACTCAGTTATTCTTCCACCCATATCTCCATCATCTTCTTGGACCTATGCAACTTCACTGGATCCTCTGCAGCTAGCCAGGAGGCAGGAAAGAAACAGAACTTAGGGAAGGCTATCTGGGACTCCTCAGCCTAGAATGGCTTTATTTTCCTTCCATTCAAATTATGTTGGTGAGAACTACACATGACCCCACCTGGATGGAGAAGGGGTGGGGGGTGTTGGCAGTACATGTCATTTACCTGAAGCAGCCTGGCTTGGTGAACACTTAGTATTTTCAAGGGTAGACATTCTCAAGGAAGGCAAACCCCAGAAAACTGGGAAAACTCTGTTTGCTATTTATAAATTATTGCTAGATCATGAGTGATTGAGCAGAACAGTGTCTGCTCTCCAGGAGTTGATGAGTCATGGGGAAGAAAAATCTGTAATGAGAGGCAGGATGTGAAATATGCTGTGGAAATAAAATGCTCTGAAAGTACCAAGTGGAGCCTTGTGAAACATTACAGACAACATGCAGGGTGGCAGTTGAGAGGCTCGAATTTGAAGTCAGGAAGTCCTGAACTGAAGCCTTCGCTTTACCACCATTGACCCTGGATGAGTTTTTAACTTCTCTGAGCTTCAATTTCCTTAACTTGAAAAAGAGCATACTAATTATTCACTCCTAGGGTAGCTCTGTGTGTGCAAAGTGAAGCAGAAGCCCATTTATCCTCGGCCTTGAAGGTTAGGCAGATTCCCAAAGGCAGAAAGGGGCAAAGGAGCATTGTAAGAGAGAAGCAGGTGAGCCTCTGGAACCTTGGTTCCTTTACCCACTGCTTCCTCAAGGAGCTTTTATATATTGTGAGTTCCCAAGAAAACTGTATTTGAGGAAAAGGAATCTACTATCAAAAATAAATTTGAAAACCCAGAATGTTCTTGGGAGTATTGCTGATTCATCGTTTATTCCAACATGAGCCAGTGGTTGTCAGCACAATCTTTGACTGACTGTTAAGTTTAACCAGTTTAGTGTGAGGAGATTTACAGTTATTGCCTGTCTTAGAGATGACACAAATAATTGATGAGAGTTTTTCACTTTTCAGATATTACTTTTTCAAGCTATAGGTAAGCTGTGGTATCTTTCCTATATTTTAGCCTCTTAAGGTTTTTTTTTTTTTCCCCCCCTTCCAGGTTAATTATATATTTTAATTTTCAGAACATATAAGATCATTATGGGATGCTATTAAGAAAGAAAAAAATCCAAACATGACTACCTTAAAGGCATTTAGCATAAAGGCAGTAGCATTAAAATATGAACTTGAAATTTGAGAGTGTTTTGTACTACTTAGTAGTACAAGTTTATATTCAACTTCTCTGCACCATAATTGTTTTACTGATTTTATACAAGCCAGCACAATCCTTTGGAGAAAGCAAGCACAGTGTTGACCATTAATGTGCACACAAATCTCCCTGGGGATACTGATACAAGGTGGGTTCTGATTCAGTAGGACTGGGTGGGGCCTGAGATGCTACATTCTACAAGGCTGCCAGGAGAGGCTGATGCTGCTGGTTTGTGGGTCACACTTTGAGGAGCAAGGGGCCAGATGATGCGCTTTTTATCTGAGAAGTTGAGGAAACCTCACCTGGGAGATTAAGAGGTACTCTTGTTTATTTATTTATTTAATTAGAGACAGAGTCTTGCTCTGTGTCCCCAGCTGGAGTGCAGTGGCAGTCTTGGCTCATTGCCACCTCCGCCTCCCGGGTTCAAACCATTCTCCCACCTCAGCCTCCTGAATAGCTGGGATTACAGGTGTGCACCACCATGTCCAGCTAATTTTTCTGTTTTTTAGTAGAAATGGGGTTTCACCATATTGCCCAGGCTGGTCTTGAACTCCTGGCCTCAAGTGATCTGCCTGCCTCGGCCTCCCAACGTGCTGGGATTACAGGTGTGAGCCTCTGTGCCTGGCCTATTTATTTTTATAGAAAGGTATACATTTCTTTATTATTTTTTATTAATTATGAAAATCTTTTAAAAAATAAATTCAACCTTACTGTCACACAATATAGTCATGTAACAAATCTGCACACATACACCTGAAACTTCACTGGGGTACAAATGATCCCATCACCCAGGCAGTGAGCATAGTACCCTATGGGTAGTTTTTCAGCCCTTGTCTCCCTCCCTCTCACTCCCTTCTAGTAGTTCCCCAGTGTCAGTTGTTCCCATCCCGAGGCACTCTTTTACAAAGGAGTTAGAATTTTATAATACCTACTTTTATTAAGGCTACATGCATTTGGTCCTCCTCATCCCTCATTACAGACAGAATTCTTTAGACCCTTAGACTAGCTAGTTTTGACCAGGCGAGGTGGCTCACACCTGTAATCCCAGCACTTTGGGAGACCAAGGTAGGTGGACCACCTGAAGTCAGGAGTTTGAGACCAGCCTGATCAACATGGAGAAACCCTGTCTCTACTAAAAATACAAAATTAGCCAGGTGTGGTGGCGCATGCCTGTAGTCCCAGCTACTTGGGAGGCTGAGGCGGGAGAATCCCTTGAACCAATGAGGTGGAGATAGCGGTGAGCTGAGATTGTGCCATTGCACTCCAGCCTGGGCAACAAGAGTGAAACGTCATCTCAGAAAAAAAATTATATATATACGCATACACATACACACACACACATATATATATATGTATATATATTAATCTTAATGATAGTGACAAAGGCATCTTATCTCCTTGTCTTAGCATCATTGGGAGTCAAACCTGGCTGTTGCCTACTGCAGATGAACAATGAGGATGAACTATGTCACTCTTAACTGGTGTGTCAAATCTTACCGACAACTCTTTTACCACAATCCAGTTACTCAGATAGATCATTTCTATGGTTACTATTTTGTGTATAAGTAGTGTGAAATTTTAGAACTTTTCTGGGGCTGGTTATAGTAGTGCCAAGGAAGCCAACCCCTAGCTCCCCTCGGGTAAGGATCAAGGTTGAATTCTAGAAAAGAGCCAGGTGTATGTACTTTTCATCACAAGAGAGTCCCAGTCAGAGCAGGGATGGAAGGGCACATCCAGTCTTGCTCATGGGAGGAAAATGTTCCAAGTACCTACTTATTCAGAAAGTTTTTATTGAGCACCTACCTTTTACATAGAATTTTTGTGGGCACATAAATATATGGTAAATTTAGCAGTAGTAGCTCTCATTTTCTGGGAGCTTTCTCTATACCTACTATGGTTTGAATGTGTCCCCCGAAATTTATGTGTTGGAAGCTTAATCCCCAATGCAACAGTGTTGAGAGGTGGAGCCTTTAAGAGGTAATTAAAGCCCTGTTGAAGGGATTAATGCCTTTATCTTGGGAGTGGGTTAGTTATCTTGGGAGTGGGCTCCTGGTAAAAAGCAGGAGTTCAACCCCCTTTTCTTTTCACTGTTGTATGTGCTCTCTTGCCCTTCTGCCTTCTGCCATGGGATGATGCAGCATGAAGGCCCTTGCCAGATGCCAGCGCCATGCTTGTGTACTTCCCAGCCTCCAGAACTGTGAGAAATAAGGCTTTTTTTTTCTTTATAAATTACCTGGTCTCAGGTATTCTATTATAACAGCAGAAAACAGACTAAGACAATGCCCATACTGCTAAGCACTTGATATACTTTACATCATTTAGGTTTTATAAGCAGGTATCATTCCTCATTTACAGTTAAGGAAGCCTAAAGGTGTGCCACAGGTCAAAAGCATTTCCAAATTGCCATGGTCTCAAAATAGCTGCAACATTCCCAAGCATCATATTCAGATGTGATGATGTGTGGCAGAAAAGAGGGATTGTTTCTTCTTATGAGCCTTTTGAAGAAAGAAGACTTTCCCAGAAGCTGCTAACACATCTGCCTTCATCTCACATTGGCCATGGTTGTATCATATGCCTATGTTTCAACCAGCTTCTAGCAAGAAAATGGAACTACATTGGACCCATTGGCTCAGGCCAGGAGTCAGCAAAGTACAGCCCCTGAGACAAATCCAGCCTGATGCCTGTTTTTGTAAAGAAAGGTTTATGGGAACACAGCCAAGCCTACTTGTTTACTTATTTCTATGGCTGCTTTCACCTCACAACATTGGAATTGAGTAGTTGCAAGAGACCTTATGGTTCATAAACCTAAAACATTTACTATCTCACTCTTTACAGAAAAAGTTTGCTGACATCTGGCTTAAGCCAGTCAAGATCTATATCTGGATCAACAATGGTACAGATTGCTGTACCATGTACATGGGCAGAAGTAGGATTTTTTTCCAACAAGGAAGGAGTGAGTGGTTGTTGGATAGGCGACCAGCAGTGACTGCTACAGAAGGGCCTTTTTATTCCAATGAAGCAGAGGTGCTATAATAGACTTTTGTGTGGGAAGTTGGCTGCACCTCAGAGATAGTACATGATTGTACAGGTTACAGCCAGAGGAATGCATTGGATAAGAGGGTAAAAATAGAAAAAGAAGTGATGACTCCTAGGTCTTGGCTTGTGTGGAATATAAACATTCCTTTCAAATTCAGATTATTAAACTAGTGCAGGGGCCCATGTAGTTCCTGGCAGCCACATGCAGCTGTGACAGGGAGCACCAGCAGCTGAGCAGAGTAGCTCATAAGCTTCTGCCTTGCCCTGCTGATATTTTTAATTTCTGAAGATCAAGGAGACAAGAACTGCTAATCTAATCAAGGAAGAACTGGTAGTTGAAACGTGAGAGGTAATGTCTATTTCATCTTAGAGTAGGAGAGAATGCTGGGCTTATTTAGTAATACCTCTGGACTTCAGCAAGGCAAATATCAGAAAGCTGAGGGAAAAGTATCATCTCTATCCATTAACTCTACGTGGGTACACAGTACACAATTGGTAGTAGTTCCTGAAAATTTCTGTTCTGATAGTACAGCTACAAATGAACCTGATGAGGAAGCAAAGGGTGGAATTTTAAGTAACAATGTGGTTTTAAGAGGAATTTGGATTTCAGAAGAAAGAGACAGGTTGTGGGGAGCAGTGGAGTAAAAAAGATGTGGATTCCAATCTTGGTTATATCACTTGCTAGCTCTGTGAATTTGGGAACAGAGTTTAACCTCTCTGAGCTTCAGTTTTTCTATTTGTAATTTAGGAGAATAATATTTACCCATACAGAGTGTTCTTGCCAGCCGATGCTTCCACTCTTGCTCTCTCTCTCTACCTTTTCTTTTTAGACAGAGTCTCACTCTGTCACCCAGGCTGGAGTGCAGTGGTGCAAACACATCTCATTACAACCTTGATGTGGTCCTCCCACCTCAGCCTCTTGTGTAGCTGGGACCACAGGTGTGCACTACCCTACCTGACTAATTAAAAAAATATTTTTTTTGTAGAGATGGGGCCTCACCATGTTGCCCAGGCTGGTCTTGAACTTCTGGGCTGAAGCCATCCTCCTGTCTCAGCCTCCCAAATGGCTGGGATTATGGGCATGAGCCACCACGCACAGCCTAATTTTTCTACCACGCACAGCCTAATTATTCTACCTAATTTTTTCACTTTGTCTGATACATGGTTGCATCAGTTCTCACTCTTTACAATCTTTAAATCTTACTCATTCTTAAATGCAACAACCACCCTTTTGTAACCAGTGTGTTATTAATCACTAAATGTGGGTTAACTTAGGGCTGTCTAGCTTGTTTCTTCAGTCTCCCATGGTCCTACAGACCCATCAAATACATCTTACCACCTAGTGTCCATGGCCCCCTCATTGAGCTTATGACTGGTCCGGGACATTGACTGTGGTATGGAGGGCCCACTGGGGTGTTCAGAAGGGACTAAGCTAGGCAAGATCAAGGTAGAGACAGACATCACTGCTGCTGCCCGGGTAGAGGGTGAAGCCTTGGTGTAGACAAAGCTAAGTCTAGTGGCCCCGATGGGAGGAATGAGAGGCCTGAGTCTGGGTTCAACTACGGGATTCTTGGCAGGGCGGCTGGTGAACAGTCAGTTAGCAGTTAGTTGCTCCCAAATAGCTCATGAACACGCAAGCAGTGCTCTTGCAGGTTCCCCTTTGTCAGGTCTGCTGTCATCAGGTGGTGACCCTAGTCCCTTCTTTGTCAGTTTCCCCAGGATCAACTTCCTACCACCTTTATCCCTCTTCCATTTTCCAAAGCTTTGTTCTCCTTTTCTTTCTTTTTAAAAAAACAACCTTACTGAGATATAATTTACATATAATAAAATGCACTAGTTTAAAATGTCCAATTCAATGTGTTTGAGTATATTTGCGTATTTTCCCTAAGAATATGGGTGAGGTGTTAAGCAAGTTTGGGATCTACTACTGCATTCAGGCAGTAGACCTCTGTTTTCTTCTTTTGGTTCTGAAAACAGGGGTACAAAATAGAGTTCCAGGATGAAATGAAAATACACCTAGTCATTTCTAGTCACTGAGCCACTTACGTAGCGAAGAAAAGATTGGTTGGATTGCTTTAAATAACAGTAGATAGCCATGATTCTTGGGAAAAACTGGATAATGACTTTTTCATTTGTCTGCTAGCTTCATCCCCACAGTGTTTTCCAGGCACATGGGCATCTTTTCCCCATTTCCACAAACTTTTACAGAAGAGGATTTGATCTTCTGGCCCGGAAACTTACTTTGCTTAATGATGAGGAAATTCTTCAACAACGACAAAAATAATATCCGCTGCCACCCCCTCCTCCTCCTCCTCCTCCTCCTCCTCCTTCTCATTTCTTCTTCCTGCTTCTTTCTTCCTTCTTCTTTCTTATTCTTCCTTCTTCCTTCTTGGTTTTAAACATACACTTCTTCTTGTGTTTTTAATGAGTACCAGGTATTGTTTATAATGGTAACATAGAAAACCTTATTTAATCCTCACAATAACCCTAAGAGATAGATAGTGATACTTTCTCCATTTTACATATGAACAAATTAAAGCCCAAGGTAATGTATTCAGTAAATGGCAGAGCCAAGATTTGAACGCATGCTTATTTGATTGTGAAGATGCTGTTCTTTTTTCTGTTTGACCATCACCAAATTTTTATTATACTTTAAGTTCTGGGGTACATGTGCAGAACCTGCATGTTTGTTACATAGGTATACATGTGCCATAGCGGTTTGCTGCATCCATCAACCCATCATCTACGTTAGGTATTTCTCCTAATGCTGTCCCTCCCCTAGCCCCCACTTTCCAATAGGCCCCGGTGTGTGATGTTCTCCTCCCCGTGTCCATGTGTTTTCATTGTTCAGCTCCTACTTATGAGTGAGAACATGTGGTGTTTGGTGTTCTGTTCCTGTGTTAGTTTGTTGAGAATGATGGTTTCCAGCTTCATCCATGTCCCTGCAAAGGACATGAACTCATCCTTTTTTATGGCTGCATAGTATTCCATGGTGTATATGTGCCACATGTCTGTCATTGATGGGCATTTGGGTTGGTTCCAAGTCTTTGCTATTGTGAACAGTGCGGCAGTAAACATGAGTCTTTATAGTAGAATGATTTATAATCCTTTGGGTATATACCCAGTAATGGGATTGCTGGGTCAAATGGTATTTCTAGTTCTAGATCCTTGAGGAATCACCACACTGTCTTCCACAATGGTTGAACTAATTTACACTCCTACCAACAGTGTAAAACCATCCCTATTTCTCCACATCCTCTCCAGCATCTGTTGTTTCCTGACTTTTTAATGATCGCCCTTCTAACTGGTGTGAGATGGTATCTCATTGTGGTTTTGATTTGCATTTCTCTAATGACCAGTGATGATGAGCTTTTTTCATATGTTTGTTGGCTGCAGAAGATGCTGCTCTTAATATATAAAGCCACATCCCTCTCATAGTTTTGTGAGTTCCTTCCAGCACTGTGCTGGAGCCAGCACATATTGAATTGCAAGAACCAATGGTTAAAGTTTTAGGAATTTTTTACGTCAGCTCTTAAACATAGCCATTAATAGAAATCAAGTTGTATAAATTTACAACTAAATAAATTATATTACAATATTCTCATATGCTCAAAACTCTTCACTTCCTAATTATTTTACTACATGTTACTTCTGTCTGGTTTGGAGGCTGTTTACATCTGTTGCATTGTATGGTGTAAAACCACATCATGGTGTGCTACTGTGTATCTTTTCCCACCTCTGCATTTGGTGATGTCACGTTGGTGGCTGGAAATTGGCCATGGTGGGAGGATTTACATGACAGAAATGAATAAATACTACAAATCAGAGCTTGATTTACTGTTTTGTTGATTGTCTAGACTTAACGTGATGGAGAAATGTTAATACTGCAAATTAAACTAAAAAAACAGAAACAAAAACCAAAACCGTGTAGCTTCCACTGCCAAAGCTGAGAGAAGCTTCAGTTTAATGAATATAATTCATGTCAGGATAAGGAATAGTTTAACAGTAGATTACTTATCAGATTTAATGTTCATACACTTACTGGGAAAAGAGTGGGTTAGGGTACAACTCCACTTGTCAAATTGTAGATGAACTGCAAGCATAAGTTAGTTATAGATAGAAAAACTTGACAAAAACCAGTGAAAGCATTCTGTGAGAATCAATTGGCTGCATGGGATTTGCAGCCTGGCATGAGGTTGTCCCCATGAGTTTATCCCTGCAATTACTTCATCTTAAGCAAAAGGTTGAATCAAGGTGAATTTGAGGTTTCCTGCATTCTTAAATTCTGAATGTCTATGGCTGCTTGTTGTACTTAGGCTTTTAAATGTGCTTGTTGGTCTATCAAGAGAAATGCAAATATAATAAAACCTCAATGTTTCAATTTTGAGATTTGAGATGAAACTTTGTTAAATTTATATGGCCTTTTTGTAGTTTACTACATGTTTTAGCACACATTATCTTGTTTGTTCCTCTAATAACTCTAACAACCCTAGCATTGAGATAAACAGGGAGTTATTAGTGTTACCGTTTACTGTTGAGGACACTGAGGCTCAGGGTAGTTCATCAGTTGCTCCAAGTGCACAGATAGTGAGCAGAAAGGCCGGGTCTAGGGCTTCCAGGTGGTTTCCTTGATTTCTCACGTCCCTTCTCTTTGATCTGCTGAAACAAAGAATTCCATTGAGCTAGTAGGAGTCACATCATCATATGTAATCTGAGCATACGTTGAACAAAAAAGTCTGTCTAAAAGTAGATTGCAGCTTTAGAAGACATTTTTTTCCCCAATGAAGTAAATAATCCCATCCTTTCTGATTAAGTGAGGAGCTTAAGAAGTAACAGTTGATTGCTTGTTAGGATAATAACTACTTTAGAACTCAAAGTCACTGAACATGAATGTGCCCACACCAGAATAGTGTTCAGTAGTAGAGAAACCTGATAGAGGACAGCAGCTTGGGATGTGTTTGAGTGTAATCACAATCAATGCAGTCCCTAGTATCTTTTATACTTTTTATAGCATAACCAGCAGATTGACTTTAGTGATGAGGATAACAGAGGGTGACATCTTAAGTGAACAAGGGACACTAGAAAAACTAGTGTTTTGTTTTTTCAAAATGGCATAAGAATGATTCCTTATACTATTCTAGGTTTTTTGGTGTGTTTCTTTTATTCTTCTTCTCATCGTTTATTTAGCTTGGAGTTGCCACATTTTTATGGGGCAAATTCCTAAAGAGGTGGGAATTTCATGAAGCCAAATAGAGACATAAAGGTGGTATTCAGATAAAGAGGAACTGTATTTGCTATGCATTTCCTGTAGTGAGGCAAATGTATGTGATATCATCCCTTCTCCTTATTTGAGCAAGCCCCCAAGGAGGGGCGCTGTAGCCAGAAGTTAGGCTCTGGCTACTTCTGGGCCAATTTAGGGCTCTGTCCCTAATTTACTGTAGGATATGTTAATGAAATATACACGGAGGTATTTTCTCCATGGAATGGGGATAGCTGTCTGTAAGAATCATTATGCATGATGACAGGGTGACATCCAAACCCCTGTGGTCTTGTCTCAGGCACCACCTACTATCAGCGTTAAAAGATGGCTCTTCCTTGAACTCAGCAGCAGGTGTCACTGCAGTCAACTAAAAAGGAAAGCTCTGGCCAAAAGGATTCTTTGTTTTGTTTTGTTTTAGATGGAGTCTCTGTTGCGCAGGCTGGAATGCAGTGGTGCGATCTTGGCTCACTGCAACGTCTACCTCCTGGTTCAAGCAATTCTGCCTCAGCCTCCTGAGTAGTTGGGATTACAGGCCTGCACCACCACGCCCGGCTAATTTTTTTTTGTATTTTTAGTAGAGATGGGATTTCACCATGTTGGCCAAGCTAGTCTCGAACTCCTGACCTCAGGTGATCCACCCACCTCGGCCTCCAAAAGTGCTGGGACTACAGGCATGAGCCACCGCGCCCAGCCCAAAAGGATTCTGTTAGACGGAAAAGGAAAGGAGCTATTACAATTAAAAGTAGCTATTACAATTAGTTATCTAGATTTCTTTCCCACCCCAAACTCAAATCCTTCACTAGATACTATTGTTTCTCTTTTAAAATATGACGTCTTATAATCAATAAGTCTCTTCAGAAAAAAATGTTGCTTCTGTAAACCTTACAATCCTTCTATCCATTCATTCATTCTACAAATACTTCCTATGTGCCTACAACTTGTGAGGGACTTGCTAGGCTTTAGGCTTACGATGGTAAACAGTAGTGATAGTCTGGCTTTTTGGAGCTTGCTGTCTGGTGAGGAGACAGGCAATTAAAGAGGTAATACAAAAAATTATACTACAGAAAGATTAGTATAATCATAGGAAATGAACTAGATGAAATAGAAGGAGACAAAAAGGGAACCTGAGTTGAGGGGTCAGAGATGATCTCTTGCATAAAATAGTGTGTAAAAAGGTGCCCATAGCATGTGTCAGGGCGCAAATTAGAAAGCCAGCGTTTGGATTCCTTTACTCCATCAGAGATTCGCGCAGGTGCTTGTCATGTTGCATTTTATCTCCTTTGTCATCAGCACTATTTGAAATGCATAAAGAATACCCTTCCTCCTGATTTTACGTAGATAATTTGAAATACCTAAAAAATTAATCATGAGTTATATCGCTGTTGTTATATCTCTCTTGAGATACTGAAAACTGCTTAGTGTCTTGTCAAATACTTTTACAAATACTCTTGATTATTTTATTAGCGTATGATATATGAAAGATAAAATGAAATGTTGAAGCAGTCTGTCTTTCCCTTGTTTCTACATTTACTCCTCACTAGGGTGTTTGAGTTAAAAGAAAAAAAAAAAAAGCTTCAGTTTCTATCAGAAAGTCAAAGTCAGCCTAAAACACAAGTGGGAACCAATTTGGCACCAGTTAGGTGACCTGGCTGGCAATAAAGAACTGGCCATTGCATTAGGTCTTGGACATTTTAAGAAGATAATGTAGAAGGAAATACTGATAAGAAACATGAAGTTATTCTATCAGTATTTGCTCTATCTCTAGTGACTCATGAATTACATTTCAAAACCCTAAACTCAATTTATTAAGAGTTCCAAATACTGATTTTCGGATGAGTAAAGCCAGGAGACCAAAAAATTTCTACGCATTGGAAAGATAGCAGAAATGTGTTCTGATGAATCATTAACAACTTTTCTTGCCTCTTTTATCATTGTCATTGCAAAAGTTCCTTATGATTATAATTATTACCTGTACTATTATATATGTATGTGTGTGTGTGTGTGTGTGTGTGTGTGTATATATATTTTTTAACTTGACACTGGGGCCTGCACTCACTTTATTCATCCAAAAGAACATTTATTTTTCACATTATAAAAGGCATGGCCTCAAGGCTAGTAGGACTATAACCATTTTTCTTGGAATAAAGTAAGTAAGTGTTCAAATGTATCAGGTTACAAAATAACAGGAGGACAAACATTGCATGTTCTAATTTATTTGTGGGATCTAAAAATCAAAACAATTGAACTCATGCATGTAGAGAGTAGAAGGATCATTACCAGAGGCTGGGAAGGGTAGTGGGGGATTGAAGGGAGCTGGGGATGGTTAATGGGCACAAAACAAAACAAAACAAAAAAACGAAAAAGAATGAAGAAGACCTACTGTTTGGTATCACAACAGGGTGACTACAATCAATAATAATTCAATCGTACATTTTAAAATAGCTTAAAGAGTGTAATTGGACTGTTTGTCACTCAAAGGATAAATGCTTGAGGGGCTGGATACCCCATTCTCCATGATGTGCTTTTGTCAAGAGCTGGACATTCAGAACAGTGAAAGGCCTAACTGTACACAGTTCTTAGTTTTTGTAGATGAACCCCTTTCCATTTTTATGTCTAGGAAATTGAAGTGTTTGGTCTTGTCCTAATTTGTAAAGGGAAACATTGTAATATTGTGGGAGGAGCCATGGGGAAACTTCTTATTGCTCTAGCCTTGCTATTCATTTATGTGGTCTTGGGTGACTCTTAGATGCTCTGAGCCTTCCTTGTTTACATCTGTAAAAGCGGCCTGATGTGAGGTCAGCATGTAGAAACCCCTTCACTTTTCCTCTGTGCTCACCCCCAGTGTATGTGGGCCCACCTTCCTTTTCAACTCAAAGGAAGAGGTGACCTAGCCCCTATTTAAATACAGCCCTGCCACCTGCATGCCATCTGGAGCTTATCACCTTCTTCCTCCTCTTTGAGCTGATAAGGAAACTGAGCCATTTGGGAACCCTCATTGTCTAAGTTAGAAATCTGGGTGCCATTTCTAATTCTTCTCTGCTTCACTCGGTTCTTGCATCCACTCAGTAGCAAAGCCCCATTCATTTTGTCTCCTAAGAGTGACTGTTGAATTTACCCTTCTTTGCTATCCTCCCTGCCTTCAGCCAGCATCATGTCTTGACCAAACTATTGCAGGAGCCTCTTTACTGATGTTCTTTCTTGCAGCTTCCTCTATTTCCAGTCCCTTCTCCACACTGTTCAGAGATATCTTTCTAAAACACAAATCTTATTATGTTCATTATCAGCAACTCCACCGAACAAATATTTACGGTGTGAACGGGTGTTATAACAGGTTCTGAGAGATGATCAATTTGAATAAGACAGCATGGTCCCATTTAAATGAAAACCTTGTGTTGGCTAGGCTACCTATATTACCTATAGGATAAAATGAATTTCCTTTGCATGGCCTTTGATGCTGTATGTCAAATTTCCCTTCCTATAACCTTACCTTTGAATGCCTCTTCTCTTGCCATCTGTATACTTTATATCCCTGCCACCAAAGTCTTTTTAACCTGAGCATGCAGTGTTCTTCCATGTTTCTAAGATTTTGCATATCCATGTCTCTATGTCAGGAATTCCCTTTCCAACTTCTCCCTTGGCCTACCCATTGTTCCATATCGGATGAAACTGTCATCTTATTTGGGAGAATTCTCATGAATCTATTACTTCCTTGTTTATACTTGTACAGTCCTTTATTCATAGCATTCTATTGTAGTTTTAAATGTCTGTCTTATGAGATTGTGAGCTACTTGAAGGCAGAAAATTTATGCCATATTCATCGTTGTATTGCCTATGATCTATCGTAGCATATAGCACATTTTCAGGGCTCAATAAGTGATCACTGATTACTAAAATAAGTGAATGAACATACACTTATTTCCACCATGCATGCATGAGTGGAAGTGGATATCACAATGTTTCTTATCTCAGTGGAAATGTCAGTAATTGTGGAAAGAAGACATTTTGAAGTTAATACTAGCTTTGATCTTGTTGATCTTCCAGGTAAGTCTTTGATATCTGCAGGTAGATCATGAGCTGATGATGGTGATGATGTTCAGGGAATCTTTGGACTAGATCTTTAGAGTTCTCTTTATCTCTCTCTCTCTCTCTCTTTTCTTTTTTTTCCGAGACAGAGTCACCCTGTCACCTAGGCTAGAGTGCAGTGGCACAATCTTGCTCATTGCAACCTCCGCCTCCTGGGTTCAAGTGATTCTCATGACTCAGCCTCCCAAGTAGCTGGGATTACAGGTGCGCACCACCATGCCCAGCTAATTTTTGTATTTTTAGTAGAGATGGGGTTTCACCATGTTGCCCAGGCTGGTCTTGAACTCCTGACCTCAGGTGATCTGCCTGCCTCGGCCTCTCAAAGTGCTGGGATTACAGGCATGAGCCACCATGCCTGGCCTAGAGTTCTCTTTAAGCTGTAAAAGTTGATAACTTTATTTTGGTTATATCAATTCAATTCCAAGGGTTGGAACACTTTCCTGGTACCACTTTTGCCTGCTGGCTGAGAAACAAGTGTAGTTTGCTGAACATATCTTGTCCCTGTCTCTTTTCCTGGTACTCTGAAATCCACTTCTGTGTTCCTAAATGACAAATCATTAGGCTCATTCCCAAATGAATTGGTTGTCAGGTAGGCATCATTAGGCTAGTGAGATGTCTTAGTTTCAGCTGAGTAAGGCAAATATGATGCTATCTAATCATGACAAGCACAAGAGATGTGGCGTTCTGAGAAGCAAAGAACATCTTTCAAGACTACAACATTTTCAAGTGTAGGCAATTACTCCAGTCAGTGAATAGTGATCAATATATAAAGCTTAAGGTAGGAACATTAATGCTTCCTTTAGTGCAGAAACATCAGCATCAGCAACTAAAGCTTTTTTGGAGGGGGTAGAGAGAATTAACTGATAATTCCTTCTGTCGTGGAAAGTTGATTTTTGTAGTCAATTTGCAGATATATCCATTTTCAGGGATGTGAATAATAAAAAGAACTAAAAGCTTTTACAGGATATCTTTTCAGTATCTGCTTAACTCACTTTCTTGCTTCCTCTTAATCCCCTAGCACCTATGTCATATCCATTATCATCCTGAAAAGAAGAATAATTCAGGTCACTTAAATGATGCTTCAATGACATACCATCCATTAGAATTCACAAAAAGCCAGCACTTTCCAAAGAGAAATGTGACACTCTCTTTCACTTGTTCTTTCTCTTCTTTTCCTTACTTGAACTTTCAACTTCTCTTGGGATTTCTTATTTTACATATTTTCATAAGGTGATCATTTTTGCAGATAGTGACTTATCACCTCCTAAAAGCAAGTCCCTGGTTGGCTAAAAGGAGTAAGGCAGATGTTAGTATTCATCCATTTCCCCATTTTGGTTTATTTGTTTGTTTATTCTGGCTATGAAGCTGGATATACTCAAGCAAAAGCAATTGGATAAACTATATAACCCTGGCTTTATATCCAGGAACAAGTGGATAGGTCTCTGGCTCTGTCCACCACCATAAAGAACTCTTTTTTGGAGCAGACCACACAATCACTTGGAAGCCACAGAATGATGCAAATGTCTTGCTGCCATCTCCCTTCCAGGCTGTGCTGGCTGTCCTTACACAGATTCTCATAAATCCCTCTTTCTTGGTCTGCCTCCCCACTTCTCTTACCAGTCTCTCCCAGGGCTCCAGCTTCATCCTGTAGTTTTGTGAACCAGCCACTAAGTCCTGTTTTGCATTGCTTAGTTAAGAAGGCCCCTTTCTTCCCACTAGATTGGAAGCTCCAGGAGGGCAGACACTTTGTTTATTCACATGTGTCTCCTTGGTATCTAGAACAGTATCTACCATGTAGCAGACTCTCAATAAATTTTTGTTGAATAAATAAATGAAACTTTTAGACAAATAACCCTCTCTGTGTCTGTAGTGTCCACCTCTCATAGTATAATGCTGATGCCTTAGGCTAGAAGATGGAAAGGTACAAAGCAGATAAAAGGTGAAGAAACCCCATCCTGCTGCATTTCAAAAGTGTTTGAAGAAGATGGAAAAACTCACCAACAATTCCTATACGCATAGGAAACAAATGACCTCTTCTCTTCCAGTCTTTTTTTCTATTCATTTTTCCCTAGTTGACATTATATTTTTTCCCATTTTGGATCAGGTCACTCTAAGTTACATTGTAGATTAGTCAAGCAAAATGGATCTGCTAAAATTAGTAGTAACCATATTTTGTTTATTTGTGATAGTATTTTCCTTCGAGTCTGATACAAATGATTTTCACATTTAGATGTTTTAAAATCATGGCCAAGTCTTGCAGTTAGTGTATATTCTTAATGTCAACAGTAAATCTTATAATCCATGACCTTTCAAGATCCATGAAATATAGTATTTGGAAGCAGCATGCAGTACAGCTGTTTTGGTTTTCCCTTATGGAAAAGCGAACATACTGACCTTCCTTCTGGCTAAAAAAGTTTCTCTGAAATCTTCAAAGCCTTTGTGGTTCCCCCTTCTCCCTGTTTATTTTTTTTATAAGAGTAATTATTTTTATTGAGGTAAAATTTATATAACACAAAAGTTCCCACTAACCACTTTAAAGTGTACAATTCAATGGCATCTGATACACTCACAGTGTTTTGCAATCATTACCTCTATCCATCTGCAAGACATTTTCATCACCCCGAAAGGAAACCCTGTACCCATGAGGCAATTACTCCTCATTCCCCTCTGCCCCAGCCCTGGCAACCACTTGATTGCTTTCTGTCTCTACAGATTTACCTATTCTGGATTCTCTGTTTACTCTTGAAGGTAACTATGAAGAACAGGACTGGCTTTCTCAACTGGCATGTGGAGGCAGAGGATTTGTGGCATGGCTGTGACATGTTATAACATGTTTATACATGCTGAGATACTATTACCAGGATTGACCACTGAACACACATGCTATTGGCAGCTGCAGAATTATCCTGGAAGTTTCTAAAAGTTAGTACACATTTTAATTGAAGTAAATGAATGATCAAGACTACTAACATGGCAAGAAAAGCTTCTAGAGATGAAATAATGTGAAGAGCAAGGCCTACTTTAGCTAGGTCCCCCACGCCAGGATCTCAGCTTTAAGGAATCGGTGGAGGCTCATCCTAAGGTCGACTGAAGAAGATCTGCCTCCAAGCTCACATGGTTGTTGACAGAATTCAGTATCTTGCCAGCTGTAGGACTGAGGATTTCAGGTTCTTGTTGGCTGTTGGCTGGAGGCTGCCCCGAGTTACTTGCTATGTGGGCCCCACCACAGTGCAGCTCACAACAGCTTGCTTCATCAAAGCCAATGAGAGAGAAGATCTGCTGGCAAGGCAGACATTGCAATCTTATGTAACAGTTATGGAAGTGACATCCCATCATCTTTGTCATATTCTATTGATTAGAAGCAAGTCACAGGCCCTGCCCACATTTAAGAGGAAGAGATCACTCACAGACATAGTAGTAGGAAGTGGTGATAACATGGAGCCACATTGCTGTGTAAATGCAGTCAGGCAGTCACTCATATCTGTTCACAGAGCTGGTTAATTTCTCTCCTCCTGTAAAGAATAAATTAGGTAATGAAACAGGCTCATTCTTAAGGACGGTGTAGGCATGAAGAGAAGCTCTGTTGAGGGTATGCTGTATACTTGCAGTATGCATAGAACTTACAAAGACTCACCATTTGTATTGATTTTTCAAGGGAAACTGGAAATCAGTGAGGTTCTTTGAGGAAGATGATAAATGATGATAATGCTTGGTAGGCTTAGCCTCCATGTCTGATTTCAGGTATCTCCCTGAGCCTCAAGGCTCCAAAGAATGAAAGGCTATAATCACATCATAGGCAACACATGTGGATAAATTCAATCTCTCTCTCTCTCTCTCTCTCTCTCTCTCTCTCTTATTAAGACAGAGTCTCACTGTGTTGCCAGGCTGGAATGCAGTGGCATGATCTTGGCTCACTGCAACCTCCGCCTCCCAGGTTCAGGCGATTCTCCAGCCTCAGCCTCCCGAGTAGCTGGGATTACAGGTGTCCACCAACACGCCCAGCTAATTTTTGTATTTTTAGTAGAGACGGGGTTTCACCATGTTGGCCAGCATGGTCTCCATCTCTTGGCCTCGTGATCTGCCTGCCTTGGCCTCCCAAAGTGCTGGGCTTACAGGCCTGAGCCACCACACCTGGCCAGGTTCTCTTAAGTCAATGGCATCATTTGGTAAGAATTCATCCTACAAGATCCAGCATTACCCAGATGTACTCTGAAAAAATTCTGAAACCATCAGGGGGCTCTATTTGATGCATTCAAGAGTGAATTGTGCTCTGGCTGACAACATACTTTCTGTGAAACATTTTTTTGATCCCAAATAGTGTTAACCCTGCTTGATCAACAATATCATTTATCTGTTTTGACTCTGACTCCTGGCTTTTTCAAAAAATCAGTGGCACCTGGCACAATATCACATATATGGCAGGCAATAAAAATAATTTGGTAAGTTCTTAGGAATTCTTATGAATTCTAATGCAAGCATTCCAAAGAATGTTTTACATTCTTTGTCACATTACTCTGGTGGTAATTGTACGAATGGAAGTTTTTCAAAGTATCAACATTATTGGAATAAATGTAATTTTTGATTGACTTATTGGAATAGAACAACATCTGCTTGTATAAATAGTTGTGTGTTTAAGAGCATTCTTACTCCTTGATAATGTTGTCTTCTGCCTCATCTGAGAGTTGCCATTTTTTTTGCTTCCAATATTGTAGTGAATACAGTGGTTGTGAATTTAAATAGCAAAGTTAGTGAGAATCAGAGGTATCTCAGGGCATTAGAAACACAAACTATCTGCTGCTTATTCTTCACAGGTGTTTCTAATTAGAGTTTTGCTAAATTTTCTAATTAGAGTTTCACTTAGGATCCTATGTTAAGCTATTCAGGAAGGAGTGGGTAATAATGTTTTGAGAAAAGTTAATGAATGCATAAATATTATAAGTGACAATTTATCGATATGATAATCTTGTGTTTCAATTGTTAAGGCAAAATTTTAATGCCAGTATTTTGGATGTTGGCAAAAACCTACTGTTGATATTGTAAGTATAGCTAATTCTTAGTTAAAAGTGTGCAGATTACCTACACCAGCCATTTACTTCCAGGCTGGCTTCCTTTTGCAATCTGGCTATTTCCAAGCTACTTCCTTTCACTGCTACTTCCATTTGATATAAACAGATTACAAACTCATTTTTTAATTGCCTAAGAAAAATGTCAATTAAAAATTTCCAGCCAGGTGGAACGTTTCTGTTTGTTAGTTTTAGTGTTAATGCAACTGCTTGCCTCTGTCAGTCTGTGTGATTGAGAGCTACTTGTGCAGCTTGACATGGGCATTGATTTTGCTTTCTTATTGATCAAGGTAGACATGGGCTGGGAGGTTGTGATAGATGACAGTACCAAAGTGTTCCTGGCAAAAGTTGTGCAGCCATGTCCTTCTCCAACTCATTAAATCAAAGCAGAGTTCTAAAAATGATACGCCAGGCCCTGCAAAGCTTTCTTGGGATGCAGATAATCAGATTTTCTGCTTATTTGGAAAGCACCATGACCTGCCTACTGATCTTTAATAAACTGTTATTTTAAAAGAATACATGAATCCTCTTTCCCATCTTTATCTTGAAAAACTCTCCCCCTTGAACCTGTGGCTCTTATTATGGATCGAATTGTGTTCCCCTAACCCAGAAGATACACTGAAGTCCTAACCCTCAGGTCTTGTGAATATGACCTTATTTGGAAATAAAGTCTTCATATATTTAATCAACTTAAGACGGGGTCATTAGGATGGGTCTTAATCTAACATGGCTGGTATCCCTATAAGAAGAGGGAAGTTTCAACACAGACACAGACATGCAGGGAGACCACCATGAGAAGACACAGAGACACATTGACAGAGGGAGGAGGTCACTTGAAGACTGAGGTAGAGATTGGAGTTATGTTCCCTGAAGCTAAGGATCCCCTGGAGCTGCCAGAGTCAGGAAGAGGCAAGGAAGGACCCTCCTCTACCTCCGCTAGAGGCTCCATAGGGATCATCGCCCTGCCAGTACCTTGATTTGGGGCCTGTATTTCTCAGAACTGAGAGAATAAATTTTCCATTGTTTAAGCCACATTGAAGGTGGTGTGTTGTTACAGCAGCGCCAGGGAACTAGTATACCCCCTTGAGTGACTGCTCTTTACTTCTCTCCTCCCCTTCATGGCCAAGCTACAAATTGGCTAGATCACTCCACTCTCCTAAAATTGCCCTTGCTGAGGTCTTCAGTAACCTCCCAGGAGGGCTGCAAATTATGGAGCCTTATTGTCTGCATTCAAGCCCAGGCTCTGCTCCCTGCTAGCTGTAGGCACTTAGGCAAATTAATTTAACCTCCCTGAGCCTTAGTTTGTGTTTATCAGTAAAATGGGCCTATCTTGGGGGGCTGCTGTAAGGATTAAAAGAGTTAATATAGCTAGAACACTTAGCCTAGTGCCCGGCACATAGCTAACATTTAATGGGCACTGTTTCTGTTAGTATCATTTGCTGCATGTGGCATCCCTTTTCAGTTCTTCCATTGCCTTACTCTGCAGCTTTGGACTCTGCTGGCTGCTTTCTTCTCTATTCCATTACCATCTAGTTATCCTCCATGCCTCTGCCTGTTTCTTTTGTTAAGCCTTTCCTGGGAAGGCATTGTAGCTAATGCATAGAGCCCACGTGTTGGAATCTAATAGATCTAGGCTCAATTCTCAGCTTTGCTCTTCTTTATTTGGGGGACAGGAGGCAGAGTCTTACTCTGTCACCCAGACTAGAGT